>NW_020954590.1:93928204-93960106 GCF_900497805.2 Vombatus ursinus
GTGTGTGTGTGTGTGTGTGTGTGTGTGTGTGTGTGTGTGTGTGTGTGTGTGTGAAAACCAGTGCAAGGGGATGGAAATGAGAGATAGAGTGCCATGAATGAAAAACAGCAAGGAGGTCAATTTGCCTGTTCTTTAGTGTATATGAAGGGGAATAATGGGCAAGAAAGCTGGAAAACTAGTTTGAATCTAGACCAATCCCTAAACTCCTCTCTCTGTTTCTGCTTTCTGATAAAAATTCCAGCCTCTTTTGGACACTTTCAATAGTTCTCCAACATGCTGCTCTTTGCCTTGACGCTATATTTCGAAATGATTAATCTGTACTCTAAATTTCTCCAACCCCTGCCATCATCATGATTCTTTGCCCAGGTTTTTTGTCTCCTTTGATTCCCTATGGAGCCTGGGCAGCATTTTTGGAACTATAAACCAAACAGCATTTGCCAGAGCTCCTTCTTTACCTTCCTCAAATGACTGGGAAAAACTGTTACTCATTAGTTTAAGAACTCTCCCTCATCACTTTGTTCCAAACCTTTGTATCTTTGTTTTTTATTATTTGGGTTGCATCATTGACACTACAAAAAGCAATGAAAAATTGAGACATTGATCCCAGTGCTTTCAGCCACAAAACCAAACGTAACAGAACTCACTGCCCACTTATCCATTTCCCCTTTAAATTCCATAGACTTTACCTCCTCAAAGAACTCATTCACATTTATAACTTCAAACTATTGACTGTAGACCCAGGATGCCCAAATCTCCTGACACAGCTCTCATAATCCATTTTTGTACTTCCAGTTATCCACAGACTCTTCATTTGAATGTCCTAAGATCATGTCAATCTTAGCACGTCTAAGGCTCAACTCATCATTTTTTGCCTTCCCCCCAACCCTTGCTCCAAGCTCTGCTACTTTTAAGCTAACTCTCCCTCCCAGGTTCTCAGATAAAGGACTATGGCTGTGCATAATTGTCATAGCCTATGAACAGTCATACACTATGTTGACTGCCATCTACGTTGTTGAGGACTATTAAAGATATTTCCTGGTCATCATTGGAAGATCTCAATAGGTTGTCCTCACATCAGAAAGTCTTGTTCATTCCTCCACAACACTTCTTAGATTTCACCCTTCTTATCCATTTCCATGGCCACCATCCAAAATCCTGATACCCTTTACCTTATACACCTCATATCTAGACTATGGTTAATAGCCTTCTTGGCAGTCTTTCTACCGTTTGCTATAGGGGTAATCTTCCAGCAATTGAACTATGCATTTCAGATATTCATTTGATTAGAATGAATGTGAAAGACATTGTTTATATATATACATATATGTATATATATAGATATAGATATGTATGTGTGTGTGTGTGTGTGTGTGTATGTATAGGTGGAATATACTAAACACTGTGTTAAATGCTTAGGATGCATGCTCCTCCATCTCTTTTTCATCTTTCTCCTTTTGGCCCTTCATCTTAATTTTCATCTCCATCTCCATTTCCATTGCCTACACCTTCTTCCCCTGAATGATACCACAGGATATCTGCTCTCACCAAGGAGACATTGAACTTTAACACATTGGACAGGTGACATGTAATGCCAGCACACTTGCCAATATTCTACTTTTCATTAGCTAAGCACTTTAATTGAACTGATATGACAATAATGCTATTTTAGGTAAATCAGAAGGCAGTGTAAAGAATTCAAGATCTAGAATCAGAAGACCTGGCTTTTAAAGTCTAATTCTACTCTTTGCTCTCTGTGCATGTCACTTTGTCTTTCTAGACTTCAGTTTCCTGATTTGTGATATACAAGGGAGTTCAGCCACATGATCTCTAAGGTTTTGGCTAACTCTAAATTCCATTATACTGAATTATACTAATGGAAACAAAAGTGACTTTCTAATCCTTCTCATATTGAGTATCTAGAATGAGAATGATGATGTTGATAATAATACTACAACAACAACAACAGAAGAGGGAGCATGGCAGTGTAGAAAGCTGACCTCAGGGTTAGGGAGATGTGAGTTCAAGTCCTGTCTCTGAGTCATATTGGCTATGTGACCTTGGGCAAGTTACTTAACTTCTCAGTGCCCTGGGCAATTCTCTAAGACTTTAAGTTGCAATCTGGTCTCAGACCAAACACTTGACATGTACTAGCTGTGTGACCTTGGGCAAGTCACTTAACCCCGATTGCCTCACTAAAAAAAAAAAAAAAAAAAGACTTTAAGTTGCAGAAGATACTTCAGGAACTCTCTGTGAATATGAAATTCCAGACTCAGTACAAAATACAAAAAGAAAGGAAGAGAGAGAAAAAGAAAGAATGCAAGGAATGAAGGGAGGGAAGAAGGAAGGAAAAAAGGAAGGAAGTAAGAAAGGGAGGGAAGAAGGAAGGGAAGGAGGAAGAAAAAAGAAAGGAAAAAAGAGAGAATGAAAGAAAAGAAAAGGAAAAAATGAATCAAATAAACAAACAAAAAGAAAATAGCTCCCATTCAAACAGTGCTTTATGTTTCACAAAATAATTTCCTCACAAGAACACCATGAAGTAGATGGTGCACATACCATTCCCACTTTCCATTGAACTACTGAATGGAATGGATGAACTGATATGATCATGGGAAGGCTGGGGAGCTGTTCCAAGTACCAAGCTCACTATGATGATGATAACACATTACTCCATGGCAAGTATTGGAGAATGGCCAAGCTCTCTATGGTTCTCACAGAATGAATGAGCTTTTATCTCCAAGTTTCAACTCTGGAATTCTCTACCTACAGACCCCCTAGGGAATGTGGATTAATGTGAATTTTCCCAGTCAGAATTAGCTCTTAAGCCTCAACCTCTGACCAACACTTTCTCTTTCCTTACTTATTATGTTGCAGTGAGCCCTAATCAAGTGACCTTGGCATAGCAGATTTGGTCCCAACAAGAATGGCCAAAACATGTTTGTTTACTTTATACCCTATTCTATGAATAGGCAAGGGAGTATGTACAATATGACACAACATCCAAATGATGTCCAGCTCACATTTCCAATAGAGAAATTTCTAATTCTTAGATGAAAACTCAAGAACTTGGCACTTAGGATCTCTCATAGCACAAGAAGGAAGAACTGGGGATCTGGAATGCCTGAAAGCCAGTGCTTTACCATTTGGTACCCTCTCTCTGTCAGGACCTCCCACTGCTGCTCTCTCATTGTAGAGCATTGGGAGTGAGTGACTAGACAGTCAGGGGGCCCTGCTTTCCATTCTACCCTTGTACCCCTTTCTGACTTTGAGACCATTAGTCAGGGCACCTCTATTCTATTGTCCAGTCATGTCACTTTTACTTGCTTCCCATCTTTTAATTGAAATCTTCAGTTCAAGTTTCTAGTGGCTAAGGGTAGTTGCTCAAACTCTCCTTAGCTTTTTATCTTTGTGGATAGAGCTGATCATGAGACAAAAAATGACAGTTTTCTTTTTTTTTAATTCTAAAAATTTTTTTCAATTTATGGAATAAAACAAGCACTTTCATGACATAGTATAATGAAAAGATGATTGCACACGAAATTACAAATGTATTATGTACAACTTGCTATTCCTTTTTTAATTTTTTTTCTGTTCCTTTTAAATATGTAATAAAGTTATCATGTAAATTTCTTTTTTTCCCCTCCTTTCTGCCCTAGAGATGGTTACCATTAGATACACATATTTATATGTATGTGTACACACACGTAATCATTATATACCTACTTTTACTTACCAAATTTGCAGTTTTCAGAAAAGATTAGATGTTTTGCTCCCTATTAACATCCAAATGACGAAACTGGGAACTCATAACAGCGAAACAGCTTGTTCTCAGTCACATAGCTAGGAAGCAAGGAAGCACTTAAATCTGAGAAATTGTTCTGGTCAGTACCTTTGGATGCTGTCTTTGGAAACTCTAACTATTCATGGAGCTAGAATAAGCTGTTGCTTACCCTGACGTATCCTAGTTGAATTGCTGCACTCTTACAGTATCAAGTAAGAAATTAGTCGTAATTAGAAAGACATGGTCATTCTTTACATCACCATAGAATTCCATGACTTCATTTGATGCCTTGGTGAGTGTCCTTCAATTAGATCCATAGAGAGAAAAAGACTAAGAAGACTAACACTAACCCTTTCCTTTTTGTAAGAACATTAGGAATTGTCTTCTCCCATCCCTAAATTAATGAGATATGGAGAAAGACACTGAGTCTTCTCCCTCTATCCCACTTCAAAGCTGAGGACTATTTAAATGGTAGAACCAAAAACAGTCTTTACTGACCCATGCAGCAAATTTAATTGATAAAGCCAGGTTACAGTGGGGGGGGGGGGAGGAGGAACATAACTGTGACTGAAAATGCAATTGCTCCAGGAAGTGGGACAATCTGTAAACCTTCCTGCATTTGGGTTTTGGAGGAGAAGGGAAATGGGGAAAGAGGGGTAACAAAAGGTAGATTTAAGGGTAGCTGCACCACACACTTTCAAAGGACTAGGGAGGGAATAAGCTTTGGCAAAGCAGTCATCAAGAAGTGGCATATCACCATTGAAAGAGGAGAACATACTATTCCCCATGTAAACACCCTGAGGCAAATGGATCTATTCTCTTTCCTAGTTATAGCTTTATTGAATGGAATGTATGCTTCTTTCCAATTCACAAGCATTATCAGAGAGCTCATTACAATGCAACTATTCCTACCCAATGCCAAGCTCATAAGATTACAAATTTAGAGTTGGAAGGGACCTCAGAGATCATCTATCTATTACAGTTCTCACATTTTACAGATGAAGAAACCGAGGCATACAAAGGTTAAGTGACTTATGTGAATCTACCCAGTATCAAAGTGGGATTTGAACCCAGGTCCTCTCACCTCAGTGCCAAAGTTCTCTCCACTGGACCTTGCTATTTCCTAAAAAAAAGACTGAAGAAACATTTTAGGATAAATCAGTTTTTACCAACTCTGGACTACATTCTGGGTCAATACCTTAACAGAGATCAGCAAGTCTAAAGAAACTATCTGCAAATTGATTATAGTGTTGCCATCACCCTATTCCTCATTCTGCCCCCACACTAATTTCTGACATATATTTTAAGACTTCAGCCAGCAAAATGTGTGTTAGTTGACCAATGCAGAGGTATATCCAGCCAGAACCTGGGAACTTTGATGGAATTCCCATGTGTTTACCTCTTTAAGTCCTATCTCTTCACATCATCTCAATATATCCCTCCCCTTCCAGCATATTCCTGCTCTCTTTTCCCTCAAACCCTTCATCATTATTATATTGTAATGACCATTTCTCATTGTGTTGTGTCACTTTTTCCTAATTTTCTTGTTTGCAGTCTGGGTGACTTCATTCAAATCACTAAGGTAAGTTCAGTTTTAAAGTTAAGTTTGTAAATAAAATAGTTATAGGAGAGAGTGGATGGAATTTTATTGTTCTCATTGAAGAGTGGAATAGTGTTATTAGTAAAACAGGTCAATAAAAGGATTTATTAAGGGCTAGCTGCATGCCAGAAGTTATGGGAAGTATGCAACTTAAATCCAATATGGCCCCCATCTTAAAAGTCCTTACATACACATATTGGGTAGATAAAACTTACACAAATGAAAACATTATGGAAAAATATGCTTAACTGTGAATGGGATGGTACTGATGCCAAATGCTATAGAATATAAGAGGAGAGAGAAATCAAGGTGCCCGGGGTCATTACAGAAGGCTTCATGGAACAGGTGGGCTTGACATCAGCCTTGAAGGATTTAGTTTTTTAAAACTTGGTGTATGTTTTTGTCCAAGGCTAAATAAACAGGCACTGATATGATGGATTCATTGTATGAGTAATAGGATGTCATAAGCCAGAGTCATACTTGATATAGTGCTATACTCTCCTATACCACAAACTCTGGGAAAGAAAGCAATACTGCCTAGTGGAGAGCAAAGAAATATGAACAGTAAATATGAGCCACAAATTTTTGTGGGTGGATGATTACTGTTAATGAAGCAAATATTCCCCTGATCATCACTATTATTATTGGACGCAGTGCCTGGTTTCCATTATTTATTATTCACCATTGCCATTGTCGATGTATGAAGTAAAATGTGCCGACTAGGAATTTTTCTTTAATGGATTCACTATGTTGTAATGAATGTAGTCTTTGAAGCACTACAAATGTGTTTGGTTTCAGATAGAAAATTATTCTTAAAACCTTTGAATTGTAATAGTTGCTCAGGTATTTGAATATTATAAAGGAATTAAATTCGTCTAATCTAGTAATATCTCAGCATATCAACAAATGTATATTGCAAAGAAATAAAACTGATTATTCCTGAGTTGGTTTATATTACATGAAACATAGGAGTTGGAAGAGATTCATTAGAATCATCTGGGGAAGAGAATAAGCATTTATTAAATGACTACTATATGGCAGGTACTCTGCTAAGTGCTTTACAAAATTATTTGATTTAATCCTCACAATAATCCTGAGAGGTAGGTGTTATTACTACTTCTATTTTACAAATGAAGAAACTGAGACAGAGGTTAAGTGACTTGCCCAGGCTCACATAGCTAGTAAATGTCTGAAGTTGGATTTGAACTCAGGTCTTCCTGACTCCAGGCAGTTAGGTGGCACAATGCATAGAGCACTGGGGCTGAAGTCAGGAAGACATCTTCCTGAGTTCAAATCTATCCTCAGACACTTACTAGCTGTGTGACTCTAAGCAATTCACTTCACCCTGTCTGCCTCAGTTTCCTCATCTGTAAAATGAGCTGGAGAAGGAAATGGCAAACCACTCCAGTAACTTTGCCAAGAAAATCTCAAATGGGGTCATGAAAAGGACACAATTGAAAATGACTAAACAACAACAACTTCTGACTCCATGCCTAGTGCTCTATTTTACAAGTAAGGGAACTGAAGTCCAGAGAAAGTCAAGTGACATTCTTTGTGGCCAAGATTCTGTGGAAGCCTGAGGATGGAGCCAGATCCCACAACTGGAGAAGAGATATTTTACAGAAGCAGAGGAAGGGGAAGGAGGGAGTGTTGGATTTGAAATCAGAGGACCTTGATTTAAATCCTAACTCTGTGGCTAGTTGTGTGACCTTGGGCAAGTCATTGAATCTCTCTGGGCCTCAGTTTCCTCATCTGTAAAATAAGACAGTTGGACTAGGTGACCTCTCTTTTATGATCTTCAGAAAACTCAGGATAACAACCACAACAATAATAAAAACTTCTTATGGATTCTAATATGATTTTTAAATGAATTAGTGTTTTTTAAATTAAAACAAACAATAGTCAATATTTGTATATAAAAATAGAAACATAATAGAAGTGAACAATATTGTTCAGTCTATAGGATGTGTATTATTTATTTATTATGCTCAGTCATATTGCATATTTTATTGGGCCTAAAAAAAGATAGAAATGGTAATTTCCTGGTATGTATGTAGATTCTGGGACCCCTTATAATAACATGAAGCTCATTCGCTAGAAACCAGTGTCATAGGTTTCATTCCCAAGTGCTCGATGACTGTCTTACAGAATAGGTATATTAATTTTAAGCATTATTCATTTTCTCACATCCTATGGGCTTTTTTGATCATGTAGAGAGTTAATTTGGATGAATGGTGCTTTTTCTGGCTTATATACCTAGTAGAAGATTGTCTCTACCATCTACAGCATAATTAGAATTTGATGACCTAGATTCCTCATGGATTAGAAGCTTTGGGAATCTTATTTACTCCTTTAGATCACTAGCTTGTAATGTTGTACTGGACAAAATACTACTATTATGTCTACATCAATGCCACCATAGCCCCTGGTTGAAACAAAACAAACAAACAAACAAGCATATCTGCTTCTTCTCTTATACAAGTACTGAAGAAAATAAAAACAAGGCAACATCTTGTAATGGAAAGTACATTGAACTTGGATTTGAGTTCTAGTTAAACTCTTGTCCTTGGAAAGTGACATCACTACTCTTGTTCTCAGTTTTCTCATCTGTAAAATGGAAAGTAGATTGGAATAAATGATTTCAATAGTTTCTTCCTTTCTTGATATTCAATGTGGGATCATAGATTAAGAGCTTGAAAGGGTCTTAAAGTGGACCTAATCCAACTCTTCTGTTTTATAGATGAAGAAACTGAGGCCCAGAAAGGCCAAGTGATTTGTACCTATGCATATCATGACTCTTCACTGTTCTTTCTTTTCTTCTTAATTGCATGTTTAGCAATTATAATCTCTGCTGCATCATCAAGTAAACAAGTCAAAAATGTTTTGCTTATCAATCAGTCCTCTAGCAAGGATTCTACAAATACAGCCAGGCCCTGTTCAAGGCCTTGGGCATATAAAGACAAAAATAAAACAATCTCCATTCACCAAGGAGTTTACATTCTTATCAGGGAGACCACATGTGTATAAATAGATATATTCAAAATATATACAAAGGGGAGGGTACAAGCAGGTGGGAGAGGACTGAGAAAAAACTTCAAGTAGAAGATGAACTTTGAGAAGAATTCTGAAGGAAAGAAGGGATGCTAAGAGACAGATATGAGGATGGAATGCATTTCAGGTATGGAGATATAGAGATTGGAAATACCATGTCAAGTATAGTAGAGTGTGGGAAGGAGAGTAATATTGGAATAAAATTAAAGTAAGGCAGAAAGAGCTTTAAAAACAAAGAAAGTTTTTTATTTATTCTAGAGGTACTAAGTTTATATTTTATTTTAGAGTTACTAAGGAACCATTGGAGTGTAATGAGTAGGAGAGAAACATGGTCAGACTTCTATTTTAGGAAAATCATTTTAGCATATTGTGGAGGATATATTGGAGAAGGGATAGACTTAAGGTGGAGAAAATCACTAGGAAACTACAAGAACAGTCTAGGCAAGAGGGGATGAGGGCCTGAAATAGGTCAGTGGCTTTATGGGTAGAGAGAAGGGGACAGATTTGAAAACTATTATGGAGGTAGAAATGACAGAATTTCCTAACTGTTTGGATATTGAGGGAAGAGGGAAGGATAATGAGGAATCCAGGATAACTCTAAGGCTGTGGACTTGGGTGACTGGAAGGACGGTGGTGCCCTTGACAGAAACAAGGAAGTTTGGAAGAGAGGTAGATTGGGTGGGAAAGATAATGAATTCAGTTTTGAATATGTTGAATTTGACATACTTGTAGAATATCCAGTTTGAAAGTTCCAATATATAGTATCTAATATGCAACTGAAGCTCTGGAGAGGAAATAGGACTGGACAAATAGATCAAGAGGGCAGTGAGACGGTCCACTGGATAGACTGCTGGGCCTGGAGTCAGGAGGACTCATCTTCTTGAATTAAAACCTAGCCTCAGATACTTACTAGCTGTTTGCCTCAGTTTCCTCTTCTGTAAAATGAGCTGGAGAAGGAAATGGCAAACCCATCACTATTTTTGCCAAGAAAACCCCTAAATGGGGTCACGTAGAGTTGGACATGACTGAAAAACGACCTAACAAAAATATAGATCTGGAAATTATCAGCATAAAGATCATAATTAAACTCATGGGGGCTGAAGAGAGGATTGAGTGATAGCTTATGTAGGGACTATTGAAGTGCCTAAAGTGCATACTATGGAGAATACTGGAGAAACAAAAAATATACTCCTTTAATGAGTCTTATCACCATCGACTCATTAAGTTTGATATGGACAATCATTTAATCAAATGCAAAATTGTGTGTCAGATAATAAGTACTATGGAGAGTTCAGAGAAGTGAGGGAGGGATCAAAACGGGCTGTTAAACATTTACTATGTGCCAAGTACTATGCTATGTCCTGAGGATACAAAGAAAGGGAAAAGAACGTTCCTTATTCTTAAGGAACTCATGTTCTAATGGGTTCTAATGGGGTTCATGACCCCATTTGAGATTTTCTTGGCAGATATACTAGAGTGGTTTGCCATTTCCTTCTCCAGCTCATTTTACAGATGAGGAAGCTGAGGTAAACAGGGTTAAGTGACTTGCCCAAGGCCCACAACCTAGTAAGGGTCTGAGGCCAGATTTGAACTCATCAGCAAGACTCATCTTCCTGACTCCAGGCCTGGTGCTCTATCCACTGCACCACCTAGCTGCCTTTGCTGGGGGAATATGATATGCAGATAACTATGTACATATGAGCTATACAGTGCAAATGGATGTTGGCCTTCTGCAGGAGGTGGGATTTGAGCTGAGAAAGAAGCAAGAAAGCCAGGAGAGGAGGGAGAGCATTCCAGGCATGGAAGAAAGCCAATGCAAAGGCACAGACATAGAAAGCCTAGTTAGAGCTTAGAGTACACGGAGGCAAGAAAATGTAAGAAGGCTAGAAAGATAGGAGGGAGTCAGGTTGTGAAGGGCTTTTAATGCTAAATAGAAGATTTCATACTTGATCTTGGAATTAATAGAGAGGCACTGGGGTTTACTAAGGTGACACAGTTAGACCTCCACTTTAGGAAAATCTGTTTGGCAGCTCAAGGGAAGGTAGACCAGACAGGGCAGGGAATTTATGTAGGGGAGTCAATTAGAAGACTGCTGCAGTAATGCAAGTGAGAGACGAAGAAGGCCTGTGTTGGGGTGAGGGGTTGGCAATGTGAATGGAGATAAGGGAATGGGTATAAAAGATGCTGAAAAGGTAGAGCAACAGATTGGATACGTAGGATGAGTGTGAGTGAAGAGTCAAGGAAGATGCCTGAGCTTGTGAGGTTGTGAATCTGGGTGATTCAGAAAATGGTGACGCCTTGGGGTATTCTATTCTTTATAAAAAACAAAAGACTGTGGTTTACAAAACACTTTCCTCAAAACTGTGAGGTGAGCTGTGCAAAAATTATTATCTCCATTTTAAATATGAGGAGATGGAGAGGCAGACTCAGAAAAGTGAAATGACTAGCCCAAGGTCACAGAGCTAATAAGTATCAGAGATTGACCTTGAATCTCAGACTCAGAATTTGGAACTTTCTCTGCTATTTCTTTTGGTTTCATGATATGTCTTTCTCGGCAACTTGATTCTAGTATACCCAAGTATTTAGGTAGGTGTTCAGAGAGCAAATGAAAATGAGACATTAAACACCACTTTCTAGAGATGGTATTGCTTTAACTGAAAAAAAAAAAACCCAACAAAATAACACATGTAGTTCAGACAGCTAGGTGGAGCAGTGACCTGGAGTCAGGAAGACCTGAGTTCAAATCTGGCCTCAGACATTTACTGGCTGTGGTGACCCTGGTCAAGTCACTTAACCTCTGTTTGCCTCAGTCTCCTAATTTATAAAATAATCTAGAGAAGGAAATGGCAAACCACTCCAATATCTTTGCTAAGAAAACCCAAATCAGGTCACAAAGAATCACAGGGTGAAACAAGTGAACAAAAACAACAAAATGTAGTTTGCCCTTAAAAGAATTTCTGATCATTATCAGAAATGTCCTTAGATTTTTTTTTGTGACTTTTAAACACTTGTTAAGATTGATAGAAGCTGGTAGATTTAGGACATTCATTTACCATTGAATTAAGTAAAATCCATGAGAGTTGAGAAATCATTCTAGCACTTAAATGTAGAAAATCACACACACACAAAGAATTTCTTTCCTTCCATTTTTTCATTTCCAAATGAAATTTATTGCTGAACTGGAAAGGGGACAGTAGAGGGCAATATTACATTCAATATCAAATATCAACCTTCCTTACCAAAATATTGTTAGATTAGTTGAAGACCATTTCTAGTTATGTTTCATTTTAACCATAACTTTGATATTTGCTCTTAGTATTCTTGTCTTCTAAGACCCCCACTGAGAATAAAATATTTTTCTGGGGAGGCTTTTTTGGTCAAAGTAATTAATAGGTAACCCAAATGGTTCAGGTCTTGGAAGGTACAGGTTATTAGGAAAGAGAGATGGACTTGAAAACTTGGAGAAAAATTATTAACTGGGAATCTTAGAGAGAATATAAAAATTTTCAAATAACAAGAAAGGAACTGACAGTTCAATGATTTGCTAGGTACAATATTTAATTAAAAAAACATAGGACAGGTGATAGAAGAAAGGGAAGAGAATGGAGTAAAATATGTATGTCAGCAAACAGAATGGAATTCTAGTTCAAAACAAGTACTCCAAATTTTTGATAACATCAATGGCTTCTGCCCATTGCAGTACTGGTAGAAAACAAACATCTTGGAGCCTAAAATGCATTAACTTTGGAATGGGGATATTCTGCTTTGTTTTGTTAATGGTACAATAGAGACTCTGGGATAATGAGCTTAACTTGTTTAATTTTTGCCCATATTATGTCTACCTCACAAACTGAAGGCTTGAGTTTCCAGAGGGCAAGAAGCAGGTATTTCTTGGGGAAAATGACCACTCAGGAATCTAGAAACAAAAGCTTCATGGATATTCCAAGTTTGCACATTACCTCCTTGACCTTTATTGTTGAAAGAGGATCCTGGAGAAGACCACTTCAATTACTTGATGAGATATGTCATAAGAGTCTTGGCTAGGTTGAGGTTTCAAGAAAATAGAATATTTATCTACATTCATAATTAGATTAAGCAAACTATGAAAGTTCTATGACGGTATTTTATTTAAAGAAGTTACCATGCTCAAGGAAGACAAACTAAACACTCTAATCATCACCAGCACCAACAAAAAAACCACCATCACCAACATGGTCATCTAGATTCATATAATTTAAATTGACAGGGAACCATTTTGTCCTACACCTTAATTTGTAAGTTAAGGAAACTGATGACCAGAAAATAAAAATGACTTTTTTAAGGTCACATAAGTAGAATTTTGCAGTCAGCATTCAAACTCTGGTCTTCTGACCCCAAATCCAGTGGCTTTTCCATTGTACTAGCTGCTGCTGATTCATTTCCTGATATGCATAGTGCTTGGGATTAGGGTACTTACATAGAGGGCAGATAGAAGGAGGTGACATCAGATGTAGAACATTGGAGCACTCTGAAGATGAAATAGAGATTGAGAGGACCCTTTGGCAGTTGGCATGAGTCTAGACCCCATCTACACTTGACTTTAGATGTAAGACAATATGGCAGTCAAATACCCTGTGAACATTAGCCTCTAGAGCAGGAGTGGGGAACCTGTAGCCTTGAGGACACATATGGCTTTCTAGGTCCTTGGGTGCAGTCTTTTGACTGAGTCCAAGTTTTACTGAGCAAATCCTTTTATTAAGGGGATTTGTTCTGGAAAGTTTGGATTCAGTCAAAGGGCCACTCTTGAAGGCCTAAAGGACCACATGTGGCCTTGAGGCCATAGGTTCTCTATCCTTGCTCTAGGGTATTTGAGCCCCACCCTGCTTTAGTGCTGGAGGTTGCTGTGACTACATTGTAGCAATAGCCCCAGGTGAAAGGAGTCCTAGAGTTGACATCCTGCTTTTTTGTTCAACCAAACCTATGTACCAGGAAAATCACTGAAAGCTTTCACAGCATCCTCCAGTGCTCAGTTGTGGGAGCCCTTTTTAGTCAATTGTGAGTTAATGATTTGTAGGTAGGTGCCATTTCACTAGGAAGCTGGAAAGCTATCATGGGACATTGATTTCTGGGTTATCTCTCCTGATTCTACAATATGGTAGAAGATACAGATAAAGCAAATGAGCATCAGTTTGGAAAAAGAGTTTCTGCCTTGGGAATGTCTGGATTTGGAGACTGAATGGAATTTTCAGGGTTATGTTATACTTAAGATTCTGCTTTTACATGCATTTATTAAACAAATTAAACTGTGTTGTTAAATTATAAAACCAGGAAGAGCAGCGAATGTAGGTAGAGCAAGCCAAAAAGTCCAGTTTCTGCTCTCTATTAAGGAAGGCATTGGGAGGAGTCTGGTGCTCTACTTTCCAGCCTTCTGATGAGAAGGGAGAGGAGGCTGAAGGAGGTGATGTTGTTCAAGACTTGAACTGGAAGGCTGGAGGGTTCTTGTTCTTCTTGTTCTTGTTCTCACTCTTGTTCATCATCATCATCACCTTCTTCTTCTTCTTCCTCCTCCTCCTCACCTTCCCTCCTCCTCTTCCCCAAATCGATATGAGTAAAGAGCTTTGTAAACTAGACAATTTGTTACAAATATAAGCTATTATTATGATACCCCTTCACCTCAAATTGTTAATACCTTGCCCTTTTAAACATTTTTGACTTATACTTGAGCAGTAACTTAATTTTACTAGGTTCACTCTTTGGTAGAGGGTCTGATCATGTCCCTAAGCCTTTATATTTTTTGGGTATGCCATATCTTGTATTGCATCAGAACACAAGAACCCAGTATTAACTGGGGTTAACAGGAAGGAACTCTGGACAATATGCCTCATTAATTCCAGATAAAATGTTGTCAAATGATCAGCATTCATAGGGCTGCTCAGTGTTTTGACTTTTCTGCATCCCATAGCTCTTATGTAGCTTGAATGAGTCTATGTCAAAGGGTATGTTGTTCATTGAAGAATGATGCTTAAAGGTTGAGGCCTGTTCACAGGCCTCATTAATCTCTAAAAATTTAGGGATTTGTGGTGGTGTTTAGCTTTAAATTTAATATTTTTACATTAGGATTTATTCTGCCACTTAGATGAAAGCTTTGACACGGGGGAGGAATATAGGATGAGTGGAGGAAGATCAGCTTCCTTTCTCTATCAAAAAAGAAGACACTGCTGGCATCCACATGTTGCTAGTAGACACAAAGGAACTTGCAAGCTGAAGCTAACAAGTATGTATTTCTTCAGTCTCCTTTGAAAGACTAAATCTTCCATCTATACAAATTTCAATCCTTCCTGGCCTTCTTAGTGGAGATTCTATTGTTGGTTTAATAGATCTGCAATTGTACTGGTCTAAGTTCCCAGTGAGAAACTCCCTCTAACAATGCTGTACCCATCATCAGTACCCATCGTCATCATCATCACCGTTCACCATCATCATTATCATCATCATCACTATTATTACTATTATTATTTTAACAACTGAAGTCTTAGAGAGTTGCTTTGAGCACTGAGAGATTAAGTGACTTGCTAGGAGATACGAGTCAATACATAGAAGAAGCAGGATCCTATAAAAGCCATTCAGTAGAATAAAATGAATTTGTAAGACTTTTAAAGATTGTGATGAATATTTTTTTGGCACATGTAAGCCTGTCAACAGTTTACCTTTTGGTGGCTTGATTATAATTGTGTGTTTCTCATTATAAAATATTCATTCAATTTCAAAGAAAAAGACAATAGAACAATGATGCTACCATGGCCTATACTTTTTTTTTGGCTTCACATTTGATGAAGCCAAAAGCTTGAGTTTCTTTGAATAATTCCAAGGTTATTATACAATTTGGCTCATTCCACACCTTAGTAAGTAAAAATCAATACAGATCCTGAAATACAATAATGTAATATTAGCGTTTACCTAGTGATAAAAGTATAGCATTTGGAGTAGAGTAACCTGGGTTTAAATCCTAGCTCTAGCTATGGGACCATGTTCAAGACATTTGTTGTTATTGTTCAGTTATTTCAGTCATATCTGACTCTTCGTGATCCCATTTGGGGTTTTCTTGGTAAAGATGCTGAAGTAATTTGCCATTTCCTTCTCCATTTTACAGAGTTAAGTGACTTGTCCAGGGTCACACAATTAGTAAGTGTCAGATGCCAGATTTGAGGCCAGATGAGTCTTTTTGACTCCAGGTTCAACTCTCTATCCACTAAGTCACTTAGCTGCCCTTAACTTTTTCAAACCCTATTTCCTCATTTATAATATGGTTGTAATATCTGTGACACCTAACTCATAGGGTTGGGATGATAAATAACAACTTGTAGAGAGCTCTTTGCCAAACTTAAGACCATATATAAAAGTCAGCTGTTAGTAATAATAAATACCCCCTTTCCTATCCCTGGACTCACTTCTTAAACAGGCCTCATCACTGAATGGGCATTGCCTCATTCAGAGTGAGAACTTTGAAGACCTTAGCTAAAAAAGGCCAAGGTCTCCCACTGCATCCTGGGCCATCTCCAGTTGTCCTGATCTATATCTGGCCACTGGACCCAGATGGCCCTGGAGGAGAAAGTGAGGCTGGTGATTTTGCATAGCCCTCTCTCACTTAAATCCAATCTAATTACAAGTCATGTCATCATTTTCCTGATGTCATGGTTCTCTTTGGACAAACCACACACACACACACACACACACACACACACACACACACACACAAAACCACAACAATATAGCATGGGATTTTTCAGAAAAGAGTGATGTGATGCTAAAGGGAAAAATTCTTTTCTTTGGAGATGCTTTCAGTATTAGTAAGATATGTATTTTCTGATGGATTTATCATGAAGGAGAAAGAGAAGAATGGGCTGACATTGTGTCTGATGCTCTATGCAAATTGAATTTTAGATTTTTTTTTCCTTTTCATTCAGGAATTGAAATGACACAAATATGTAGTGACAGAAGTAGGGGTGAATTTTTAAAATTTGGTTTTAACAAATTTTTATGAAGTTTTTCAAATTTTAATTACTTTAGCTGCCTAGAGAAGTCAAAGTGTCAAGGACCCATCATTATATAGAACATTAGCGGTTAATAACTTATACACTTAGAGAGTTCCCTGAGGTTCAGAGATTGTGATTTGTCCATGGTCATATAGCTTGCAAGTGTGAGAGATGGCACTTGGAATCAGGTATTCTGACTCTTATCCATTGCATCCTATTGCCGCCTAAAAGAAAAGTATAAACAGAGAATTTAGAATTTTACATAGTTCAAAGATTATGCCAACATGCACACTAACCCAAAATATTCATGGCAGCGTCTTTGTGGTAGCAAAAAAACTGGAAACAAAGTGGATATCCAATGATTGGGAAATGACTGAAGTAACTATTGCATATGACTGTATTGTGCTGTACAATAAGAAATGATGAACATGAGGAATTTAGAAAAAATATGATGGGAAACTGGTACATAGTGATATAAACAGAACAAAGAGATCAGTATGCAAAACAACCACAACAATGGATTTTTTTTTAAATCAAGAAATGGAAATTAGATTCTGATTAGTAGAAAAATCAATGAAGGTCTTAAAGAAGAAATAATGAATCATACCTTCCCTTTAATGGTAAAGTCAGATAATACTATCAAGAATATTGAATATATTGTAAGAAAAAAGTTTCTTTGGTGTACATATTTTGCTTAGTTGTTTTCCTTTTTTTAAAGGGGGGGGTAGAATCTGGGGATTGCTGGGAAATAATTTCTATATAAAGACAAAAGACATCAATAAGACATTTTAAAGACACACACAATTTCATTTGACAATTTTGACAATGAATGGGTCAAATCTATCTAGAAAATGAACAGACTCCAATGGCTGTCTTTTTATCTACAAATAATTGTTGTGAAAGTATTTTCCCCGTTTCACTCCTCTGCTGCATCTGATAGACAGCAGTCCTACTCCATGCCAATTCAAAGTACGATTTAAAAGGAAAGAATTTTGAACACTAAAGACCCAGCGTTCTCTTTGAAAAAGAAACTAAAAGTAATTTGAATTAAAAATGGCTTAACTCAAATCATCCTGCTCCAGGTTTGGAGGTATGCCTTTGCTTTTTGATTATCATCTCTCAGTCGCTTAATGAAAACCATCATGAGATCAAGAGGCGAGTGGAGCAAGGCTGTGATAAAACTCAGGCAAAGTCCAGAAAGAGCTAGGGAGATAGCCTCCCAATGACATGTAATAAGTTCTGTCATAATCTGCACATGATCCTCAAAAAACAGGAATCAGTACCAGCTGCTTTACAGTACAGGCCTGCTACAGTTGGGGTTAATTCTAAACTTCTGTCGCATTTAGTCAGCTTTCATTTGGGACAACGGGGGATATCCTTGCCAGGCTCAGGGTAATTATGCATTTGTCAAAACAGATGAAACGTAAAATGCTGCTTTTGTTTTCCTCTCAGATAAATATTTCTGTGGAGCATGGAGCCTTTTAATGTCAGAGTAATCAGGGAAGAAAGACTTCTAATGGCTCTTGCCTTGTCTTGCCACTTCCACTGTATTTCATGTTTCCAGGCCTGGTCTTAACTCACTTGGAACTTTGCTCATAGACGGTGATGAGCATCTCAGTCTCCTTCTATTTCTTTCATAGTCGAGGAGGCTGCTGCTGGTGTTTCAGTCCACATGTGTGAATTGGTCTGTGGAGTCTGGCGTGCATCTTAGAGACCCAGCTTAACTCAGAGAACCAGCGCAACTCAGGCTGTGGAAAATCCTAATGTGTGTGCTGCTTAGTGGGGTGAGAGGGTCATAGATTTAAAGCCAGAAAGGACCTTATGGAAAGGAAGGAAGGAAGGAAGGGAGAGAGGGAGGGAGAAAGGGAGGGAGGAAAGGAGGAAGGAAGGAAAGAACAAAGGAAGGGAGGAAGAAAGAAAGAAAGGAAAGGGAGGGGAAGGAGGGAGAAACATTAGGAGACTAATATTCCTTATTATAAATTTGGCCATGCCACTTCTGTGAGTCAGAGAGATAGCACAGAATAATGAAAAGAGCTCTGGATTTAGAATCAGAAGAGATAGATTCAGATCCAGATTTTGCTTCTTTTTGTTGTTATTCAGTCATTTTCAGTCGTGTCTGACTCTTTGTGACCCCATTGGGGTTTTCTTGGCAAAGACATTGGAGTGGTTTGCCATTTCCTTCTCCAGTTTTTACATATGAGGAAACTGAGGCAAAGAGGGTTAAACAACCTGCCGAAGATCACATAACTAGTAAGTGTCTGAGGCTGGATTTGAACTCATGAAGATGAGTCTTCCTGATTCCAGGCCCCTAGCTGCCTCTGATACTTACTTGTGTGAATTTAGGCAAGTCACTTAATGTTTCTGCTGCCTCATCTATAAAGTGAAGTGGACTAGATAGAATTTTCTACCACCTATGAATCATGGACCACTTGGGAACTATAGAGTTTTGCACAGACATTGCAGAACATTAAGTAAATAAACAAACACAATGTTTGAAATATACCTGGTGGAGAGACACAGGCTTTCGAACCAGAAAGTGTTAGGTTGAAGACCTGCCTCTGACACATGGTTGGATAATGCTGAGCAAATCATTTAAGCTTTCGCTGACTTGTTAAGACTTCAGGTAACAAAGGAGTTGATTTGCATCCATTGACAATTTCTACCCTAGGTTCTCTATACCAATGAAACAACATACTTTCCTATGAAAACAAAACAAAACAAAACAAAACAAAACAAAAAAACCAACAAAAACTGTTATCAGAACTTTCAATGTCCCTCTAGAAAGTCTCTTATAAGGCAGTACTCTCTTACCTCAGGATGCTTCTAGGAGGGCTTAAATAATAGGAGGCTTGATGAGCTGAACCTCTCTGAATTAACAGATCATTTTAGCTCAGGAGAGATAAAGAGGCATTTAATGAGAACTACCAAGCACACAGACTTGGGGGGCTGAGGATTCTGGCTTACTATAAACACACATTTATCACAATGGCTTCTATAAACTTTGAATACAAATCGTGTAGCTTCTCTAGCTCCTAGAAGACACTGAGAGAAAGAAATGCGTCCTCCTCTTGCTCCCAGGGAAGGCTTAAAAAGAAAGTGAAAAACAGCCTCTGCAGGCTGATGAACTGGCAGGGAGAGTCTTTCACAGATAAGTGAAGAGCAATGAAACTCCCTGCTGTTCTGTCCTCCAGGAGAAAAGAAAAAGAGAAAGAGGGTCCCCAGAAATCTTCAGTTTTATTAAGACTTACTTTATACATCTAGTCAATTTAGGTCATATGGGTCATACGTCAGATTCCAGGTCATTAATTCATTCACTAATTCATTCATTCACTCATTCATTCATTCATAAATAAGTAAGTAAGTAAATAAATAAGTATTTATGAAATACTTACTATAGGCCAGGGACTATGTATGCGATGTGCTGGAGGTACAATGTTAAAAAGTAAAATGTCCTTGCCCTTTCAAGGAGCATACAACATGAACACAAATATGTAAATACAAAAGAAATTTTTGAGGGGGGGTACCTGCAACTTGGGCTCTTATAGAGGTAAAGATAAAGATAAAGCTCTTGGAAGGTAAAATCTGGAAGGAAGGAAGGAAGGAAAGAAGGAAGGAAGGAAAGAAGGAAGGAAGGAAAGAAGGAAGGAAGGAAGGAGAGAGAGAGGGAAGGAAGGAGAGAGAGAGGAAGGAAAACATCAAGACAGGAAAGAAAGGAGGGAGGGGAAAGAAAAAACATTTTTAAGCACTTATTAAATGACATTTATCATGCCAATCACTGAGGATACAAATACAAAAGAAATATAGTCCCTGTGCTCAAGGCCTTTATATTTTAATAGGGAAAGACAATAAATACAGATGAGGAGTGACAAAAAAAGGTGTTTCTATGTGGGAAGTCACAGGGATAGTAACATAGAGTAGTCACTTGACATTCCTTTTCCAAACACAACAATTACACTGATTTGATGACTGTTCCCAGAGAAGCAGTGCAGAGGGGCTGAATCCAGAGTGGAGCAAGGTGAAGGGTAGAAAGATGACCAGGGTGAAGCATAGTCAGTTCAGGATTGTCTTGACGAAGGGAGCTCTCACCAATTGGATCGATCTGTCCCAAGGTAGGAGTTCTAAAGCTGAGTAGCTTAGATTCTCTCAGTCCATGGTCTCTATAGGTTGGGTTCTGAGGAGGTTGGGTTCTGAAGATGGCACAACAGTAGCAACAGTGGTTGATATGGCAAGAACAAAAAGATTCTATGAGGTTGAGATGAGTAGAGTGTGAATTACTTTTTGCCAGGAGGGTTCCCCACAGGTTGAAAAGGATAATATGATACCTTCAAGTCCAAGCTTTAGGTCAAATCTGAGGGTCGTTTGAGGTATCTACCTTTTAAAGGGAAGCATCAGGGGCTATTCAAGGATCTTGCTCTGTTAATAATAGAAAGTCAACTCCTAAACTGGGTAGAGCCATTGGGGCTCACTTTCCCAAGGCTTATTCTGTCCATAACTGAGGGAGGGGGGAATAAATTATGATATCTCCATTCCAAATAGCTAGAAAGTAATTTAGTGTCAGTTGATAATTATGATATTCCTAAGGATGTCTAAACAGGCAAATTCCTAACAATTCCTCCTATAGGATGAATACATAATATAATAAAAATAAAAATAAATTTATTTAACATGTTTATTGCAATAATAGGAAGGAAAAGACCTTGATAGATATAGGTTATATTCATGGAGTTAGCTGCCTTATTTCCTTATTTGTCTCCCCTGGGTAAAAGCTAACCATGAGTGAGTCTGTAAGGGAGGCCTGTAGTTGGTGATAACTAAAGCAGCAGACACAATTCTTTAGCATACATTTTCTTTGCTAACCAGCTCTTCGCTGCTAAGCCCACACCCCAGCATGGCTTTACGGAACAAATAGTCTAGGAATGTGGAGCCAGCCGGATTTGCTAGAAGAAGCAAAAGACACATTGTGTGTGTCCCAGAATTATTTGTGGTAACCCAACAACTAACAGGTGCAAAATTAAATAGTAAGGTCATGTCATCATTGGACCTTACTTGGATGACAACTGGCAATTTTGAATGTAAGAGTTTCTTTTAATTAATCATTAATTCCCCCAACCCCCAATGTTCATGTGTCTTCGTGCCTGTCTTTTCCTTTTGTCATCAGAAGTCAGGGTGTACGTGAAGTTGGAAGGTCCTATATTAAGTATTTGTAATGAAAGGGAGATAAACATTTCCTAGGTGGCAATACCATTGGACACTTGGTGAGCAGCTGACATTAGGGGCTATCTTAGGTCATCTCCACTTAATCTATTCATCAATAGCAAGGAGTTTTAAAAATTATTTAAATATAATTTTATTTTATTTTTAGATACACATTCTCTCACTTTCATCTCCCTCCCTCCTCCAACACTGAGAAATCAAGCAAAATAAAACTTATTGTAAAAGCAGAAACAAATTCCTGCATTGGCCATTTCCAACAAAAGTTTGGACTTTACTCTGAGTCTATCACCTTTTTATCTAGAGGAGGGTAGAATTTTTAGAAAGGTGTTAAGAGGCTTCTTACCAATACCTTGGGTTCTGTAGACTGGTAGTCTCAACCATGGAGATAAACTTCTACACAACATTTTTCTGACATTGGTGGATATTTTTCATGTAGTTAATACTATTTATGTCATGAAAGCCCTACTCTGATGCCTCATTGTGGGAAGATGATGACCTGGAGTTCCTGAATGTGAAGCCAGTGAAGCAAAAGTTTTGATAGGTAGAACAAATTCAATGATAGTCTTGGCCAAGAGTCTGAGGGCCAGCCTAGCTCAAGTTACAAAGGGGCATAGAAAGGCTCAGCAGCAGCAGCTTGGCCACTGGGTAATGGATTCCTTGGCCATGAAACCCATGAAACCAAGAAGCCTATAAAATGGCCCTTAGCCCTTCTATTTCTGCAGTGATAGGGGCAGAGTGATAGAAAAAGGACAAGATATTAAGATATTAAAAGATTGTAGACCATGTATAAACTGATTTGACTGTTAGAATTCCAAATATGTGTTCCATGTCCAATGATCAATTAGCTAAAAATTTTTTGGAATAGCTGAATTATATTAATATTGCCACTCATTGCAGATTAAATCAGAGACTTGCATATAGTTTGTACTTAGTAAATATTTGTTGAATAAAAAGTACGGAAACAAGCATTTATTAAGTGTCTAATATATTCCAGGCACTGTGCTAAGCAGTTCACACACACACACACACACACACACACACACACACACACACGAATGTATGTATGCATATGTGTGTACATGTACATATACATACACACATATTTCTCAAACAGCCCTGTGAGGTAGGTTCTATTATAATCCTCATTTTACGGTTGAAGGAACTGAGGTAGAGTTTGAATGATTTGTACAGGGTCACACAACTAGTAGATGTCTGAGGCCAGATTTGAACTCAGATCTCCTTGAGTTTCAGACCCAGCTCCCTACCCACTGAATTGCTTACCTGCCTATATCTATTAAATATACTGTTAATAAATAAACTAGATTTAATATTCTATATTATCAAATTAAATATTTTATACATAACTGACTATAAGGAAGCTGCAGATTAATTGAAAGATAATTTACAAGTTCTCCTTGCAGAGACAAATAAAGAGGGAGTTGGTTTTATTATACAGCTAAATATAGCAAACATATCTTTTCATCATATACTTGGCCATCTCATTGTGCCATATTCTTTGTAAGCATAAACAAAAGGACTACTATGAAGAAAACTAAAGTGTGTTCACTAACGACTATTGCAGAAGATGAGAGGGTAGAAAAATGTTATGTCTATCATCACCCCATAGCCCTCATGTTGATATTTGTCTTTTCCTGTCTTTGCCAGTTTGTTGGACGTGAAATTATGCCTCAGAGTGATTTCCAGTATTTTTTTTTTATAGAGTTGTCAACAGTTTGTATTTCTTCTTTAGAAAACTTTTTGTTCTTCTTCTTTGATCACTTATCTATTGGGGTTTTAGTCTTCTATATGTGGAGAGCACCAAATAAAAAAGAACTGAAACATCTTATATTTTAACAATGTTGTCTGTGGACAATAAGACCATCATTGATTAGTTAGAGCAAAGATTAAAATCAATATTAACTCATAAGAAAGGTTAAAGAAGACATTATGAACAACCTATTCAGTTTCAACCTTACACATTCAAATAATCTATTTGTTGCTAGGTTAAAATGATTTTAATATACATAGCACTTACATACGGCACTTTAAGGAATGCAAAGCACTTTACATATTATCCCATTTGATCCTCACAACAATCCTGTGAGTTGGATGCTATCATTACTCCTATTTTACAGATTAGGAGACAACTAAGCAAGGAGTGGAGACTTAGCTGGCGTCTTCCACGCCAGCGGCCTTCTTCTCCAAAGACGAGTTGCTTCAGGAACCTTCTTTTTGAAGAAAGACTGAGATCAGCCACCCTTCATTGTCCCAACTTTCCCACCATGTCCTTTCCACTTTCAGCTCTCTTTTTTGTGTTGTCTTTTCCCGTTAGAATGTAAGCTCTTTGAGGGCAAGGAATATCTTTTTGACTTGTGTTTGTATCCCCAGTGCTCAGTATGGTTCCTGGCACGTAGGAAATGATTAATAAATTCTTGCTAACTTGACTGAGACTGAGTAAGGTTAAATGGCTTGCCCTTGATCACATAGGTGGCAAATATTTGAAGCAAGATTCAAACTCGAATGTTCCTAACTCCAAGTCAGGTCTATCCACTGTGCTACCTAGCTGCCTGGAAATGGAGGGCAAAAATATTGGTTTTGATTATCAGTATTTCCTGAGAAGGGCAGCTAACTGGTGCAGTAGATAGAGTGCCAAGCCTAGAGTTAAAAAGGCTCATTTTCCTGAGTTCAAATTTATCTATGTGACCCTGAGCAAGTCACTTAATCCTGTTTGCCTTGGTTTCCTCATCTGTAAAATGAATTGGATAAGAAAATGACAAACTACTCCAGTATCTTTGCCAAGAAAACCCCAAATGTCATGAAGAGTCAGATACAACTGAAACAATTGAACAATAAAAATTTCCCAAAAAGCTTACCCTATGAAAATTGTGGGTCACAATGATTAGGTATCTAGTTAGATTAAAGTGGGGGCCAAGGCAAACCATTATCTGAGCTGATTTTATGTACTCTCTGCTCTCTAATGGAATGCCTTGAAATTTAATAGCTTGCCATATCTTGTCCCATTAGGAGATATGAGGATGTAGTGGTAGTTGTATCATTCAACAAGTACTGGTATAGATCAACAATATTGCTAATTGTGTATATTTGCCAGTATGGTATGGCTTCTACCAGCTGTGTATCTCATCTATATATTGCTTCTGTATCTTCCTCTAATTAACATTTTTCTATAAGCAGCCAGTATTACCCAGATAACTAAATGGACCAATATGGCATGCTAGGAAGAGAAGGTTCCTCTTAGAAAATAAAGATAACATTCCCCTAGTCCAGTAGTTTTTGAGAGATAGAGTTCATAAATCTCTGAAAGCCCCTGAGAGTGCTGTCCAAGTGAAATGGCCTAATGAGAGGTTCAAAGAGGCCATCCTTGGTCTTGAAGGTCATATTCAACTTGACAATCACCTTGTAGAGGGATCAAATTTTATACTCCCTGAGAAGTCGCATATTAGAAATGGTCCTATTCTAATTATCTGGCTGAAGAGATCAGGCATTAGGAGCAGCATTCACCAGTCCTTGATGACAATGACATTCAAAGCCTAATATTCACAACAGATCTATAATTGGCCCAATTTTTATTTTTGGTCTGTTTTGGTACAGATATTAGTGGGGCCCTGTTGGAAGAGCTAGAAAACTTAATGAACACCTTCTGCCAGTTTTTCAGAACCTCCTACAGAGCTAGTAGATCTGGCTAGTAGAGTTAATTTTTCTGGCTAAGCACAAAGGGTGCTCCAAGGATTGGTAGGCTGATATGGGTGGTAAAATCTTCATTTAAATTGTGCCAAATATATCTCTAAATTCCTGATACCATAAAGGAGCTCTGCCTCTGGCGTTGGTAGAGGGTCATAGTTAGATAATAATAATTGACATTTAAATAACTTGGAGCCTTTCCAATCTTTTAGTCCTACATTCCCCTACTCATGTATTCTGTGATCCAGTGACACTGGCCTCTTTGCTCTTCGTCTAATGAGAAACTCCATCTCCCATCTCTAGGCATTTTCATTTGATTTCCCTAGTGTCCCTGCGTCTTTCATCTCCATCTCCTAACATTTCTGGCTTCCTTCAAGTCTTGACTAAAATCTAACCTTCTGCAAGATCCCTCTCTCAATCCCCTTTAATGCTAGTGCCTTTCCTCTGTTGATGATTTCCAATTCATCTTGTATATATCTGATTTGCATGTAGTTGTTTGTATGTGTTGTCCACTCCATTAGACTATAAGTTCCTTGAGACCAGGTGCCCTTTCTTTGCATCCCCAAGGCTTCTTAGCACAGTGCTTGGCACATAATAGATATTTAAATGATTGTTGATGAATGATTTTGAAGTTCTCAGCCTCTCTGAAACATTTGATATTACTGACTCCCCTCTCCTAATGAATTATTTTCTTTTCTCTGGGTTTTTATGACATGGATTTCTTCTGGTTTTCCTCCTACTTCATTGACCATTCCTTTTCTGTTTCTACTGCTAGACCATGATTCATAACATACTACCTAAATGTGGATATATCTCAACGTTCTATTCGAGGCCCTCATTTCTTCTCTTTTTATGCTTTTGTACTTGGTAACCTCATCAGCTGTGGTGATTTTAATTATTATTTTGTGTGAATGACTCCCAGGTTCAGATATCTATCTATAATTTCTCTCTTGAGCTCCAGTCTTATATCATTGACTGCCTATTGAACCTCAACCCTGATATGATCCTCATCTCTTCCCTCTCCCTCTATTCACATCACCAATCATTTGGCAAATCCTGCTATTTATCCCTCTACAACATTTCTCACAAATCACTTTCTGTGACCTCTAAAGATTTAGACCATGGTGCTATGGTCTTATGATCCCCTCTGTTCATTCACACATAGATTTCAACCATGTTCAAGCCCTCACTACCTCTTATCCCAAGTATTGCAATTGTCTCCTAATTAGCTTCTTTGGTTCATGTGTCTCCCCTTTCCAATCTATCTTTCACACCAGATGCCAAAATGAGTTTCCATGTCACATACTACTCAGTAAATTCCAATGGTACCTAATATCTCTAGATTATAATATAAATGCCTCTGTTTGGCATTTAAAGCTCTTCCCATGCTAGTTCCACCCTATCTTTCCAACCTTATTATAGATTCTTTTTTCTCTATATACTTTGAGGTCCAGCCAAACCTGGATTCTTGCTATTCCTCACACAAAATGTTACATCTTCTGCCTTAACATCTTTGCACTGGCTGTCTCTGATGCCTGGAATACACTTTCTCTTCAAATCTGCCTCTCGGAAACCATGATTTTGTTGGGAAATCTCTAGACCTCTTGGGTAAAGAAGCACATTCCTCATGACTCTATACTCTAATGACTGTGGGGCAAAGATAGGAAGCCAAACTGAAAGTAAAGACAATCATTAGCGTGCTTAGGAGTATATTTTCGCTGGTAACAAATTCAGATTTTGGGGGTATAGGTTTGGTTTTTGTAGCCTTTCAGGCCCGCTTAGAGTAAGTACACAGCCAATCGGCAGCATCCTGTGACATTTGGGATAAGAAAGTAAAGTATTTGGTGTGGGAGGGATAAAGGAAAAGGGGGATGCACCTAGTGGATGAAAGAAGTATTTGGAATGCAAGTGAAAGTCTTTATTATGAGAAGAAAAAAAACATTCCCGTTCAAGGGCCAGAGACAAAGGGGAAAGACCAAATACTTTTGCAACGGTGAAAGTAGTCCTTTTAGACAAAACTAAGAATAAGAAGCAGTTGTTTCAATCATTAATGAGACCATGGACTTTATTGTATCTATACATAGAAATTAGGGAATTCCTAATAATAGGCTACCAGATGGTTGAGGAATTTCTGCATTGTTAGTGCATCATGAAGTGGTGAAATGATTGTGGTTCCTATTTTTCTGCAACATTTTCCTGCTAGAATCAGCTCAATTGTCACTTTCTATAAGAAGCCTTTACTTCTCCTTAGCTGCTAGTCCCTCCTCCTTATTCCAGGTTATTCTCTCTCTCTCTCTCTCTCACACACACACACACACACACACACACAAATATAGAATAGCCTTTGCCTTATAAGAATAATAATAGGAGCAGCAAGGTGGTACAGTGGATAGAACACCAGCCATGGAGTCAGGAGGACCTGTGTGTATATGTATGCATGTATGTGCATGTATATATATGTACACATACAAACAATACATGCATACATGCATATACACAACAAACAGACACACATATGCATGCATGTATATGTGCACATGAATGTACATGTGTGTATATACACGTATATATTACAGATTTTTCTATATAGCTATCCAGCCTTAAGGAACCACTGCCAAGTCCAAGTCCACTCCATTCCTCACTAAGGGCACCTTCTGCTCTGAAGCCAGACTGTATTCTTGGTTTTTTTGTTTGTTTAGCAAGCTCACTGTGGCACTGTCTGGTAGTGTTTGCAGCCATTAGTGAGAATAAATGAGAAATTGTCCTTTTATCTTGCATAATGAGAATGTAAAAAGCATCACCTCAGGGTCCTTTCCCCCTACCTTCTCTTTGGGAGCCCCCCCCCAAAATCAACAATTTCCATGATATACTAATGCCTATTTCAGTTTAGCCTACATAGATGTGCACAAATGCAATGAGGGGATATCCATTTTCTATTCTGTTCAAGTGTCATTACTATAAGGTCTGTTTCCAGGGTGATTGTTTTTAATAGTTGAGCAATTACTATTCTGGCCTGCTCAGTAATTGGGATTTGGAAAAAAGGAAGAAGTACAGTATGCAGTGAAATCTTATCAGTCAAGCTTGTTGGCTGAGCAGTGTGTTTATAATCCTGATTTTCATGCACAGTTTAATATCAAATTCATTAATGTCACCAGGCTATTTGCTCGGCCACCCACTATTTACAATGGAGTTGTAAATGGGCAATGTATTTCCTAGTCCAAAAAAAAATTGATGATGCTTTTTCAGATAAGTCATAGACAAGAGGTATATATTTCAATGCTTCTTGGCTGTTAAAAAAAGCCCAATATCAAATTAGGCATAAACAGTGGGAGCTGGAATGATCTCCAGTTTACAATAAATACCCTGTATGCCATTATAAGGATCGACTGACAGGCCAGTATTTGTTTAAAAAATGCCTGTCAACCATGTTTTATCCACTTTTGAAGGATCCAAGATGCTTATAATATCTACTGTTAAGTCTGGGTGTCTCTTTTAAATAGAAATTGCATACTGCAGACCCCATCCAAAGGAGCTGTTTGGACTATATAAATTTGCTACAGAACAGTTTACATTTCTTAGCTGTTCGGTCTCCACTGTGTATACTGAATATGACAAGCTTAAGTAGATCTAAAGTGGATAATATTTTTAATCTTCCTGCTGTTTTACTGCTGATTTTTCAGCCCATCTTTTAGTTTTAAGCTTGGGATAACATACTACTTGCTATGTAATTTCTCTTTTACTACTAAAGAAGAATGTACAGAAGCTTTAGCTATTTGCTTAGATGGGGTCCCTGTATATGTCTTGTTTATATATAGTTGCTTGCTTGTTATCTCCCCCATTAAACTATGAGCTCTTTGAGCTTTTTTTTTAAATCCCCTTTCTTTGTATTTCCAGTACTTAGCACCATTTCTAACATATAGCTACTTCACGGACTGGAAAAAAAATAGGAAGGTCAAAATTTAGTGTTATTTGTGAACATTTTAGGACCAATGATATATTAATAGAAAGTATTTTATAATATACTGTAAGATAAAACAAATATCCTTGTTGGGCACTAAATGCCATTTTTATGTTAATGTTATTTGATGTTAATGAAGGCTATTTTGTGTTAATGAAGCTTTGTACTATTAGTGACTAATTATTTGTAATGTTATTTGTACATTCAGTGGAAAGTTGATTCAATTCAATTCAATTCATGAAGTACTTATTATGTTTATTGTGTACCAGGCATTGTACAAAGAAAAATATAGAATAGTCCCCTGGGCAAGTCACTTAACCCCAATTGCCTAAAAAAAGAAAAAAAAGAAAAAAAAAGAATAGTAATAGAAGCAGCTAGGTGGTGCAGTGGATAGAGCACCAGCCATGGAGTCAGGAGGACCTGAGTTCAAATCTAACCTCAAACACTTACTAGCTGTGTGACCCTAGGCAAGTCACTTAACTCTGATTGCCTCCCCTCCCCCCAAAAAAGAATAATAATGGCTAGCATTTAAGTAGTGCTTTAAGGTTTTTCAAAGTGCTTCACATATCTTGTCTCATTTGATCTTCACAACAACCCTAGGAGGGAGGTGCTATTATTTTCTTCACTTTGCTGATGAAGAAACTGAAGCTGAGGGAAATCCTGAAGCAGGATTTGTATTTCCTACACTCCAAGTCCAACTCTCTATCAAGTGGGACATCTTGTTGATTGCCCATTGCTGGTCTTCTTTAGTCACAGCTGCAGAGCTCAGTGAGACAGAGCAGTCCTGAGGAGGGATCTGCTTGATTAAGCTAGCAGTGGATTGACTAGACAGCTGAGACACCAAATCCTGCAAGTTGAGACCTTATCAGCTTGCTCGTTGGCCACACGGCACCTACAAGTGAACTTGGTGGGAGGAGTACTTTGAAGCTACCACTTTAAGTTTGAGACCACTCTCCCCAGGGACCAAAGTGATGGGGTATGCTCTGGTTTGGTGAGGAGTGTTTCAGTCTGAGTCTGCTTTCTCTGGGGATCAGTCGAGGGGACTGTGGGCCTCAGTTCAGGGGAATATTTTTGTACTTGCATCCTTGTTATAATTTCTCGGTAAATATTCTTTTGTAAAAGCTAATTGTTGTCAGTGGGTTGTTTTCTTAGCCAGTTTTTATTTATGTCTTTTTTTTCTTATATCATCATAATTATCCCCAGTAGCCCTCTTTCTCTGCCTCCCATATAACAAATAGTTTTTTTTAAAGAGTAAAAAAGAAATCAGCACAATGATTAATACATTGAAAAAGTCCAAAACACATTGAATGTGTAACACCCAGGGACCTCCTGTCTCCATGAAGAGGTGGGTTGTGGATATATCTCTTGTCTCTTCATCTGAATCCTGCTTGATCTTTTATAATTCTGTTACATTCCTTGTTACATTCATTTTTGCTTTGTTAAAATGTATTGTGTATATTATTTTCTTATCTCTGTTTATTTCACTTTGTATCAGCTCATATAGATTTTTTAATGCTTCATATATTGATCATATATCATTTCTTATAGTACAGTAATATTTCACAACACTTATGTACCACAATTTGTTTAGTTATGCTCCAATTTATGGGATTACAGCTATCACAAAAAGGGCTACTATAAATATTTTGACGTGTATAGGGACTTTCTTCTTATCAATGATTTCCTTACAGTAAAAAAGTCCTTAGCCCAGTACTGAAATCTCTGGTTCAAAGGGAATGGGATGTCAATTGGTTATTAATGATACTGAAGAAATGTCAACTGTTCAGAATGATATTGGGGAATTAATCCCTAGGATATTGATGGATATTAGCTGACACTAGTGACTGATACTGGGAACATCCTGTATGAGGACTTGTGAGCAATTAATTCAGACAAATTTCATCCTAAAGGGCACCCCTTAGGAAACTGAGGGAGAACCTTCTTGTAAGGACTAGTCCTGACATGGAATTGAAGTTGAGGAGTATTTCCAGAGTCTTTATGGAGTACATTTATGTGGCTTTTTTATGTTTTTTGCTTCATTTGCTCTGGAGAGCAGAGACCATATTTTTGCCCTTCTTTCTACCACCAGCTCTAAGCACAGTTCTTACTACATGTTCAGTCATCTCAAGTTGTGTCTGACTCTTTGTGACCCCTTTTGGGGTTTTCTTAGCAAAGATACTGGAGTGGTTGTCCATTTCCCTCTCCAGCTCATTTTATGAATAAGGTACTGAGACAAACAGGGTTAAGTAACTTGCCCAGGGTCACACAGCTGGTAAGTATCTGAGGCCGGATTTGAACTCAGTCTTAACTTAACTCCAGTCCTGGCACTCTATCCACTATATCACCTAACTGCCCCAAGCACAGTGCCTGCTGCATAGTAAATGCTTAATAAATTATTATTGACTGAACAATCTGAGGAGCTTACCTTCTACTGAGGCAAACAGTATTTGTGCAAATAAGTGAGTATAAAAATATTTGCAAAGTGGAAAAAGTGTAAGTAAGGAATACACTAAGAATACATTCCTTCCTTCCTTCCTTCCTTCCTTCCTTCCTTCCTTCCTTCCTTCCTTCCTTCCTTCCTTCCTTCCTT
>NW_020954590.1:93960206-93992531 GCF_900497805.2 Vombatus ursinus
TCTTTCTTTCTTTCTTTCTTTCTTTCTTTCTTTCTTTCTTTCTTTCTTTCCTTTTTCATCTATCCATTTATCTATTCCTTTATTCATCTATTCATCCATCTGTCAGCTCTCTCTCTCTCTCTCTCTCTCTCTCGGCTTACCTAATGTATCATTTGCTCATGAAATCTCAGTATTCATTGTGAGGATATAGAACATTTCAAAATGCAGATGGGCCAAACATTTGTTTCATGTAGGCAGAATAGATACATAGCTCCTGTGTTTAATTGTGTTCTTTACACCTTGAGAAAATAGTTTGATATTCTTCCACACCTAATTAACTTTTGTGTGCCAGTATTGTGAGCCTGAGATCTGGGCCTCTATAGTCTCCCACAAACTCTCAGTGCAGCTGCAGGGAAAGGAAGTGTAACTACACCAAGTCCTATCTTGTTTTCTATTCAAACCTTACCTCATCTCTGGCATAAGAACATCTGCTGTTTCAAGGCAGACGTCTCCACTTTAAGCATCTTTTGGATTCTCTTTGTTCTGTTTCCCCTGTGCTGACCTCTTCCAGGTCTTACCCTCCCCCAACACTAACATTACTTAAGGTCGGTACTGAGGGTTTTGTTGCCCTGAGAGCAGTTTGCTATGATAACCCTTCCTGTGCCTGCTCAGCAATCATTGTATCTCTATCTGGCATCTAGAGAAACAATAACAGTACATGCCAAAAATTGTTAGAAGGAGATTTATTGCTGGCTTTGAAAGGAGTTCAACAGGGGGAAACCCCGGCATATAAGGAAGCAATAGGAAGAAGGAATAGATACAGAATCGGGTCCAAGTTTACATAGCCACCTTCATGTTAAACAAACAAACAAACTTGTTTCTTTGTTGAAGAGTTGTGTGACATTATGAAGCTCTTTAGTATAGTATTAGTGACCCTCCATCCAAAGGAGGTCTACTTTTATATAATTTCATAAAAGCAATTATCAGCAAATTGTGGGATCTGAATGTAATGGGAAATTATTGTACAATAAGAAATAATGAATATGAGGAATTCAGAAAAAAAATGAGAATACGTATGACCTGATAGAGAGTAAAAAAAGAGTCAAAGGATAATAACATAAAAATACCTACATAAATGTAAACAAAAATGACACTCAAATCTCTTGAAATTAGAATAATTGTTCCAGGGAACAGGTGCCAAAACAGATATTGCTCCTCTTGGTTGAGAAGTGGAGGATTATGGATGTAGAATGTTGTGTGCCCTGTTAGATGCTATCACTTTGTTGCTTAATTCTGCTTATCTGATTTTTTTTTTACAAGAGAAGATTCAATAGAGGAAGCCACATGAGGAAATGATTGATACAAAACATAGAAAGCGTTAATAAAGTTGTCTATTCTTTCATTAAATGTGCAATTCACCTCTGTAGAGAGAACCTATGAACTCTAAGGAGAAATTGAAGTATAATTTTTTCATCTTCTTTGTTTTTCTTGCTTTTTGCAACATGGCTTATATAGAAATATTTTATATGATTTCATATGTATAATTGATATATTGCTTGCTTTCTCAATAGGTGTGGGAGAGACTGGAGGGAAGGAGAGAATTTAGAACTCAAAATGAAAAAGAATGTTAAAAATAAATAGAATGTTAAAATAATGCTAAAGAATGTTAAAAATGATCATTTTTAAAAGTTGCCTATTTTGATGAGGCATTTGAATATCTCAAAATCCTTATTGTGCTTTTTCCAACTTAACTAATGTTGTTCAGAGAGCTAGGGAAGTCAGACAGGACAATGTGGAGGCAGCTTGCACAATGTGACTGTTTGCTAGGTTTCATGACAGGTTTGTGTAGAAAACAGTGTTTTCTACTTATATAGATTTTTATAAAAGGCTACTGATGCTACGTCCCTTGACCTGGGAACTGAGCTGCTTTGATTAGAGAGATGACTAAGCATGACTTGGGTAATTATGTGGTAGGATAGTGTTAGGGACGGGACTTGTGATTTCAATGACATAGCGAACTCCTAGATAAAGAAATTCCCTTTATTTATAAAGGTCAGAGTCTTTTCTGCAACATGTGGTCTTACAGAATTGCCTAGAACAATGAGAAATTAAATGATTTAATGAAGGCTCCACACTCTGTATGTATCAGAAGTGGGACTTGAAAGCAAATCTTTCTGGATCCTGGCAGGTGCTTATAATCCTCAAGTTTTCCTATACAGCACTAACCTCTCTGCTGACCTCCAATCTCACATCTCCAACTGCCTATTAGATATGTGTTCCTACATATCTAGTAGAAATCTTAAATAGAAGATGCCCAAAACTAAACTCATTATCTTTCTTGCTAAACCCTCTTCCCTTCTAAACTTCCTTCTAACTGTTGAAGACAGTTAGGTGGTACAGTGGATAGAGCATCAGACCAAGAGTCAGGAAGGCTCCTCTTCCATAGTTCAAATCTGGCCTCAGACACTTACCAGCTATGTGACTCTTGAACAGTCACTTGACCCTGTTTGCTTCAGTTTCCTCATCTATAAAATGAATCGGAGAAGGAAATAGCAAATCACTCCAGTATCTTTGCCAAGAAAACCCCAAATGGGGACACCAAGTCAGATATGACTGAAAAATGACTGAACAAGAACTTTCTGGCTCCATGGCTACCTCTCTCTGTTTCTCTCCTATACCACACTAATTTTGTGAATACAACAAACTCAGATTTCATATTATTGGCCATATAAAACCAAAGTACAAAAAAAACTTTGGGGTTGTGTTTTAGTAGATAAAATCAAGGAACCCTCAAAGAGGGCTCCCTATACATAGTAGTTGATGTACAGTACACACATCCTGTGATTAAAGTAGCAAAATAACAACACAAAAGTCCCAAACCAATAAACAAACGAGAAAACTTCTCTGCTTTTCTCATTAACCACAGCCATTTCTATAGGACTTACTTCTTTGTACATTCATCCAATCAGTCAGGAGGAAATTTGGAGTCCTTTACAACAATTTTTGTGGAATGAAAGGAAGAAAAAAGTTATGTGGCACTTATTTGAACTTTTCATTAGGAAATGATATTGATGGATTAGAGCCACATTTCCAATGTGAGCATAGCATGAAGCTTCAGGGGCCCAGGTAGAGAGGAAATGAGGGGTAGCAAAAGTTACTTTAGATTCCGACCCAGAAGAGCTTCAGGGACAGACAGGTCTTGACAAAAACATCCGTATCGGTACTAAGCTGCACACATACTGAGTTTTGGAAAACTATATAGTTAATCGTCTTTGAAATCAAAGTTCTACCAAGTAGTTTCATATTGCCTTTTCTTCATAGTCCTTAAAATATACGCTAGTAAAGTCTTGTTTACAATAATTTCAATGTATCACTGATTAGCCTGGAGTTTGGCTTGCAGTTCTGTTAGAAAGACAAAATGAGTAATCTTTCAGTTTCCAGTAAAATGTCATTGGTTACTCACCAGAGACTATGGCTCTCATAAGTCAAGGCTTGCTTTTTTTCCCCAATAGTGGGATATTAACCATTTCATTAAGGGACTGAATGTTTTCTTTCCCTACATACACATATGTAATATATGATTACAGATATTGCGCCACATGGAAAAGAACAGATAAATCATTTTCCTTGCAGTATGAACATAATATTCTTCTGACTTCATTTGGGTTCCTTTTTTTTCTTTAAAAAATCAAAACACAAACAAAAAAAAAAGAAGAAGATGTATTGCTTAGGTCCTTACCAGCTGTTCAACACATATTTTTACTTTGTTCTGTTTTTAATTTTTTTCACTAAATTAAATTAGTAAATACATATTATTCATTCAAGGAATATTTATTAAGCATCCCCCTAATGAGGTAATACTACCTAATTCTCTCCTTCAGGTTCAAAGTTGTACAACAATTGAATGGAGACCCTCCCTTCCAACCCCAGAGCCAGGAATCTTTCCAATGTACTATACTGGCTTCAATATTCTCAAAGATTTGTGATTGCATCAGTGTGGGAACTCATCCCACCTACACAGTTCTTAGTGAGTGGTTCTTGAGAAATTGTACAGCTAAATAATTCATCACCCTTTGGCCAAGCCTTTCAATCCTTGGTTAAGCTGGTCCTCATACTACAAAAATACGGTCCCCTTATTGCACCAATATAGCCTTTCTCACTAGGTAGGACTTGGCACAGATTTTAAGAACTTAAATTTATTTCCACCTTGTAATGAGGAGTCTAAGTATCTCTTTAGTGTATAAACTTTTGACTTCAAAAGAAGCAATTTGAATGGCCAATGATGCTGAAGAAAGAGACAGATTTGAGATTAAAAACAGTAAGAAGGAAATGATAGAGATGATTTGAAATGCTTTCAACTGTTCAGAGACTACATCTATGGAGGAGTGATCTGGAAGAACTTGAAAAATTCTAAAATTGTGGAGTCACAGTCAGGATCACACAAGATTTAGTGGCTTCCATGTTAAAGGAGAGGAGGGTTTGGAATATGATATTCTGGAAGGCAAAGGAGCTGGAATTACAACCAGGAATAACCTACCCAGAGAAAATGAGTATAATTCTTCAAGTACAAAAATGACATTTAAGTCAAATAGAGGACTTTCAAGCATTGCTGATGAAAAGACCAGAGATAAATCAAAAATTTGACTTTCAAATACAAGACCGAAGAGAAACATTAAAAGGTGAACATGAAAGAGAAATCATAAGGGACTCAAGGGTTAACTATTTACATTCCTATATGGGAAGATGATATTTGTAACTCTTTGATAGAGGGCATAGGTGTGAGGTGACTATGAGAAGATCTCAAAAAATGTAAGGGTGAGAAAGAGGGATGCAATGAAAGAAGGGGGAAAGGAGAAGAAAAATGGTGGAGATTTTCTTATATAAAAGAGGTGTACAAAGATCTTTTACAGCAGAAGGGGAAAAGGAGGTAATGGTGGCAGGCAACACTTGGACCTCACTCTCATCACAATTGGTTCAAAGCGGGAATAACATACACACTCAGTTTGGTAGAGGAATCTATCTTATCTGACAGGGAAGTAGGAGGGGAAGAGGAGAAAAGAAGGGTTAGATGGGGAGCTGATAGAAGGGAGGATGGATTAAGGGAGGCAGTGATCAGAAGCAAAACAGACTTTTGAGGAAGGAAAAAGAAGGGAGAGAGAGAGAGGACAACCAGGAAAAAAAATAGGATGGAAAGAAATACACTGTGAGAAATCATAACTATGAATGTGAATGAGATGAGCTCACTCATAAAATGGTAGCAGAGAGCAGAATGGATTAGAAACCAGAATGCAACAATGTTGTTTACAAAAAACCAAAACAACCCCCCCCACACACAAACACTTGAAGCAGAAAGATGCACACAAAGTTAAAATAAGGGACTACAGCAGAATTAATAGATCCAAGCAGGGGCAGCTAGGTGGCGCAGTGGATGGAGCACCAGCCCTGAAGTCAGGAGGACCTGAGTTCAAATCCAATCTCAGACCAAACACTTGACACTTACTAGCTGTGTGACCCTGGGCAAGTCACTTAACCCTGATTGTCTAAAAACAAATAAACAAAAAAACCCTAAAAAAACCTAAAAAATAGATCTAAGTAAAAAAGATAAGCAGGGAAACTGCATCTTGCTAAAACACACCATAGACAATGAAGTAATATCATTACTAAACATATATGCACTAAATGGTATAGCACCCAAATTCTTAAAGGAAAAGTTAAATGAATCACAGGAGGAAAAAATACCAGTAAAACTATAGTAGTGAGGGACCCTGACTTTCCCCTCTCAGAACTAGTTAAATTTAACTATAAATAAATAAAACAAATGCTAAAGAGATGAATAGAGTTTTAGCAAAGTTAGATATGATATACCTCTGGAGAAAATTGAATAGGAATAAATAGGATTATACCTGTTCCACAGCTGTACATGGCACCTTCACAAAAATTAATTATGTATTAGGATATAAAAACCTCACAAAAAATTAAGAAAAGCAGAAATATTCAGTCTATCCTTTTCATACTGTAAAACAACAATAATACATTCAATGAAGGGTCATGTAAACATAGATAAAAAATTAATTGGAAACTAAATAATCTAATCCTAAAGACTGAATGGATCAAAGAACAAATTATAGAAACAATCAATGATTTCATTAAAGAGAATGACAACAATGAGACAGCATGCCAAAATTGGGGGGATGCAGTCAAAGCAGTACATAGGGGAAAATTTGTATTTCTAAAAGGCTTACATCAATAAAATAAAGAGCAGATTGATAAATTGGGCATGCGATTTAAAAAAAAAAACTAGAAAAAGAACAAATTAAAAATCTCCAATATAACACCAAATTGGAAATTGTAAAAAATCAAAGGAAAAATTAATACAATTGAAGGTTAAAAATATTGAACTAACACATAAAACTAGGAGTTGGGCTTATGAAAAAACAATAAACTAGACCATTGGTTAATTTGATTAAAAAAAGAAGAAAGTCAAATTATTATGAAAAATGAAAAAGGGCAATACACCAACAATAAAGATGAAGTTAAGGAAATTATGAAGAGCTATTTGGCCCAATTATATGCCAATAAATCTGACAATTTAGGTGAAAAGGATGAATATTTACAAAAATATAAATTGCCCATTTAACAGAAGAGGAAATAGAATACTTAAATAATCCTATTTTAGAATACTTAATAACTAAAATTTCTTAGAAAAAGAAATTGAACAAGCCATCATTGAGCTCCTAAGAAAAAAATCTCCAGGACCAGATGGATTCTCAAGTGAATTGTACCAAACATTTGAGAAACAATTAATCCCAATTACCATATAAACTATTTGGAAAAATAAATAAAGAAGGAGCCCTACCAAATTCATTTTATGACACAAATATAGTACTGATACCTAAACCAGGAAGAGCAAAAACAGAGAAAGAAAACTATAGACCAGTTTCCCTAATGAATATTGAAGCAAAAAATTAAATAAATGACTCACAAGGAGATTATAGCACTGTATCACAAAGATCATACAAGACAAGATAAATTTGTCTGAAAAAGAATGGGGAGGTATTATTGGATTACAAGCTCAATATAAATCAACAAGGTGATATGGCACATATCCAACAATTGTCAAATGTTGCTGTTTTTACTTCTACATCTCTCACATCTGTCCGCTACTCCCTACTCACACAACTACCACCTTAGTTCGGGTCCTTATTATCTCTTGTCTAAATTACTGCAATGACCTCTTAATTGATCTCTTTCCCTTAAGACTCTCATCACCCCAATCCATCTTACAAACTGCTCCCAAAGTAATTTTCCTTAAGCACAAATCTGATCATGTAACTCCCCTACTTAACCAATTCCAGTGGCTTTCTATTGCCTCCAGGACAAACTATAAACCCTTGTGTTTAGCTTTTAAAGATTTTATAACCTGGCTCCAATTTATATTTCCAGCCAATTGGATCTCACTCTCCCTCTCACACTCTTCAATTCAGCCAAACCAGCTTTCTCTCTTTTCCTCACTCCATACTTCAAGCCTGGAATGCTCTTGCTCCTTATCTCTGTTTCAGGTGGCTTTCTTCCTTTAATATGCAGCTTGGCCACCATCTTATATATGGATCTTTCTTGATAAGCCAACTGCTAGTGTCCTTTTTTGTATTTAATTATTAACTTTATATTTATGCTATATATAATATGTATAACATTATATATAATTATAATGCATGTAATTATATGTGTACATGTTGATATATATACATATACATACTAATATACACACATATATATTTATAGTAGGTATTGTCTTCTCCATTAGAATATAAGTTTGTTATTAGTAGATATTACTTCCTTCTTATTACTTTTATCCCCACCACTTTGCACAGTGTCTGACACATAGGAGTCATTTAATAAATACTTGGTTGATAGATTAATTTGGTAGCTGTGTTATATTGATGAATACAGTTTCATTGTTAGTAACTTTAATTATCCAACCTCATGGTTGGAAGAGACCTAAGGAAAGGAATTTATTATTCAAATAGAAAACCTTTCTACAACTTTCCTGATAAGTGGTCTTCCAACCTTTGAAGACATCCAGAAATGACAATGTTAAATTCCAAGAAAGTTTTTTTTTTCTTTTTGCATGCAGCCCAGTTCTGGCTCCTTAAAACTTCTACTCATTGTTTCTGGTTCCATCCTCTGTGACTAAAAAGAGTGAATCTTATTCTTCTTCCATCATGCAACTTCCCAGATATTTGAAGATGCCCTCCACTAAGTTTTTTCTTCTCTGAGTCTGGACCTTATTAAAGAGACAGCACCAAAGGCAGAGTGACTATGTTACTCTCTGACAGCGGCTTTCATCCTGCTTTTATTATGGGCACAACACCTTTGTCTATGCTTCTGCATAGACAGAACAGACCACCTTCCTCCCTAAGTTGGAGTCCCTCTATTCCTTCAAGGTCAGTTTAGGTCTCAAGATACTTTCCCTATTTCTCTGGCCCACTAGAAGCTATTGATCTCTCCCTCTTCAAACTTCTCATAGTATCTCTCCCCCCAGATTTCTCCTTTGTATTACCTCATTTTATGTTGTATTATAGTTTTTGTATACTTGTTCATCCTTCCCAAATAGGTTATATGCTTCTTGAGAGCAGGACTTGTGTTGAATTTGTCTCTGTATCTCCAATGTTTGCACAATATCTTGCACTGGACAATTAATAAATGTTTCTGTTTGCATTGAATCAATTCTTTTGGGTTCAGTTTTTCAATTAGCTAAATTTTGCACTGATCAGAACACATCTAGATGCTGGAAGGAAACACCAATAATATGTGAAAAGGAAAGTGATAAGGATGGTGAAGGTACTAAATCTCCTTATCAGGTACCGCATATCCCTCTATATTATCACAAAGGTGTCTGGAGATTTTTTTTTGGTCAAATATTCTACTTGTATCAGCTAGAATTACATTTCCCTCACCCCCTTACACCAAATATATACAGAGGAGAGCTGAACCAAATTGATCAATGATCCAATAAATATCAAATATCTGTGACAATCTTTTTGGTCGAAGTGGGAGGGAGGAAACTACAAAGAATGTCTAAGATATAAACTGTGCCCTCAAGCAACTTATTACCTTCCCAGAGAGAAAAGAATAACACAATTAGAAAAATTAAAGAGTAATATGATACAGTATATTATCAAGTAATAAAATGATAATGCATTGATAATAGGTGAAAAAGAAATTTTAGAAAGTGAGAAATACCTGAGGACTACAATTTGAAGGAAGTCTTCATGGAGAAAATAGGACTGAAGACATCATTTGAATAATAACTGTGCTACTTACTGTCTTTGTGATCTTGGGCAAATCACTTTCCCTTTTTGAGCTTCAGTTCCTCTATCTATAAAATAAAGAAATAATGCTAGATAATTTCCAGCTCTAAACCTGGTAACCAAATCTGAGAATTGATATAATGACAGTAATGTTTTAGGAAGATTTTTATTGTTCGGTCATTTCAGTCATGTCTGACTCTTTGTGACCCGATTTGGGAGTACTGGAGTGGTTTGCTATTTCCTTCTCCAGTTCATTTTATTGGTGAGGAAACTGAGGCAAATAGGGTTAAGTAACTTGTTCAGGGTCACACAGCTAGTAAGTATCTGAGGCTGGATTTAAATTCAGGTCTTCCTGATCCCATGCCTGCCACTCTATCCATTGCACCACCTTATTTCAGTATTTTTGCCAAGAAAACCCCAAATGGAGTCATGAAGGGTTGGACACTATTGAAAATGACTGAACAACAATAAGGAATTTAGAAAGATTAGTATCTAGGATAAATTGGAAGAGTAACAGATAGGAAGATCCGTCAGGATACTATAGAAATAATCCAAAGGTAAAGGGATGGGAGTCTGGACTAATCTAGTACTTTCCACCTAGAAAATGCTCAATAAATGTTGAGCCTTCAGTATTTGCTGATAATGTACTGAGGAGGGAGCAGTGGTAATGAAGAGCATGAGGATGAGATTGTGAGACTATTCAAGGGGATATCTGTCAGGAATTTGTAGTAAATTATGTAGAAAGGGAGCAGCTAGGTAGCACACTGGCCCTGGATTGAGGAGGACCTGAGTTCCTATCCAGCCTCAAACACGTAACACTTACTAGCTATGTGATCCTGGGCAAGTCACTTCACCCCATTGCCTTGCCTCCCCCCTCCCCAAAAAAATACATTAGGTAGAAAGGATAAAAGGAGAAGAGAAAAAGATGATTTTGGCCCTAGGAAAGCAGTGATGCCTTTGAGAGAGGCCAGGCCAGATTAATAGCAACACAAGTTTTTCAGAAGACATGTTTAGCAGAATGTAGTCCATAGAGAGCTGGCCTTGGAGTCAAAGAGGCTTGGGTTCAAGTCTCACCTCTGATATGTACTGACAGCATGACAATAAGCAAGACACTCTAGTGCTCCTGGAACTTCTCTAAGACTATAACTTGTAGAACAGTTGCCAATTTGCATTGGTAGAAGAAATTTCCTCAGTGGGACTTCTTTAAATCAATGAAATTGCAGGTCTACTAAAAAAATCATTTTTTAAAAATTTTCTTTCTCCATTGAAGTTATTGGTATGACAAATATCTATTGACTCTTTGTGTTTTTGCTTTTAAAATGGAAAGTAGAAGTCTATATGTAAGATTTATTTCTTGTAGTCTAGGCATTTGTAAAGACTAGTTCAGAAATTCTTAAAGTGTGGTATTTGGACCCCTGGGAGTCCCTGAGACTCTTTCAGGGATTCTTTCAGGAGGTCAAACCTATTTTCAAAGTGATGCTAAGTTGTTATTTGCCTATTAAAGTACTCCTCATATATCTGTTTTATATATGAGGTCAGATTTTCTTCATATGCTACAGCTCAAAACGATACATGACAAGAAATCGAATGCAGGAGCAGAAATAAGAATTTAACTCTTCTATGAAACCAGATGTTAAAAAGATATGCAAAAAGTATGTAAATAAGGTCATTATCACTATTTTTTGTTTTTAAAAAATACTTGTTTTCATAAATATATTATTAATGTTAACATGTGATAAGTTTATTATTGTTATTTTAAATGGATTAATAAACAAATATTTTAAAATATATCCATTTCAAATTATAACGGTAAAAATTAACAAAAATAATCCACATAAACAAAAGCTCTTTAAAGTCCTCTTTAATTTTTTAAGAGTGTGAAGGTGTTAATTCTGAAATAAAAAAGTTTGAGAACCACTGGGCTGGTGAGTTACAGAAAGCAGGGAGAGGAGAAAACATTAGCCCCTCACCTGAGATTTCCAATATTTTATAGTTCTGGAGAAAAGCATAATTAATGTTCATTCATTCCTCAATTCAGGAAGCAGACCTGAGGACATCGGCCAAATGGTCCCCTTTCTCTCTTCACCATAAAAGAACTTTCCCCTCACTGCCTCAATCATCTTGTACCAGGGCTCTGCATCACAATATTTGTTCATTTAAAATCTCATTATGTAATAGACTGCAGGGAGCTTAAGTGAGGCAAGGAATTCTTTCCCGTTGATTTGTGCAAACTGTCTTCTTTGTGTTCACATTTTATCTTTAATTTGGAAAGAGAAGCCACTGAACAAATTCCAGAATAGATGCATGTATCTTGATTTCAAAGTATTATTGCTGTTGACAGTCCAATAAGAGAAATCCAGCACAGTAATTGATGGGAGTCCTTGAAATTAACTGAAGTAATTTTCAAAAGACAGCTTCTTTTCTTAAATTCTAAATCATGTGTCAATTGAGCCTCAACCCCTAGTAAGACAGACTGAATTCACCTTGGGGGGACTATCTCAATAATAGTTTCTATAGGCCTTTTCACCTATAATCAGGGTTTCCCTTGGGAACATTGTGATTCAGGTAATGTTTCTTACAAAAAGGGACCTTAGTGCCCCTGCAAGCATTCATGCTAAGATACTAAAAAGGGCAGATTCAAATCAACTAAGAAAGCAGGAAAGTTTGGGACTCAAACCTGGTGAGAGTCTGGGAAATAATCCCTGCCTTCCTGGAGTGAACCAAGCAGCCTTTGCTTTTGGTGAGTGTATCATCCTTCTGAACCTATATAGCCCAACTCATGGTATCCATGAGGCTTCTGTGGGAGTGATCAAGATGGTGTATCTTGGGGTGTTGACTCTAGGTCCAATTGGCTGGAAACTGTCTCTACTTTTTCTCATGATGGTTCTTGTTCTTGTTCTCTCTCTTTCTCTCTCTCTCTGTCTGTCTCTCTCTCTCTCTGTCTCTCTCTCTGTCTCTCTTCTCTTTCTCTGTTCCCCTTTGTTTTTGTTTCTATCTCCCACTCTACTTTTGTCTCTATCTCTGTCTTTCTATCATTTTTATACTACAGCTACTTATCATTATGCTAGGCTCCAATTAAGTACTGCTTGCAACAAATTAAAAACAAGTCAAATCCAGAAGCACAATGGTGGTATCTCAATACTGGCAGCATCTTGCCCCCACAAGGGCCCCACTTTCTTAGTGAAAAGATGTTTTTTCATCTGCTCTCTGGGGCTATGATTGGTCATTACAATAGTCTTTTTATGTTTCTATTATCATAGTAGTTGCATATTTTGCTTTCCTATTTCTACTTAATCCATTCTTGCATGCTAATTCATACACTTCTCATTTTTTAAATTATTCTCCATGATAGTTGTTTCTTACTGCAAAATTACATTTAGTTACATTCAAACACCATGTTCTATTCATCCAATCCCCATTTGAGGACACCCACTCTGTTTCTAAGGTTTTGTATGTTTTTGTAGTATTTTTTCCCACCACAAAAAGTGTTAATATGAATTTTTGGCTTAGATAGCAATTTCCTTTATGTTTTAACTTCCTTGTGCTGTATATTCAATGGATCCGAATATACTTACATATTAGGAATATTACTACTAATGGTATTTTCTAAAACTAAGATTTTCTAATACAAGTCTCAATTTGATCATGACCTTCCTATAGTTGTCTAAATGCTCAATGTTAATCTGTTTTGCTGTAGTGAGGAAATCGGTCTTTCCATTCTTAGTCACCAGGAAATTGCTAAACTGTCAAAAAAAAAAAGCCTGAATTTTAATCACTAGGCCTTACTAACAACAATTAGCTGAATGACTTTGGGAAACTCACTTTTCTGCTTTGTTCCTTGATTTTCCCACATATCTTTTCACTATTTTAATCTCTCTCTTCCCACACTGAGGCAGGTCCCTCAGGAATAACTGGGGTCCTTCTTCAGTTCAGCAGCTGTCCACTCTTAACAAAAGGCATCTGATTTTATCCTTGCTAAGGATGTACAAAAGCCATCCATGCGTTAATTCATGGACCTACACTCTGAAAAATTCCTGCCCTTATTAAAAAAAAAACAAACCAGTAGGTGACTTGCTCACATTATTGTTATTTTGTATATGACCGTTAAGTGATTTTCCAAGGGACATGTGGGCATCATCATAATAATAATATTCATATAGCACTTAAAAAGTTGTTAACTTTTACAAATATTATCTTCAAAACAATCCTAAGAGGTAGGTTTTATTATTATCCCCATTCTGCAGATGAGGAAACTGAGACAGACAAAGGTTAAGTGACTTGCCTATGTTCACAAAGTCAGTAAGTGTCTGAGCCTCGATTTGAATTCAAGTCTTCCTAACTCCAGGCCCAGAGCTCTAACCGCTGCACCACATTCAGAGGTATTGGATACCTTATGTACCTATTACAAATGCATATTTTCCTATTTTGTTTTCCAATTTTATGTTAATTCTGAGTCTTCTTTTAATTTCTTCACACTTCATCTTTGTAGTCTTTTCACATACATCTCTTCACATTCAAACTCTCCAGAAATCATAGCAAAAGAGGAGGAGGAGGAGAAGGAGGAAGAGGAGTAGGAGAAGGAAAAGTCCATTGTTCCCCAAGCAATTATAATGCTTGTGTTCTTAGAAGTTAGAAAAAAATCATATGGGCATTATGGTGATTTAAAAATTTTTTTTTTAAATTTCAGGACAGTCATCTCACATTTTTCTTTTTTTCTTTTAAATGGAGCATTATTTGGTCTTTACCCTCATTTTGTGGAGGAAAAGCACTAGCTACCAGGCAGAACCCAGCATAATAACAATAATTGGATCACTTGAAGGGATTCCTGCTCCTCCAAGTTGTTAGTGATCTCTCCCCCTTGAAATGACCACCAAAGTGCTATCTTTTACAGGAAGGCTCCCTCAACCCCTTTTAATTCCAATGCTTTCCCCTATAAAATTATTTCCTATTTATCCTATATATAGCTTACTTTGCATACGTTTGTTTGCATGTCTCCCTCATTAAACTGTAAACTCCTTGAGGGCAGGGACTGTCTTTTGCCTCTTTTTGTATCCACAGTTCTTAGCACTGTGCCTTGGCCATAGTGGGCACTTAATAAATGTTTATTGACTGAATTTATTGACTAATTTAAGCTTGTTAGGACCTGCCAGAGCTTTTTCCTCACTCCTTACTCCTTACTTCTTACTCCTCCTTTGAATACATGGTTATCTCCCTACTGAAGGAGAAGCAATGGAATAGCACTTTAGTAAAAATTATAGTACAGCAGTATATTATGAATAAAAGATACAGGGGCCAAGAGAGAGCAACTTATAAACTATCTTTTATACAGTGCCTGGCAAGTAATAAGTATTGTTAATAAATGTGTTATCTAAGTATCCTTATCTATTTAGTAATTTTTTTTAAATGAGAGGATTTTCTTTTGGATTTACTTTGGATAATTCTTGCAAAATTCCTTGCCCTTCCACCTACATTAGTAAGAATTTTCCAAGTAAGAATTCTTGTAAGAAGACAAATGTTTCACTTAGAGTGTGGATTTAAAAATCATGTGTATTTTACAAATAAATGTCTTAACAAACCAATAGTCAATATTCATTGCATACTCATGCCTGGGAAAATAGAAAATAAGTATTTATGAAAATAGCTTTGTCTCTGGTTAAAATACTTACATTTAAAAAATTGTAATTCATCCACATTAGTCTTCACTCCAGAGATGCATGTTGAAACCCTTTGATGCCTTGATCAATGGTCTTTGTGAGCTGTTGTGCCCTCTCTCTCCCCCATCAAAAACATCAGTGTCAACAATATGATATGGCAACTAAAAAAGCTCAAGTAATCTTGGGCTGCATCAATCAGGAGATGATAGTTCAAAGTACTCAGCCCTGATTAGATCACTTCTGTAGCATTGCATTCTGTTGTTGGCACCACATTTTGGGAAAGACCTTAATAAATTGGAGAATATCCAGAGGATTGCAAACAGGATGGCAAAAACTCTAGAGTTCATACCATATGAACATTTGATAAAGGTTCTGGGGATATTTATCTTGGAGAAGAGAAAACTCAAGGGGACATGAATATTATATTTAAATATTTGAAGGACTATCATATGAAAGAGGGATAATAATTATTCCAAGATTGAGACTGGAAGCAATGGAGGGAAATTAAAAAAGAGATAAATTTAGCCTGGATATCAGGAAGAACTTCCATACAACCAGAGCTATCTCAGTGTTATGGGCCACCATAGAAGGCAATGCTTTCTCCCTTATTGGAAGTCTTCAGGTAAAGGGTAGATGGTCACTTATCAGGTATGCTGTAGTGGGCATTCTTTCGAGGTCACGGTTTGAACCACCGATTCCTCCTAATTTGGACATTCAGTGATTCTGTAGAGGATCTGTCAGAATTTGTGCTCTGCTAAGACTGCCTTGGGAAATCTAAGATCATCTATGTGCTATGATGAGCCATAGGAGTAACATTTTAACAAAGGAATTTAAATTGTTTTTAGTAGTGGCTCATATTTTTTCTATTGCTTTAAAGAGAAGAGTTAGAATCAGGTAAAATTCCATGTCTCAAAATGTTTTTCACTGTTAAATCACAGAAAAAAAAACACTTTGAAGGGTTCTCTAGCATCTTCAAGGCTGTTGGAAAGACTCAGAAAAATTGCTACCCCTTGACTCAGCCCCCATAGAGCCATTATAAGCCCATTTTGCAAAAGTAACAAGCAAAAGAATGGGTGGAAAAAAAGAAAAACAAATTTTGTCACTCTTGAAATATGCTCAGATTCAACCTTCACTAACCCCATTGTGTAAAACATTCAGCATATTATTAAGAGAAAGACTGCAAGTGTAAATATACTTATTCTCAATGAAATCAACACCATCTGCCTGATTTGTAACTATTCCCTTAATACTGCTATAAACTTTATTGCAGTGAAAACACTGGCCATAGAGATTGCTTTCCTCTTCCTCAGGATGTATTTCACCTTTGTGGCATTACTACGATAAATCTCATGGCCCAACAACCCCTTGTCTGCAAGTGATTTCAAGCGCTATCATAAAAATGAAACAGACAGACTTAATTTGAGTTCCAGACTTGAGGAAACTCAACTAAAATATTAGCATAATTTCACTGAAGACGGAGGAAATTGTTAAAATATGTGTCTTAGAGAGTGTCTGCAATTCAATCCTGGTCTTCTCTGGCTCTTGAGTGCCACCCAGTGATTAACTTTGCAGCAGGTTTCTAATGGGGGGACTGAGGTGCACCCCAGGCCATGTGAAGCTGCTCTGATCGTGGCAGATGGGAATACAAGGCAGTTAGAAAGTACAGGGAGATTCATGTTGTGCTAAATGTGAACTTGGGAAAAAAGAAGTTTTATGGCCTATGTAGGTACTATTTTGAGGTTTTTCTCTGCTCTTGAAGTGACTGTTCCTTTTATGCAATGGTAGAGGGCTTGTAGAGTTGTCATGGGGTAATGGATGGACTGGCTAACCTTGGAGTCAGGAAGATCTAGGTCTTGCCTCTGACGCAAACTGGCTGTGTGATCTCAAGCAAGTCACTCACACAACTGTATGTGAATTAAAGTCATAAATGAGTTACCTATCTGTAGCAGTGGAGAGAATTTGCACATCTAAAGTCTCCCACACTGATTAAATCACAGATCAGGAGAAAAAATAATAATCAGTGTACCTTTACAGGCATATATTGAAGATGTACAGGTTTATACATAAGGAGTATACATTCTTAGGGACATAGATCATATCTACAAAGGCACAAAGTAGAAGGCAACCAGGACTTAGAGGCTAGAAGTTGTTCAGTCCTGTCCAACTTTTTGTGACCCCATTTGGGGTTTTCTTGGCAAAGATACTAGAGTAGTTTGCCATTTCTTTCTCCAGCTCATTTTACAGATGAAGAAACTGAGGCAAACAGGGTTAAGTGACTTGCCCAGGGTCATACAGCCTAATAAGACTGAGGCCAGATTTGAACTCAGGTCTTCTTGGCTCCAAGCCAGATGCTTTATCCACTGTGCCACCTCGTTGTCCAGAAGCATGCTAGAATTAACCTATTGTAACCTTTTGCATTTTACAGATGAGAAATAACATGTATTCATTGACATGCTTCTACTTCATGTCATGAGTAGCGGCAAAAATTTTTCTTCCTGTTAACCTCCCTTTAAGGAAACCAATGATCATTGAGTTGACAAATCTTATTTTTTTCTCTTTCTTACTCTGGATAAGATACCAATTTTTTTTACAGTGGTTTTTTTTTTTGGGTAGGGGGCTAGGCAATGGGGTTAAGTAACTTGCTCAGGGTCACATAGCTGGTAAATGTCAAGTGTCTGAAGCTGGATTTGAACTCAGGTCCTCCTGATTCCAAGGCCTGTGCTCTATCCACCTAGCTGCTTCGATAAGATACCAATTTAACAACACTTTATATAGAACTTGGGGAACCAGGTAGTTGACACTTAAGGTAATATGTTTGCTCCAAAATTTAGAAAAAACAAAAAACAAAAAAACATGAGCTTGGGAGGCAACAAGGGACAAGTCCTAGGAAGGGTGGAGACAGATCTGAGGACAAGGGTATATTTTCTTCAGACCCCTAGATAACAAGTAAGGGAATGTTTCTTGAGTCGTCAAGTCCTATTCATACAGTATATAAGGTAGCCTGACTGGTTAGTGTAGGGAAAAGGGAGAGAAAGGGTCCTGGCTGAGTGGTAGGCAGTGTGCTATAGTAGAGAAGACAATGAATCTGGGGTCTGCTACCTTCTCCCTGTGTCCTTGGACAAGTCTTTAACCTTCTGTAGGCCTCAGTTTTCTGCTCTGTAAAAAGAGAGAGTTGAATTTCATGATCATTAAGCTCCAACTCCTATGATAGGATGATAGGATACTACATATTTTTTGTGCTGCTGGGCTCTTCAGGGGAATAGGGTTATTAATTTGTACTTCTCTAATGAGGGGGAGATTAAACAATGAGCAAGTGGCCAGGGAGGTATGTTTTATTCTGAGAAGTCACAGGGAAGATGAGTGGAATGACAGGGGAGTCAATCACCAGTTTTCAGAAGGAATGTTGATGCTGATTATGGATCCCAGATGAAGAGGTGAAAAGTGTGTCAAGATCCTCTTTTAGCACCTCAGTCCTCTGTATCTTCTTAATCTTTTTAGCTCCCTCTATCACCTGGGCAGGTCTAGGGAACAACCCCTTCCTAGTGCTTTCTCATTCTCCATTCTCATCACATAATGAATCTTCCCAGAGAAGGAATGTCTTGAAATGATAGTTTGGTTCTTAGGCTAAACATATGTTTCCTTCTCTTCCAAGCTCCCTCCTTTTTTCCTAAGAAACTGTTAAGTAATGATACAAATGAGCCACTGTACCTTTAAAGCAGTTGCGTGCTGCCATTTTCAGGACAAAAGGATAGCATTTCAGTAATGTTATAGATTAAATAGAATTTTCCATGCTAGTCTGGCAACCTAATTAACATTTATGTATTTTTATGAGAAAATGTGTTCCAGATTCCAAATAATTGACATTTTATTTTTGGAAACTATAAGTATTATGTGAGGGCAGCTTGGCGGTGCAATGGATAGTGTGCCAGTTCTGGAGTAAGGAAGGCTCATCTTCATGAGTTCAAATCTGGATTCAGACACTTACTACTGTGTAACCCTAGGCAAGTCCCTTAAACCTGTTTGCTTCAGTTTCCTCACCTGTAAATTGAACTGGAGAAGGAAATGGCAAACCACTCCAGTATCTTTGCCAAGAAAACCCTAAATGGGGACATGAAGAGTTGGGCATGACTAAAACGAGTGAACAAACACAAAGTATTAAATGTAATTGGATGGAAAGTTTATCCATTAGAATAGAGTTGGATCAATAACCCAAGAAGTATATATATCTGTACATCTATTTCAAATACGAATTGAATAAAAAGGCAGAGCCATTTCCTGAATTGAATAGAAGTAGATCAAACTACTGTCACTGTAGGTCTGTAGTATTTTAGCCATTCCTCGTCCTGTCCTGTCCCAGAATCATTGAACCTCGGAGTCAGGAGGTACCTCAAAGGACACCCAGACCAGCCCTCACTCGAGCAAGAATCCCCTCTATAAAAGAGTCAAAACTGGCAATCCAACATTGGCTTGAAGACCTCTATTAAAAGGGAAGCCAGCGACTACTAATGCAGACCTTGTTACTTTGGGACAACTGTTCTTCCTTATAGCCAGATGAAATCTTTCTCCGTATATTTTAATAGTATTTTATTTCTTTCCAATTACTTGTAAAGACAAATTTAAACATTCATTTTTAAAAAAAATTGAGTTTCAAAATTTCTCCCTTCCTCCCTCACCTCCCTCCTCCTTAAGACAATTTTATATAGGTTATATATATAAGCTTATATACATATATATGCAATTTGATATAGGTTATTATATATGTGCTATCATGTAAAATGTATTTCCATATTACTCATGTTGTGAAAGAAAAAACAGACCAGAAGAAGAAAAAAACACACACCAAAAAATAAAGAAAGTGAAAATAGTACGTTTTGATCTGCATTCAAACGCTATCAGTTCTTTCTCTGGATGTGGATAGCATTTTTCATCATGGATTTTATTTGAGAAGCACAATGTCTTTCATATATCTAATGCTTTTTAATTGATTGATTATGCAGCACTTTCTTTTTTTTTCTTTTTTTTTTGGTGAGGCAATTGGGGTTAAGTGACTTGCCCAAGGTCACACAGTTAGTACATGTCAAGTGTTTGGTCTAAGGCCGGATTTGAACTTAGCTCCTCCTGACTTCAGGGCCGGTGCTCTATCTACTGCGCCACCTAGCTGCCCCTATGCAGCACTTTATACAACTCCAAGCTGTTCTCTGACATGAAACTCATCTTTTATGGCACTGATATTCTCCTAGAAATCTTTCATGACTCTAAAATCTCTATGCATGTTATATCCCCTCCCAGGAATGGGGCAGGAACTACCTGCTTTTCTATTTATATTCCCAATGTTTAGCATAATGCTTGGCAGAAAATAAGTTCCTTAATAAATGTTTTCCCCTTTTTCCTTCCTTGTGGTTATGAATATTAGAGAATTAAAACTCTAAAGAATCAAAACTGTGAATGAACCAAGTCAATGAAAAGATTAATGTTAGGCTGTAGCATATTGCCAAAGTGACTTGTGTGCAAGAAGTGACAACAGAAATTGTCCAAGAAATTTGTGATCAGAGAAGGAAGTGGGCTATTCATCCAGGAAGAGAAAAGAATGGCCAGCCTGAGTACTCACTGGTAGGCACAAAATGCGGGAAGACATAGAGGTGGGCCTCTAGGACATCGGTAGATACTCTCTGGAAAACTGATGGGAGAATCTGGACAAGAGTAAGGAATCAATGGATTATAATCTGCACCATCACAGAAAAAATATACAACTAATGAGATTATAGAACATCTGCCACAGAACATAGCCATGAGAGACTTAATGTATAGTCAGTTTATTAGAGAAACCAACCATAGTTGTTACTTATAAGATTTTGTGATTTAAATCTACAAATTTCTTAGTTTGTCTATACTTACTTATAAATGTTGATGTCTTCATGATGGTTTGCTATTAACCTCATCACTAAAACATACACCGAAATACAACCACAGATCTGTCCTAATTTTATGGAGTAGAACAGGGGTTCCAAATCAGTGGGCCAAGGAAGCCCAGAGACCATTTTCCCTGCCTTGCCCCCATGCTTGGAATAGTCACCTCATGCTTGTCATTCCTATTCTCCCGACTTCCTTCAAGGCTAAAATCCCACCTTCTGCAAGAAGCCCTTCCTGATCCCGCTTCATGCTAGTGCTTTCCCATTAATTACCTCCAATTTGTGCTCTCTATATTTAATTTGTACAGAGTTGTTTGCATGTCTTTCATTAGACTGTGACTTTCTTGTTTTGTTTGTTTGCTTGTTTGTTTGTTTTTGTTATCCTTTGCATCCTCAGCACTTAGCATAGGGCCTGGCACTGGTTAGGTCCTTAATAAATATTTATTTAGGGGCAGCTAGGTGATGCAGTGGATAGCACACCAGCCCTGGAGTCAGGAGTACCTGAGTTCAAATCCAGCCTCGGACATGTACTAGCTATGTGACCCTGGGTAAATAACTCTGATTGCCAAAAAAAACCCCCCAAAACAAAAAAACAAAAAAGAACCACTTAAAATGCTTATTAGACTTTATAATACAACTTGCCTTATTGTGATAGTAAATCCAGTTTAAAATATATTTACCAAAAAAATTGATGAGAATTTTGCTGTTTAAACCTGGTTTCAGGTATTGTAAAAGAAACTGGACTTTGAAGCAAGAAGGTAGACATAATTGGGAAAATTGATTTTTTTTTTAAAACCTGCTAATGAATTCTACTGGGCATCTGATTAAAAGGCTTCATGCAGTTTTGCTTTAATTTATTAATTTGTACTTCTCTCATGATTCACAGGCAGTTCTCTTTCACTTTTTTTCATCATATGCTTGATGTTTGTGATCCTTACTGAGTGTGATTTCAAGTCTCCTGTCTTTCGAAGTGCTAGTAGCCCTTTAGAATCCCTAGAAGCCCCAGGACTAGCTTCAGGCTTCCCCTCCACCCACAGGCAATGGGGTAGAGCTGAAAAATATGAACAGGTCCGATGACCTGTATTTGAATCCTTGTTTATCTATTTGCTACCTGTATGATTTAGGATCTCCACTAATACCCTATTCTACTACCTCAGATTGTTGGAGTGCACATAACCCTAGCTTCTTGAAGACAATATCAGCAGAGTATAAGCTCTGACAGTCTTAAGAGCTGGGAAGGCCTTGATAGACTGTGAAAGCCTGAGCATTATCCTCATTATTGTTAATTATTAATTTATATTAATATATTAAATATTATTAAACCCCATCTGAGGATTAACTCCTCTCCCCTCACCCCACCCCAGCCCAATTTAGAGATGTTGAATTGGCCTATAGGACTATCCTGGAGTATACACAAAGTTGCCATTCTTGGATCTGTTTAATCCATATGGAAACTCAGAAGCCTGCTCTGGCCAGTATGGCTCAGGTCTAGAAGACTGGCACTTTGACACAACAGAGTCCCCTTATTGGCTAATAATGATGATGATGATGATTAGCATTTATATAGCACTTAAGATTTGTGAAGCACTTTACATGTTATTGCATTTGGTCCACACAACAACTCCGGGAGGTAGGTGCTATTATTATCCTCATTTTACAGATGAGGAAACTGAGGCTGAAAGAGGTTAAATGACTAGTCCATGGTTACACAGCTGCCAAGTGTCTGAGGCAGGGTTCTAACTTAGGTCTTTCAGACTTACTTGCCACCTAGCCACCAAACACTGAAAATGTGTTTCATATCACTCATTAAATTTTTATTTTTAATCCTTTTCTTCATAAAATCCCATTCTAAATTACAAAACACACCATTTCCCCCACTTAGAATTTACAAAATGAAAATCTAATACACTTGTTCCTAGTTTGAGTATATATAGTAAGGCAAAAATCTAGATTTATTTTCTGCTATTCTCACTCGTGTTCCTGATGCTCAATAAATATTGGAAATCAGCGTTTCATATCTACCCCTGTGCCTTTAGAACAGCACAGTCTCTCTCCCATACCTAGAACACACTCATATTTCACATCCATCCCTTAGAATTCTAGGTTTCTTTTAAGATCAGTTCAGATGCCATTTATTTTTCCAACCTTTTCTTGATCTCCAACCCACCCCCTCCCCCGGTTGTCATTGCTCTCTTCCTCCTTGAATTATCTTTCATTTACATATCTGTGTCTAGTTTATGTGTTCCTTTGAATTTAAGCTCCTTGAATAGCAGAGACAATTTTTCTTTTTTTGTCTTTGTGTCACTAATGCTTAGCATAGCCTTGCACATGGTTGGTATTGAATTAATTTGAACAACTAAGCTTTCTGCCATCTCCCCTTTCATGCTCCTCCATTAGTTATCTGTCAGGTTTTTCCTTAATTCAATACTTTGCAGTTTATTGGAGTTTGTTATTGACAAAGAATTGTCTACACTTTTTTTGGACATGGTATGATTAATGCTATATATTTTCTAAATCTCAAAGAAAGGGAAGATAAATAAAAAAAATGGCAGTATAAAGTTTGTCTCTGGGAATTTGTCAAAAGAAAACAAAAGGTGGACCGTTAGGCTAATAGTGTTGTAGAAGGAATGCAAAAGTGAATCCCAAATGATATGAATCTTTAATCCTCAGGGCTTCCAAGCTAATATTAAGTGGAAGCTAATATTAAGTGGACAAGATATAGACAAATATTCCAACGCAATATTAAGGAATGGGAAAAGATAAATGTTTACATTATTTTAGTTTTTAATTTAAAAAAATTAAATTGGGGCAGCTAAGTGGTGCAGTGGGCAGAATGTTGGGCCTGGAGTCAGGAAGACTCATCTTCCTGAGTTCAAATCTGTCCTTAGACACTTACTAGCTGTGTGACCCAGAGCAAGTCAATTAAATCTTTTTGCCTCAGTTTCCCCATCTGTAAAATGATCTGAAAAAGGAAATGGCGAACCACTCCAGTATCTTTGCCAAGAAAATCCCAAAAAGGATCATGGAGAGACAGACATGAAAAAAATGACTCAACAACAAGAACAAGTTTTTAATATTTTTTGATAATGATTAGTGTTATATAACACAAACCACCTTTCCTTTTTTTGATAGCTTGTCAAATTTGTCAAACCTGTCTCTGCAAGAAGATAGAGAGAGGTTTAAATGTCAGGCAATTTTTGACTCTCACTGAGTATCTATTGTACAGATAAATACAAAAGATGTTGCCTTTATGACTGTGGAACAGAAAAGAAAATGATTGGATACAAACAAGGTCATACATATTTATATGTAACATTAGAGAAGGAAAAGTCCTTATAGATCATTACCTTACCTTCTAATTGTGTACATGAGAAAAGTGGGGAGAAACAGATTAGAACAATACTTCAAGGAGTTGGCTCAGGAGATAGAGAGCATGTGAGTAGTAGCTGTGGGTCTTTCAGACAATAATGCCCCTTATTTACCACCTTTACTTATTGGCTGATGGCAAAATTTTCAGCATTTATCTTCTGTCCTGTTGAGCAAAAAGAATGGTCCAGAAATTTAGACTGGGGATAGGTTAAAAGCTATTGTGAAAACTTATGACCACTGTCAAGATCCTTAAAGTTCATAATGGTGATACTAGATTTTTGGAAAATAGTATGGAAAAGTAAGGTCTCTCCAAGTTGGCACAATTCCATAAGGCCAACACAATCAAAACATTTCTGAGTCTCTTGGCTATTGAGAGATCCTTATTTTTCTTCACCGAGGCTCAAAATATTGAAACAATTTTAAAGGAAATTATGCTGTGCTATTTCCATCCATAGTCAAAAGCATAGCCATCAAAACTCTTTTTGGAATGATTCTCTTCATTGAATTTCAAGTTCCGTTTTATAGCCTCTAGACATTGGTATGCTTGGGATAAATTTTCCCCAAACTCCAAAGTGTTCCAAACCTAAGTTCTAAATATTTGGAGGGTAATGCACCTGAATGCCTGGTAGGTCCAAACTAGGTCTTCTTTTGTAACAAACCTAGATTTGGCTTTTGGAGTTAAGGATGCTTTTTAAAGCAATCAAATCTCATATATATTTGGTGGAAAGTTAAAAAAAAAAGGATACTATAAAAATCACCAAACCATGAGAAAAGATTATAGGAAAAAAAAAGAGAATAGATTACCCATGATGCCCTTTGTGATTTCTGGGGGAAAAAAAGGATTGTCAAACACTGGGTTAGATTTTCATAAAACGTTAGCCACACTCTCAGTGTAAGTATCTTTGGATTCATTTCAATTCTATCAGGTCCTATGTTACCATTGAATACTTAAATACTTCAGGATTCTTAATTTTCTCAGTGTGGATGCCCTTTCTGTTGATGCACATTTTTACTCCTCTGCGAGTTACCACGGATGAAAAAGCCTCAGGAGTTCTTGTTGGGCAATCTTCTAGTCCTGGGCCTCTTCAAATATAGGTTGGCTAGCCCTTGGACAACAAGTATACAATTGCCAGGCTCATATTTGAAGCATTTCCATCTTGGTAAATCATGACAGATCCTGTATTCCTCTGAGTATTCCTCTGAAATAGCCTCCAAGAACCCAGGGTTTCTCTCTCTAGTTCATAACAATTGTGGAAGCATTAAATATGCCAAATCAATGAATGAACAAAAAATCATTGATTTGGCATTTACTATGTGTCAGACCTTGTGTTAAATGATACAGATACAAATGCAAAACCAAAATAGTCTATGTCTTTTTTGAAACTTACATTCTAATAGGTGAAGATAGAGAGAGCATTTAGAGGAGTAGTAACCAGGGAGGGGTTGTTTTATTTGGGGAATTCATAGGGCTATTGTGGGAATTGTAAAGCAACTGATTGATATCTGTGACCAGTTATGGTCATGTTCATTTGATTACTGTTTCCAGAGCCAAAGATGGAAAGAGATGAGTGAGGAATAGGATGTGCTTGTGGTAGCATGGCATGGACCTGGGATGGCCTAGATATGGAGAATGCTCACCAATCAGCAGCCTCGTATACCAGGGGAGGAGCTAGAGTGTCAATTCAGAGAAATATTTCAGCAATTTAGCAATTTCTACATGTGTTGGCCTACAAAATTGCATTACAGTGCTATTTCTTATGTATTGTCCCATGTGGTTCTTAAAACAATCTGCAAGGTTGTTCATCTATTATTGCCCCCATTACATAAGTGAAAAACCCAAGACTATGAGTTATATGAGTTATGAAGTGTCTTTCTCATGAGCATAGAACTAATAAGTAGCAGAGCCTGTAATAGAAATCCTGCCTCCAAATCTAAAACCTTTTTCTTTGCACCGTAATTATTTGCTTATATTCATTCAGTAAGTGTTTATGTACTCTGTGCATAGCAGTGTGCTTGGTGTGAGAGGGGATGCCACCAAAGAAGTACAAGAACTGGTTCCCTGACCTCTTTCTGTTTACAGTCAAGCTGAAAAGACAAGACACTTAAAGGGAACAGTTAAGTCACAATGCTAGATGTTGCACAATTAAATGTCCAAATGAATTATGTTTTTCTTTTTTGTTAAGGCAATTGGGGTTAAGTGACTTGCCTAGGGTCACACAGCTAGTAAGTGTCAAGTGTTTGGTCTGAGGCCGGATTTGAACTCAGGTCTTCCTGATTCCAGGGTCAGTGCTCTATCCACTGCGTCACTAGCTGCCCTCCCAAATGAATTATATAAAGAATATATGCTATCTGATTTATTTAAACATGTATAAAAAATGAATCACATGAATGAGTTACATAATAAATTCAGTTCCATTCTTCTGAAAAAGATAATACCATTGTAGCAAAAATAAAAATTAGTGTAATAATGTGATTTGTATGAACTGATGCAGAGAGAAATGAGCAGAAGTGGGAAAACTTTCTCTTTGTCGGTCCGTTTCTCTGTGTCTCTGTCTCTCTCTCGATACATATGTGTAAGTGTATATGTATGTTTATACATGAACACACATATGTAGGTATATACATACATACATACATTTTATATATATATATATATGATTAGGGCAACATAAATAGAAAGAACAATAAAAGGAGGCTAACATTTCATAATTGTAATGACAAAGCTTGACCCTGTATAAAAGAAGAAAACATATATCTTTTTAAAGGATTAGAAATATGGGAACTATAGGTGTAGAATGTTGCATTTAGACATAGCTGGTCTGTTAGTTGGTTCATTTGCTGAACTGCTGGGTTTTTTTTTTAATCTTTGTTATAAGGGAAAACTTTCCTTCATAAAGAAGAAAAGTAATGGATGGGAGAAGGGGTGTATTTGGGAATGAGTGTTATATAAAAATGAGGCAGCTAGGCGGCTCAGTGGATAGAATACTAGGTTTAGAGTGAAGCAGACATGAATTTAAATCCAGCCTCATAAACTTAACAGCTGTGTGAACCTAGCAAGTCACTTAGCTGTCTGCTTCAGTTTCTTTATCTACAAAATGGGGATGATAATAGCACCTTCCTTCCAGAGTTGTGAAGGCTAAATCAAGAGTCAATAGAAACTTATTAAGCACTTGCTACTAGCCACACACGGTGTTGGGAATGCAAATACAATCCAAAAGAGAGCACCTGGCCTTAAGGAATTTTCATTCTAAGGAAGAAAGACAACACATAAAAGTGAGCCAAAAAGGGAGGGAACTGGAAAGGTTCAGGGAAAGACAAAGGTACCCTCTCGACCAGACATTGTAGAGAAAGGCTGGGAGAATCAGGAGTCCAACCTAGAGAGTAAAGAAGATAAGGTTGTGGGGCAGCTAGGTGGCACAGTGGATACAGCCCCGGCCCTGCAGGCAGGAGGACCTGAGTTCAAATCCGGCCTCAGACCAAACACTTGACACTTACTCACTGTGTGACTCTGGGCAAGTCACTTAACCCCAATTGCCTTAAAAAAAAAAAAAGACATGGCTGGCTTGTGCCTCCTCCTTTAAATGGAGGTAAGGAGAGGTGGCAGGAACAGTGTGGATTTTCAATGTGTGAAGCCTAGGGATAGAGTGAGTTGTTAAAAAAGTTAAACAAGGTTGAAAAGTTATCTGGGGCATTATAGAGAATGTCCAGGAGAGTTAAGGTTGCAGCCTGGAGAGGAAGGAAAAACTGTAGGAGACATAACTTTTTTTTAATTTTTTTGAGATAATATTTGTGAAGTGCTTTGCAAACCTTAAAGTGCTATAGAAATGCTAAAAAATGCTCATTTTATTCCATAAATTAAAAATAAAATAAAGAAATAATATATATATAATTATAATATAATAATAATGTATATTATTATTATTCCCAGCATTTAACGTAGTGCCTAACACATAGTAAGTGTTTAATAAATGCTTGAGGACTGACTGAATGACAAGGCAACCAGAATGATAAAGGACCTTTAGTCCTAACACATGAGGATGAGTTGAAGGAAATGGGAAGATTTTACTTAGAGAAGAGAAGACCTAGGGAGAACATGGTATCTGTAGTCAAGTATTTGAAGGATTGTCATGTGGAAGAGGGATTAGACTTACCCGATTTGGTCTTTGAGGTAAGAACCTGGATAATGTGGTAGTAATGCCAAGGAAGCAAATATAGATTTGGTGCCAGGAAAAAAAGAAACCAAATAACTTCCTCAGAATCAGTGGAAAGGGCTGTTTTGGACAGTACTGGGCTTCCCTCACTGGAAGTCTTCAAGAAAAGTTGGATAACCATTTGTTAGCTATGTTGGCATGGAAATTCTTTGGGGAGTTATGGGCCGGACCAGATGGCCACTAAGATTCTAGTACTCCAGAATTCTGAGATTCTGTGAAACTTTCCAACAAGCTTAGAACAAGACAAGAACACTTTGTATTTGAGAAGATGTCTTCGTGGGCCAAGTTTTGAAAACTAAGAGATGTGTCTATGATAAGTCTTTTCACCTACAAGTGTGCTCACACCCACAAATGCCTCTCACACTCCATTATTCTGACATATATTATACAGCTTAGCATATGTAGAAACCACTATGCTGATGAGTTAATGAAATGCACATGAACACCAGGAAATGAAAAAGATGATGGTCCCAGGTTGACATCAGGCACCTCTGTATTTTGCTCTGTGTGGTTTATTGGCATGCTTATTAGACTTTCTGAGCTCGGGAATAACTCAACCCAGAAATTTGGATATTACAATTGATACTCCCAAGTTATTTGCTACCATTTGGTATAAAGGCAGTCTTTGTGCAAGGAGAATAAAATTCTATAGTTTGTATACTAGTAAACTGCCATTGGACTCCAAGTAATTACCCATGCATTACTCTCAGATTGGAGGAAGGGCTTTTGAATCTGATATATTTTAGAGTCTTTCCCCAAAAAACCCTGAGGAGGGTTCTGTCAACCTAATCTCATTACACTTGTAGCCATTACAGTCAAAATGAGTTTCCTCTGAGTTAGTCTGGGTGAGTTTCAAAACCAATTCTCAGAGGAAAGGGGCCATTACGTTAAGTTAGTAAGTTACCAAATTGAGCTTCCTATTATCCTAGGGTATGCACACTCATATATGCTTAAGCAAATATAGAGTGATGAGATGAATAATACAGGTATTGTACAATTATTAGAGTTGTACTGAAGGAAATAGGAAAAAATATGTAGAGAAAATGAAGTGATATTAGCAGACCTAAGGATTCTATTGAGGAGAAAATGCATTTTAATGATAGTCTATTGCTATTGAGGACACCAGCATCTTCTAAGTCACCTAGACTTATCACATCAATATAATCATTAACTCTTCACTCTTGTACACCCGTATATTCCATCTGTTTTTAAATCTTATCTTTTTTAACCTTCTCAACATCTCTTATATATGTTCTGTTTTTCTTTCTTTCTTTCTCTTTTTTGCATAACTATCACCTTAGTTAAGGACCTCTTCGCCATTCACCTTTATTAAAGCAAAAGCTCTTAGACTTGACATCTTTGCCAATCCATCCTTTACTCAATTGCTAAAGTGATTTTCCTAAATCATAGGTCAACAAAAGTGGCTCCCTGTTACCTGTAGGATAAAATATAAAATTTTGTGTGGCATTTAAAGCCCTTCACACCCCACTTTGTTATTTTTTACTTTTGCAGTCTTCTTGCATATTACTCTTCTCCCCATGTTACCATCCAGAGACATTTGTCTATTTGCTGCTTCTCATGCATGATGCTTCATCTTGTGACTGTGCATTTGCACTGAGTATCTCCCCCCTCCCCCAATACCTAGAATTCTCTTTCCCTTCCCTCTGTCTCTTAGCTTCCCTGGCTTCCTTCAAGACACAACACAAATGCCATCTTATTCTAAAGGCCTTCCTTCACAAGAGTCATTCTGATGTCCTTTCCTGTTAGTACCTTTTCCCTAGGATTATTTTTCATCTACTCTGTATGTATCTTGTATGTATTCATTTACATGTTGTCTCTCCCTTCAGAATGTGAGCACCTTTAGTTTAGGGACCTTGTTTTTGCTCATCTTTGTATCTCTTGTATTTAGGATAATTCCTGGCATATAGTAAATGATAATTAAGTGTTTTTGATTGACTGATTGACTGACTGAGCCTTAATAAAAACACTGAATATGTAATAAATGAATTCCCAAGGGAAAGGGGTGTGTGTGTGTGTGTGTGTGTGTGTGTGTGTGTGTGTGTGTGTGTATATAGGTAGAGGGAACCAGCGTCAAAACAATGTTTATGTTAATGCTATTAAATATTCAAAGAATAATTAGTCCTAATATTATAAAATTGTTTGCAAAGATAAAGAAGACAAATTATTGTCAAATTATTCTGTGAGACAAATATAGTCCTGATCTGATAACTAAACCGTAAAGAGATAAAGTAGATAAATAATAAGGATAGGCAAAGAAAAAATAAAATATCACTTTTTGCAGATGATAGAATTAAACAATAGAACTGATGCAAAATCAAATAAGCTGCATCAGGAATCCACAAGTATATTGATTATAGTGGAGTAAATGAAAAGACTAACAAGAATTCAATAATTAAAATATAATGTTGCAAAATTATAATGCAGATTTGCTATAGTTTGGTCCCAAAGAAGAGATACAAGAAGTAATTTCTCCCTTCTTCTTTGTAGAAGGAGAGGACTATGGGTGTTTAGAACACTGTATATTTTGTTAGATTTTTTTCAATACATTGTTTAGTTTTGCTGAATTTTTGTTTTTCTTTTTTGTTATGAGAGGGAGTTGGAGGAGGAATAAATTGGGAAGAATAGATGATATTTAAAACAGAAGTTATCAATAAAAATTCAAACCATATGTAATAAAAACCCAGTTTCATTTATAACCTTATTTTTCCTTTCTTCTTTGTATACTGAAATATTCCTGTTTGTTGATGTTCATCAGGCTCAAAATTAAAAAAAAAAGAAATAAAATAGGATGAAAAAGTTCAAGGATTAAAGGAGTTTTTCTGAGGGCATCAATGTACCAGGACAAAAGATATACAAAAATAGGCAGCCAAGATGGCGGAGGGAAAGCAGTGACTTGTTTGAGCTCTCCCCCTCAAACCCTTCCAAATACCTATAAAAAATGGCTCTAAACAAATTCTAAAGCAGCAGAACCCACAAAAAAACAGGGTGAAACAAATTTCCAGCCAAAGACAGCCTGGATGGTTGATCAGAAAGGCATATTGCAACGGTTGGGGAGAAGAGTGCAGTTCAGTGTGGACACGCAGGGCGCAGTGACCCTGGAGCAGGCCTCAGAGGACTGAATCGCAGGCAGCTGTGGTGGTTTCCAGACCTCTCAACCCACGAACACCAAAGACAACTTAGAAGGTCAGTGGGAAAAGTCTGTGACTGCAGTGAGAGAAGAAGCTAGGTCTCAGCCACCCCTGGGGCCACGGACTGAGAGGGAATCAAGTGGCTGATCAGAGGGGGATTGCAGGGATCTCTTTGTCAGTGCTGAGGCAGAAATCTCTTGCTTTGCCCATGCTTGGATCTGGGTGATAGTTCTGAGGGGCAGTCCGGAGGAGTGCTGGCATGGTGAAGCTTGTTGTGGCAGTGGAGAGTAAACACCTCGCCCCTTATCATAGCACCTTGAAAGAACTGAAAATTTTCAGGTCCCTAGAAGTATCTTTGAAAACAGCTATACAAACCCCTGAAGCTTGGGACAGTACATTCTCCACATTGGAAACAGACTTTTACCTTAACAAAGAGTTTAAAACTCAAGTAATTGGCCGGGAAGTAAGCAGTGCAAAAAGAGTCAGACTATATTATCTTATTTTGGTGACAAAGAAGATCAAAACATACAACCAGAAGATGACAAGGAAACCAAAGCTCCTACATCCAAAGCCTCCAAGAAAAATATGAATCAGTCCCAGGCCTTGGAAGAGATCAAAAGGGATTTTGAGAGGTAAATAAGAGAAGTAGAGGAAAAACAGAGTTTTGCAAGAAAATCATGAAAAACAAGTCAACAGTTTGCTAAAGGAGACCCCAAAAAATACTGAAGAAAATAACACCTTAA
>NW_020954590.1:93992631-93993120 GCF_900497805.2 Vombatus ursinus
AACCCAAATGGCAAAAGAGGTCCAAAAAGCCAATGAGGAGAAGAATGCCCTAAAAAGCAAAATTGGCCAAATGGAAAAGGAAGTCCAAAAGCTTACTGAAGAAAATACTTCCTTAAAAATTAGAATAGAGCAATTTGAAGCTAGTGACTTTATGAGAAATCAAGACACTGTAAAACAAATCCAAAAGAATGAAAAATTAGAAAACAATGTAAAATACCTCATTGGAAAAACAACTAACCTGGAAAATCGATCCAGGAGAAAGAATTTAAAAATTATTGGACTATGTGAAAGCCATGAGCAAAAAAAGAACCTAGACATCATCTTTCAAGAAATTATCAAGGAAAATTGTCCTGATATTTTAGAACCAGAGGGCAAAATAGAAATTGAAAGAATCCACCAATCACTGCCTGAAAGGGATCCCCAAAGGAAAACTCTTAGGAATATTGTAGCCAAATTCCAGAGTTCCCAGGTCAAGGAGAAAATATTACA
>NW_020954590.1:93993220-94012013 GCF_900497805.2 Vombatus ursinus
ATTACAACCAAGAATCACCTACCCAGCAAAACTGAGTATAATCCTGCAGAGGAAAAAATGGTCATTCAGTGAAATAGAGGATCAAGCATTCTTGATGAAAAGACCAGAGCTGAATAGAAAATTTGATTTTCAAATACAAAACTCAAGTGGAACATGAAAAGGTAAACAGGAAAGAGAAAATCATAAGAGACTTAATATGGTTGAACAGTTTACATTCCTGCATGGAAAGATGATATTTGTAACTCATGAGACCTTTGTCAATATTAGGGTAGTCGGAGGGGGAAAAATTATATGTACATATATATAGATATCGATAGATAGATAGAGGGCACAGGGTTAGTTGAAAATAAAGGGGTCATATCTAGAGAATAAAATTAAGGAGTGAGAGAGGATTATACTAGGAGAAGGAGAAAGGGAGAGCCTGAACAGGGTAAATTATCTCACAAAAAAAAACAGAAAAGAAAAGGCTCTTACAGTGGAGGGGAAACGGGGGAAGATGAGAGGGAATGAGTGAATCTTATACTCATAAAATTTGACTTAAGAAGGGAATAACATACACACTCAATTGGTTATGGAAATCTGTCTTACCCTACAGGAAAATGGTGGGGGGAAGAGGTAAAGGGAGTAGGGGGATGATAGAGAAGTGAGCAGATGGGGAAGGCGGGTAATCAGAAGCAAGTACTTCTGAGGAGGGTCAGGGTCAAAAGAATGAATAGAATAAATGGAGGGGGTGGGATAGGATTAAGGGAAATAGAGTTAGTTTTTCACAGCATGTCTACTATGGAAGTGTTTTGCAAAACTGCACATATATAACCTATATTTAGTTGCTTGTCTTATCAATGAGGGTGGGTGGGGAGGGAGGAAGGGAGAAAATTTGGAACCCAAAGTTTTAAAAACACATGTTTAAAAAAATGTTTTCACATGCAACTGGGAAATAAGAAATACAGGAAATGGGGTATAGAAATCTATCCTGCCCTACAGGAAAATTGAAGGGGAAGGGGATAAGAGAAAGGGGGGGAGAGATAGGAGGGAAGGCAGACTAGGGGAAGGGGTATTCAGAACGCATGCTATCTTGGGGTGGGGGGAGGGGCGAGATGGGGTGAAAATTTGGAACTCAAACTCTTATGGAAGTAAATGTTGAAAACAATAAAAAATAAATAAATAATAAAAATCAATAAAAAAATATACAAAACTATAACCATGCTTTCTGCTCCTCTATTTCATAGTGTATATATTATAGAATAAAGAAAGGACACATTCATGTAAACATTGTACTAATCCAAAACATAGGCTAAAATATCTTTAGAAAATGCTACATATCTCTGTAATAAAATAAATGGACATTGTGAGAATACTTCTACTTACACCCACATACAGAAATTGGAGTTGTTGTTTGTCCTTTGTTCTCAAAGAGGACCATGGCATCAGGGAGATGATGACATAACTTGCAACTGACTTTGATTTAAGTGAAGGAGGGCTGTGCAAAGTCACGAGCCTCACTTTCTCTTCCAGAGTCATCTGGGTCCAGTGGCCAGATATCAATCAGGATGACTGAAGTCAGCCCAGGATGCAGTGGGAGACCTTGGTTTTTTTTAAGCTAAGGTCTTTCCAGGTTCTCACTTTGAGTGAGGCAAGGCCCACTCAGTGAATAGGCCTCTTTAGGAAGTGAGTCAAGGGATTGCCCTTTAAAAAAAAAAAATCAAACTGGGAGGGGAAGACCCTCAGGGTTGCTGGCCAAAAGAGAAACAATTATCATTTACATTCACTCTGAGCCAAGAGGACCCAAAAAAATAACCATTAAGTGGTGCTGGGCAGGGACCTATTGTTGTCCAATCCATGAGCTCCAGAGTGAATTGGGTTTAAGGCTTGGTCTTTGAGAAAGAAATCTAGCCAGTAAACCTCAAGTTAACTAGGTAACTTTTGGCCATCAAAATTTACTCTTCTTTGGGCAGAACATCCTCAGGTGATGGCAGGGGAGGAGAGGAGAGGAAGAACTGAGTTGCCCAACTGACCAACTGGGTCACCATTCAGGCAGCTTGGACTACTCATAGGTTGTGATTTGTTCTTTGTTCTTGAAGAGAAACAGGAAATCAAGGAGATGATGACATGACTTGCAATCCCTCGATTCACTTCTTAAAAAGGCCTATTCACTGAATGGGCGTTGCCTCACTCAAAGTGAGAACCTGGAAAGACCTCAGCTTAAAAGTGCCAAAGTCTCCCACAGAAATTAGAGAATCGTAATTGAAAGGTACCTCAGTATCATTCTTTCTGCTTGAAGCCCTCCAGGGGTGGTAGTGGTTGAGGCAGAGGAAAAGTCACTAACTCAGCCCATTTCACTTTTTTACAGGCTTAATTTTTTTAGGGAGTTTTTCCCTATAAAACAAGCTTAAATCTGCCTGCCTGCTGGCTACTTCTACATATGGCTCCTACTTCTAATCTCTGAATCCAAGCAGAACAACACTAATCCTTCTTCCAAGAGACAAACATTCAATATCTTAAGGCTGTTATCATGCAGCCCATATATTTTCTCTTTTTCAGGCTAGATATTCCCAATTCCTTCAACTGATCCTCCTGAGATTATCACCAATCCTTAACTACTGCCATTGCTCTCTTCTGGTTTTTTCTCTGCCCTTCCTAAAATATGGCACCTGGAACCAAACACTATAATCTAGATGTGGTTTTATCAATTATCACCTCCCTCATTCTGGACACTATCCTTATCTTAACATAGCCTAGGATAGTTTTAACTTTTAAGGTTTTCATAAGATTTTATTCATTTATTTTGAGTTTATACTCTACAAAAACCCTAGACTTTTTTTTTAGGGAAAAATATGATAGTTGATTTTTTGATCCATCTTTACAATTTATGCCTATTAAAGTTTATTTATATACAACATATCATTTTGGTCTCTTTTGGTCTCTCTGTATTTTGACTCTATCACCCAGTTTTTAGATATCCCTCACAGTTTTGCATCAACCTATCAGTTTCTTCAACCATTTGCCTCAGTTTCCTAGTCAGTAAAATGGGGATAATTAGGGGATAATTATAGCAACTCTCTCCCAAAGTTGTTGTAAGGATCAAATGAGCTAACATTTATAAAAGTAATTAGCACAATATCTGCCACATTGTAGGTGCTACATAAATGCTTATTCCTTTCCCAGTCTAGTAACCCTTGCCAGCAAACACAATGAAGTTGATTTGGCAAGATCTATTCTTACTGAAGCTATGCTGGTTTTTCTAAAAGCTCACAAACCATCTCTTTAATAATATGTCCCAGAACTTGTCAGGAATAGAAACAAGGTCACGGGTTTATAGTTTGCAGATTCCACCTTCTTATTTTGGGGGAGGCTTTGAAAAAAAATGTTCTGAGACAGAAAGTTTGAATTGTCCTTAGATGACAGATATGTATTCCAAACAGGCTATATACATAGCTAAGCCTATATGTCTCCATGTGTTTCTAATATGACAGGACCATTGACACACTCTTCATAAGCCCAAGTTTACATCCATACTAGGACAAGAATTTATAGAAGATTTTAATGGAGCCCTTCTGTTTTGGGATACTGACCTAAATAATCCTACTTAGAATCAGATGACCACCATAAACTAAAAGACTGCCCAGAGGGCAGATTGACCACCATTCATTTAAACATAGATAGATGATGAGGATTAGAAGGGTATGAAGATGAGCCAAAGTTTTACGAGCAGATAAGCAGTGTTGCCAGTTATTTAATTGATATAATAATCCAAGTTCCCATAACCAACAAGTACCCATTTCCTTTTTCAAAAAATTATATTATAATCATCTTATGATGCCTTTTTATTGTTTTCTAAGAACATAGTCATTTCTGAATGTGAACTTCTCTTACCTAATGAATGATCCCTTAGAGCAATGATTAAAAAAACATTTCAGCAAAACTAACTGTTATAACAATTATATCTGATGGTATATAAGCTACTCTGCCCATGGTTCCTCCACTTCTACAATGAAAGGATGGGGGAAAAACAGGTTTTATAGTCTCTTGCCTTGTCACTAAAGAATAATAAAAAGCCATCAGACTAGAAGAGCCCGGAATGATTTCAGTTGGTGAATATTTCTTTATATAGCTTCTCAAAACCAGAATATCTTCATATTACATACTGCACTACTCAGATAGCCTGGGTTATGGTGACTCTGGCCTACCATCAGACATCTAAGTTCATCTTCCCTTCTGATTTTATGTTTCATTTTAAAAAGTTCAATGATTCAATGACTTGATGTGCTCCCTATCTTCATAGTACTCTTCCCACCCAACATAGATGGGAGTATTTAAGCATTATTGAGCACTGAATCTTATACTGGGCTCTTGGACTAACACGACCTTTAGATACTAAAAACATAGAGATTCAGGGTTTCAAGCCCAGGAGCTTAGTTAATATCAAATCAACTTTGTTGCCTGTCTTCCTCTGATCTTGTACTCTATTTTTCAAAGAGATGATTTTTCCATTCTTTCTTGAAATTAACACCTCACCCTGAAGCTGAGTCACTAAGCCCAACTCTCTACTTGATCTTGCCAGGCTTCTGAGATGGAGGTCCTACATAGCCCCTACTCCCACCCACAGTCCAATCAGGGACTAGATTCTATCACCTGACTTTCATTCTGGGACCGTCCAGTCCCTTTTTTAAAGGTCCCTATAATTTGGTCTATCTGCACCTCATCTTATTTTGCTGATGTACTCTTCTGATGTGCTCTCCTTCCCTTCCGGGATATCCATCTATTAGCCCCTGCTAAAACTCTTTTGTGCTAATAATTGCCTATCTGGACTTTCCAGCTTGTCCTGGTCATGGCATCTTCCTTGGTTACTTTTTCTTGCCTGTTGTAGTGGACAGGCTGCTGTACTTCAAGTGAAGTTTACTGGGGTTCTGATCCCGTTTCAGTCAATTACTGGCTGTATCACCTTGGCAAGTCATGTAACATCTCTGTGTCTCAACTTTCACATTTGTAAAATTAGAGTGTTGGACCCAATGTCCTTTAAGGTCACTTCTAGCTCACTCTATGATTCTATAATCCTATGGATCTCAGTCTCTAAGTCCTCACTCTCTCCTATCTGATCTATCCTGTAATTTTTTGAACCCATGTTCTGACAAAAGATGGCCCACGCAAAAGTTGCAGAGGAAAATTTTGGCTTGATATAAAGGGAAATTTCCCAATTATTGGAGCGATGCAAAAGAGGAATGGAGGAGTAGATTATTCATAACAGGAGGTGTCAAAATGAAGAAGACTACTTGTCAGAGATACTGCAGAGGCTAGATAAGAGATGGACTCAATGAGTTGTGAGTTCACTTCCAGTTATAAGATCATGATTCTGATTCTGTGTCACTGTAACAATACACTGATACCCTGAGGATTAAGAGAAAAGCAAACTAAATGGATAATTTACCATGGCTCTGAACTCTACACCCAATTCATTCAAAATCATCTTTCAACCTTACTTTCACATGTGCTGGTTGGCTTAGCCTGCACACGTGAATTATCTATGGTTTCCCCCTATGAAAAATATTTGCCAGCCCGGCTGAACTGTGGAGTTCACACAACAGTTAGAAACTCATTATTTTTAACTAATGATGGGAAAGATAACTAAGAATAACCAATTAATCCTGACTGTTATTTAAATAACTAAAATAGCCAATTAGTAAAGAAATGGAAAGCATAGATACTATCACACTAAATAAATTTTATTTCACATTTCTTTTATTTTATCTCTTGCTCTTTATTTTTTTAAGTTCTTATGCATGGAAACCATAGGGGTGCATTTCAAGAATAATGAGATCTTTGCAATAACAGACTATTCAGAAGTAGGAAAGAATTGTCAGGTTATTTGTGAGGATTTTAGGGTTTATTGATCACTAAGGTACTTTTGTAAAATGTTAGGAAAACGTTCTTAGATATCTGCTTCCTCTTGTGAAGGTTCCTTACACATATAGCAATAATGTGCTTATTTAAGAAAGACAACATTGGATTTTCTAAGCTGAAAATTACCTCTCTATGCTTACTGTAAGGAATAAGGCTATGCTATTATAAGTATTCCTTATAGAGTATAGGTAGCCAGAAGCATATCATAGATATATACATAAGAGATATGTTTATTGGGGGAAAAAAAGGGAGAAAAAAGAAATCCCTAGATCTGTTATGGCAAGATGAAAATGAAGGGGGATCCTAATGTTGTTACTAGCCCAAATTTTAGTGTGAGAATAGAGACCAAAAAAAGTTAGTTTACTACTCTCATTTAAATATTTTTATTGGCAATAAATGAATGGAAAAGCACATGATTTCTACTATTTCCAACAACAACCAACAAAGTGACCTGGAAAATAAGGGTACCTAACGATTCATATTTCTGATCAAAAGTCATTGATCTAGGATTAGAAGGGTTATAGGGTTTCTTTAATAAAACACATGGTCACACACATAAAAAAGTCATCCTTCCAATTAATCCACACAGGAATTAAAAAAAACATGTAGATTCTTCATGAATAAGGCCCATATTAGGACACATATTTTTATGGACAGTCCCAATGGCTTAATTGCTAGCCATACACATATCACATAAAGAGTGAATAATTGACTGAGGAATTTCATTTGGGAAACTGAATAGTACCTTCAATGATCTCAAACTTCTTCCTACTGTTGAAACCCATACTTTTAAACACCAATTTTCTCCCCATGATTCCATGTTTACAAATTATGGAACATTATATTCTTAGAAGAATTCAAATTTTGCTCGATCCATAGGCCAATGGAAAGATTTATGGTATATTTAATCAGGCTATAGAATATTGTTAAGGATGACTTTTATGCAAAAAGTATCATAGAAGTTAACATCAAGAATACACAGAATAAGGGAGGGCTGAACTGGATGATAGCTAAAATCATTCCCTCTCTCCCTACTACAAGTCCCAAATTCTATTATCCTATTTTTCTATTTATGACTGTTAAAGGCCATAGGATGGTTATTTAGACAGTGAGCATGAGAACAGATGAACAGCCTGAAAGTGTGCTTGTATTTTCACTCGATATTAAAAGATGATAGGTAGATTCTCCCAAGGAGAATTTATGGCAAGCAAAGGAAAATATTTCATAGGATATGAACATGGAGGGGATACTCACTTTGATGAGATCACAGATCCATAAAAATATCAGAAAATCAATGAATATGGAATAATTTTTTGGCTGCAACTAGGGGAATGTAAGACAAAGGTCATCAGGTTCATCCTGTCTGACTATAATGGGGCTTTCAGGTAATTAATCAATGTAGTACTCCCAGGCAGGAGTGTGATGGTAGTGAAAAGGAATTGTCTCACCAAAACCCAAACAGTAGGCAGACATTAGAAAGTGGTCATTGAGACAAAAGCAAAGTAGTTCAAAAGACAGACTTGACCTAATGGCTTTTGCCGATTAGTTGACTGTCTGTGACAGTGAGTCTAACTAACAAAAGAGATGGAATAGAGAACTGGGGCTATCAAATATCTTACAAAAGGGCTCTAACCATTCCCCTGGAGGAAAGAGGCTGCACAAAAGTGAAAATTCAATATAAGACAATAAGAAGGCAGCACAGCAGGGACATCCCAACAGATGTACTAGTGGGTTCAATCACTGGAGCACTAGCCTAGCAGTTAGCATCAACAACTGGCAACTCAATGGAGAAAGCAACTTGAAGCCTGAAACTGAAACCTTGATAATGAGATAAATACTACGTTGCACTAACAGTTGGCTAGTAGCTTTTTTATCACTAACAAAACTAAAACCCCAAAATGAAAGCCTACACATTTAAAAATTCAATTAGGGGATACAAAGGCAAAAAAGAACAGTATCTGCCATTGAGGATTAGAGCAAACATATACATAAATATATACAAAGCATATGAAAATACATGCATATACTTGCACCAGTAGAGAATATATGTACATCAGTACATATTACATATATGCATACATATAAAGTTAATATATAATATATAAATATATTGTGTATATGTATATATATACATATGCATATGTGTATGTGTATGGATGTATATATGTGTGTGTATATATTTATGTATGCACAAAATAAATCCATAAATGCAAGATAATTTGGGGGAGAGGGAGGCACTGGAGAGGGAGGATTGTCCAAAGCCTCACTGAGACTTTGAAGGAAATTAGGAATTCTAAAAGGAGGAGATGAGGAGAGTGAATCCCAGTTATGAAAGACAGTCAATGCCCAGTTATGGACATAGGAGATGAAGCATTGTGTTTATTTGAGCAGTAATAAGAAGGACAATTTGGCAAGACCCCAGAATGTGATGAAGAAAAAAAATACACACACACACACACACACACATATACAAATACATGCATACATACATATAGATATAGATATAGATATAGATATAGATATAGATATAGATATAGATATAGATATAGATGTAGATATATAGTGTCTGGAAATTGTAGGTTGGGGCCAAGTTGTGAAAGACTTGAATATCTGACAGAGGATAGAACCATGCAGTGATATGTGTCCAGGATAGCTTAAGGCACATGGAAATGGCATTGGGTTTAGATCTGATGGCACCTGGAGAGACCTTCTCAATTGAGGCCACTGAGGAAGTATACTACCCTGAGTAGATTTCTTCACTTATGAGCGCTGTGCTGTTTTAGGACCTAAAGTCCTGGACTGCAAAGCTGTGACATTAGCAGAGCAGTCAAAGAAAATGAAGGAGAGGCAAGACTGTGAACCCATAGTTTGAAACTTGTGCCATCTGGGCAGATTTCCATAAAGGGAAGACAAATTAGCTAATTTGCTTCCATCAAGCTTGCAGAGCCCTAAGCACATACTTTATTAGTCTACTGAGTAATCTGGTACTGTTTGTGATTCACTTAGACTTAGGAAATTCAGAGTTTTATGGGACAGATAAAGTTTGAGCACTGAGATTCCTTTCACCAAGAGCTGTTAACTAGTAATTTCAGGGAAAGAAGCCTAAAATATACCCTTAGGTCAACTTTGTAATTTTTAATATGAAAATAACACTCAAGAAAATCTATGATCTCATCCATGTAGATTCTCCCTCCAAAAATACAGATACTAGTTAGGGTGTGGTGGATTGGCCACTGGTCTTGGAATTGGATGACTTAGGTTTTCATCCCATCTCAGATACTATTAGCTGTTTGACCCATCGCAAGTCACTTAACCTATTTATGACTCAATTTCCCCATCTATAAAACAAGGATGTTGGACTTGGTAACTTCCAAGGTTCCTTCCCAGGTAAGGTCTATGATCCTTTGAGGCATTTATGATAGTCCATCCCATCTAACTCTTGTTTATGCTCTCACATAAGGGAGAGAATTTCGCCAATAAACTGGAAGCCTTCCTTCTTATCTCCTGACTCCAAGAAGTACCAGTGGAACACACAGTCTTTCCAATGGGTATCCCTCCTTCTTGCCATAGGGCAAGTTCATTTTATTTTTTAATTTTATATTTCCTTGCTTGCATTTCTTTCTCCAGTACTTCAGATTTCTTTGTCATAACTTCCCGTCTATCATGTGTCTCTCCGTTGTCCTCCGAGTGACACTCAGTTTTAATTCTTTGGACAATTTAGTGTTCTATAATTCTCAGCTATACAGCAACGCCAGTAGACTATTAGTATAAAAAATTATGAGCCTTTGTTTCTGGGAGAAATTTTGAGACATCAAAGAAGCTGTGAAATTTTCTGAAAGCAACCCAGCTGATTTCCTTCCTTTTGTTTATTGTAGTGCCCAATTCAACTATTTGTATTTTCTGTCCCAAATTTTCAAAGTGATGGATGAAATTTGTAGGCCCTTCCTATGGCCTGTATGTGTAGTTGATACAACAGATATTCCTCATCCACGACATTCCATCTCCCGTCTCTGTGCCATACTTGGAATATATTTTCTCTTCCCCTCTATGTCATAGAATGCCAGTTTCTTATAAGATAGCTAAACACCATTTTCTTTGCAAAAACTTGCCTGATCCCACCAAGTGTCCTCCCTCATTAACTCAATCAATCAATAAACATTTATTAAGAGCCTACTATGTGTCAGGCACTAAGCTAAGTGCTAAGAAAATGAAAAGATGCAAAAGACTGTCGCAGACCTAAAGATGCTTAAAATTTAGTAGAGAAGACAACATTCAAGCAAATATATACAAAGCAAGCTATATACAGGATAAATAGGAAATAATTAACAGGGGGAAGGCACTAGAATTAAGAAGACTTAGGGAAGGTTTTCTGTAGAAATCAAAATTTTAGTTAAGACTTAAAGGAAGCCAAAGAAGTCAGTCAGCAGAGTTGAAGATGAAAGACAGTCAGAGAAAGTACAAAGAGCAAAACAGATGGAGTGTTTTGTTTGTGGAATAGCCAGAATGCCAGTGTCACTGAATCAAAACTTCTGCATTAGGGAGTAAAGTGAAGAAGACTGGAAAGGAAGGAGGGAGTAGGTTATGAAGGGCTTTGAATGCCAAACAGAGCATTTTGTATTTGCTCTTAGGTGGAATGGGTTTATTGAATAGGGTGTGTATGTGTGTGGTGGTGGTGGGGGAGAGGGGTGAGGTGATATGAATGGACCTTCACTTTAGACAAATCACTGACTGAATGGAGGATGAATTAGAGTGGGAAGAGGCTTGAGACAGGCAGAGCTACCAGCAGACTACTGCAATAATCCAGGCATGAAGTAATGGAGACTTGTATTAGAAAGGTGCTTATCAGGAGATAAGGGTTAGTCTTTCAGAGATGGTTCAAATGGATCCTATGCACCAGCCTGGATATGGAGGGGAGGTGAGAGATAGTAAAGAATCCAGGATGGTTTCTAGGTTGTGAGCCTAAGGGACTGAGAAGATGATGTTGCTCTAGAGTAACAAGGGTAGGAGGGAGAGAGGGTTTAGGGGGAAAGATAATGAGTTCTGTTTTAGACATGTTAGGTTTAAGATATCTACTAGACATCCAATCTGAGATGTCTAAAAGGTAGTTGGAGATGTGAGACTAGGGCTCAGCAGAGTTTGGGAAAGGATAGGTAGATTTGAGAGTCATCAGTGAGAGATGGTTATTCAATCCATGGGAGCTAATGAAATCAACAAGGAAGAAAAGGGCTCAGGACAGAACCTTGAGGAGCACTTACAGTTGGAGGGCATGATTTAGAAGTACATCCAACAAAGGAGTCAGAGAAGGAAAGGTCACATAGGTAGGAGGAAAACCAGGAAAGAGTGATGTCCTGAAAACATAGACAGAAGAGAATATCAAGGAGGAGAGAGTGATCTGCAGTGTCAAAGGCTACAGAGACATCAAGGAGAATTAGCATTGAGAAAAGGCAACTGGATTTGGCAACTAAGAAATCATTAGTAACTGTGGAGAGGACAATTTTGGTGGAATGGTGAGGTGGGAAGCTGCATTGTAGGAGCTTAAGAAGTGTGATAATAAAGAAAGTGGAGGCACCTATTGTACATGTCCTTTTTGAGGCATTTACCTACAAAAGGCGGAAGAGATATTGGTTGATGCTGATAGCTATTTTGTATTTAACTATAGCACCTTACATTTATTTTGAATTTTCAGAGTGTGCAGGTAAAACTTTTTGCTAGGCTGTAGTTGACAGAAGGGTCTCCGTGTTTGACTACTCATTAACCCACCTATATATTGGGAAGTTTCTATGTACCCAACAACTGGCTTGGTCAACTATGTGGCTATAATCTATCAAACTATCATACACACATGTGTCTACATATATGTATATACATACATACACACACATATTCATACACACAAATTATATATACATGTGTATGTGTGTATATATGTATACACACACATATATATTTTATATACATATATATGTATCACATATCCTATATATCAGGGCTTCTTAAACTTTTTCTACTTGTGACCCCTTCCGCACTTCTTAAACTGTGGTTCATGACCTTATAAGGGGTTGTGACCTACATATGATATATATCATATACCAACTATCAGCTTATCAAACTTCATCTAATACAGGTGTGTAAGATTAAGAAACTTTATGAACTACTATGCTCCTGTGGTAGATAAAAGGGATTGCTGTTCAGACTGTCTACTGCCTGACTACTGTAAAGGTCTCCCTCCCATTCTGTGCGTGTGAATTTGCCCAGCAACAGCAATAAGATATAAATGCAGGGACCCAGGAGATTTGGACTCTCAATCAGGGTACTCATCCCATAGGTACTCCTGAGCTATCATTCCTTTGGGAGCCCATGGGACTCCAGGGCTAGGTAACTGCACACCCATCATGGTATTGAGTAGGAAACTTTCTGATTCATTACCCTCTGAGTGCTTATGTTCCTTCTCAGTACCACCTCATTCATGATTTCCTCATTAGAGGACTGCATGGAGACAGAAGATGGAATGTCACGTGTGAGGAATGCCAACTAAGCCAGTTTGGCTGGATCAAAGAGGGCAAAACATGAAATAAAGTGTTATTAACCATTTCCCAAAATTTTCTAAGGACATTAGCAAAAGCAAGGGTTTCCCCCAAATTACTCAGTTAATTTTTACTTTGCAGACCTGGCCTCAAAGAAATAAACCTTTTAGCAAAATCAGTTATCAAAATGACCTTCTGATTTAAAACAATTTTCTGATACCTGCTTCACACACAATTGTATGTGATATCTCTGAATTTATGGATCTGTAAATTTGAGTTTCCCGAGAATTCTAGACATGATTTTGTAAACTCGAGACACAAAAAGTCACTTTTAAGACATTCTTGCTGTGGGACATTTTCATCTTTGTGACATTTACTTTCTGACCTCTTCCCTTTTTGAGAAAAGGGAAACATTATGTTTGACCCTTATTTCAGCTGGTCCTTTGAGAAAATTACAAATGAGGTTTACTGCATTTCCTTTGGTATTTATTGTAGCTCTTTAAAGCTCAAAGAATTAATGTCTTTCCTTCCTGACATAATTTCTTCAGGTGCTCATTCTAAACTCTCAAAAACTCCCCTTGACACAAATAAAGGGAGGAATGGTTGTCAAGTCGGCTTTCCCTACAGTGGAGGACTTTTCTACAGACTGCAAGTGCTTTTTAAATAATAATAATAGCTAATATTTATATCATATAAACATTTAAATTATATTACATTTATATATTTATATTAAATCAGCATTTAAATTATATGTAACATTTATATTTATATTATACAGAGAGGTAACTAGATGGCTAAGTGGATAGAGCACTGCCTGGAGTCAGGAAGACTGCAGTTCAAATCTGGCCTCAAACATTCACTAGGTGTGTGACTCTGGGCAAGTCACTTAACCTCTATTTGCCTTGGAGGCAGTTAGGTGACTCAGTGGATAGAGTGCTGAGCCTCAAGGCAGGAAGACCTAGGTTAAAATCTGGCCTGGGATACTCACTAGCTATGTGACCCTGGGCAAGTCATTTAATCTGTTTGCCTTAATGCACTGCAGAATGAAATGGCAAGTCACCCCAGTGTCTTTGCTAAGAAAACTCCATATAGGATCACAAAGAATTGGACATGACTAAACAAAAACAACATTTATATAGCACTTAAAGTTTGCAGAGAACTCTACATATATTGTTGCATCTGATCCTCACAATAACCCTATGAGATAGTATTTTTGTGCTCATTTTACAGATGAAGAAATTAAGGCCAAAACAGCTTAAGAGACTTGCTCAGACTCATATGCCTAGTAAGTGTTTGAGATGGAATTCTTCCTGACTGTGTGTCCAGCATTCAATATACTATGCCAAGATGCCTCTCCCAACAATAAAAACTCTCTAATCAAACTTATTTTGAGGTTCTTTCCTTCCCATCTGACCAAGTTGACTTTGATATCAATGTACAAACATAGCTATCAGATAGTAACAACACAGTAATGATAAATAGTATGCAAGACTTAATAATCCCTTTGACCAATGGATAATGATGTCCATGTTTACCACTGAACTCTCATTGGAGTTACAAAAAGTCAGCCTAAAAGGGTGCCATGTTTTGGATATTACCATCTTCATCAGGCTATTTGTAGCAGTATGTTAAATTATACATGATAGAAAGCAATATGAAATGAAGTGGGAGTTAGGCAGAGGGAAGTGGGGCACCTGTGCTCCTTTTGGCCTCATTTAATTTTTATTCCACTTCTCCAGCTGGTTAATGGTGGCTGCCTCAGACCTTCCACTGAGTGGTTTTGCCTTTCAGCGCCCTAATGTCCTCAGAGAGTTTATTCCAAACAGGAAGTTGCTTCTGACAATTATTTTCTTCTTGTTGTTCAGCTGTTTTTCAGTTGTCTCTGACTATTCATGACCTCATTTGGAGGTCTTCTTGACAAAGATACTAGAGTGGTTTGCCATATCCTTTTCCAGTTCATTTTACAGATGAGGAAACTAAGGCATATAGGCTTAAGTGACTTGCCTAGGGTCATACAGCTACTAAGTGTCTGAGATCAGATTTGAACTAAGGGAAATAAGTCTTCTTGACTCCAGGCACAGGCTTCTATCCATTGAGCCACCTAGCTGCCCTTTATTATCTTAAGGTCATAGATTTAGAGATGGAAGGGACTTTAGGCATCAGATAGTACAACTTTTAATTTTACAAGTGAGGAAACTGAGACCCATTGAGGTAAAATAACTTACCCAAGATTCCACCATAACCAATGGCAAAGTTGGGTTTTGAAATAAGTACTTTTGACCCCAACTCCAGGGCTCATGACTGTAACACAAAGGCTGCCAAAGATCAATCTCCATCTCTTCCAGGGAACTAGTCTTGCAGAAGGTAGACAAGACACAGGCATAACTTGGGAGCAGAAGAGGATGAACAAAATGTGCTTGAGTGCTTTTTCCTCTGTGGCTGAGGGAAGCTGCTGACTGAACATAAAAAGGAGTCACGCATGGCAGGTAATTTGGAGGCAACCCTCCCATTCAATGGAGTTACCTTATATTTTACAGTAAACCAGTAAGTGGTTACAAATGCTCTTTCCATTCTCCTCCTACTTCCCCACCTTGTCCATGGTTCAGTGGCAGACTTTGTGAAGGCTTTTTATTTAGAAGTTTTACTGTGCCTTTCCACCCCATTTGCTACTGAGAACTATAACTCATGTGTGTCAGTGTGGTCGGCTTCCAATCTTCAAAAACAAAAAATTGAAATGGCCAGAAAAGTTCAGGTGAGTGTCTAGGCTTTTGGGTTGTTTCTCTTTGTCTTCATCCTACTTGTTAAGTGCTCAAATATGTCTAATTCTAATTCTTTTTTGGCTAGTGATAGAAATAATATATACTCCTATGGGTATAGTGCTTCAAGGTATCCAATTGCTTCTATAACACTATAGTTTCAGAGCTAAAAAGGACCTTATAACACCATAGTTTTAGAGCTAAAAGGGACCTTAGAAGTCAACCTTTTCTGTTTACCTATCAAGAGAAAAAACAGAAAAGTTAAGCAACTCAACCAGGGTCACACAGTTAGTAAGTATCTGAAGTAGGATTTGAACCTAGCTTATCCTTTCTGCAGGGCCCATGTGACCTCTGCTTTCTACATTGCAACCATATAAGATAAGGAGGGCAAGTCATTTCAAAGAAAGTTTGGTGCAGTCACATTTGGTAACTTTAAAGCAGTGTAGGAGGAAAGGAAACAAGTATTATATATCAAGTGCCTACGATGTGCTAAACACTTTACAGATTGTTCCTCACAACAGCCCTTTGAGGTTGGTACTGTTATGTCTGCTATGTAAAAGGCACTGTGCTAAGGACTTTATAAATACAGTGATCCCTTCCACATCATGACTTTCCCCATCATGGTTTTAATATTTCACAGGTTGGCATAAGAAATTTAATGGGAATTTTGGGGGAGTTTTGCAGAAGTTGCAGATGATACGCAAAGGCCTTCAGATGACATAGAAAAAGTTTAGAAACTCAGAAATGCATTAAACCTATGTACAGTATTGTATAATATCAACATATTTTATCTTTTAATACCGTAATAATTCAGACTTCTTCTCTGGTACAAAGGGAGGACCAAAAAAATTTTACATGGATTTTCCAGATCTCAGAGGTACTATGCCCCTAACCTGCGTGATGTGGAAGGGATAAGTGTATTATATCATTTGATCCTCACAATAACCCTGTGAGATTGGTATTGTTATTATCCCCATTTTACAGTTGAGGAAGCTGAGGCAGACTTGCCCAGAGTCACAAAGCTAGTAATTGCCTTAGGCTGAATTTGAACTTAAGTCTTCCTGACCTCAAGCACAGGACTTGATCCACTGCCTCCCTTTGCCATCTCTAACCCATAAGCTCTTGCCAAAAATCATCATTTTGATATGGAGAGAATACAGTGTAGTTTTAAGATAAACTGAAACCAAATTCTATTCCTCTGGAAATTATTTCTCTTGCATAAAATCAAGGCCATGGACCCTAGAGTAGGAAGACATCACATTGAAGATGTAGGATTCTCAAACATCAGGGGAAAAGTACAATGAAATCTAGTTCCTTCATTGCAGATCGCTTGCTCTGGAGTCAGGAGACTCAGGTTCCAGCTCCAGGGCCACCATTTATGAGCTCTTTGGCCTTGAATAAATCATTTTCACTTCATTTCACCTCAGCTTCCTTATCTATCAAACCGAGATAAAATTACCTTTACTAGCCCCGTCTCGGATTGTGAGGGCCCATTGAAATTATATTAAGTGAAAGTGCTTTGTAATTGGAAAGCACCATGCCGCTGTAGATACCTGTGTGAAGAAGTCTGTTGGGAGCTGAAATACAAGTGCCTCTGGAGTGGCTGAAAGACTATTATCAAAGGGGATTAAAAAAAAGTGAAGTAATTTAGTTGGGTAAAATGAACAATGTGAAATTAAATAAATAAAATAAACTAATAAGAAATGTAACCTGCAACAATTTAGAGACAGTAAGAAATATATTTAATCTACTAAGCATTTTTAATAGAAAGGAAATACAAAAGCTGATCTAGTTGATGGCCAAAAAAAAAAGGGGGGAAGAAAAAATGAAAAAGAAGCAATCTTACAAAGTATTTATCACTTATATAAAATGAACATAGTTGGAACAAGCAACTGATCATGTGTAATGGTAGGACATCAAACTGGAATTTAAAAAAGATGTAGTAAAAGATTGATTCATCTGGAAGATTTCAAATGATGGCAGTATCCTAGGATATCAGTCATTGCCAGATCTTTAAGGTTCCCTAAAGACTCTAATGTGGGATTCAAGCTATTGCTTGGAATTAAGCTTTCACCATTTTAGGCAAATCAGTTCCAGCTTTCATATGTATCGATTGGCAGTGTCATGTAGTAGACAGAGAGTTGACCTTGGAACCAGGAAGACTTGGGTTCAAGTCCTGACTTTAATACGTTCTGGCCGTGTGAATCAGGGATAGTAATTTAAACCCTCAATGCTCTAGGCAATTCTCTAAGATTATAAATTGTAGAGAAGGTGCCAACCAGTATTGGTAGAGGGAACTTACTCTTCTGGGAGTTCTTTACAGCAATGAAATAATAGGTTCAGTTCCTATTCTTCATATGAGCAACTGTTGAATTGTAAAAGTTGATCTACTAGTAAGTTTGAACTAAGTTCAGTTTGTACCAGTCTTAGCATCCACACATACCTAATGGAGTTTTCAGGGAGATGCATTGCTATAGCTTTGAGTAAATAGTTGTCTCCTGCTGGTACAATTTCTGGAGGAACATAGACTTTTTAAAATTTTTCAGTTTTTCAACTGTGTGTGTGTATGAGTGTGAGTGCGTGTACCATGTAGGGACTGCTAGATTTGCCTTGAGAAGAGCTGGATTCAGATATTAGTCTCTCTGTGTTTGCTTATGTGATTTTAGGCCAATTACCTTATCTCTCTTGACTTTGGTTTTCTCATCTGTAAAATGAAGGATTTAGACATGATCTCTAGGGTCCCTGCTAGTTCTAGGTCAATGGTCCTACTATCCCTATTTTATAGATCAGGCAATCAGGTATTTCAGCAAGCAGAAAGGTGAAGTCACACAGATCACCAGTTACAAAACCAGAACAGGAGTTAAGAGGCCTGATTCCAAATCCAGAGTTCTTCCATGGTAATATGTTGCATCTCACTATCCCAAGCTGCCACTTTAGCAGCCTACCTACCAATTGAGATTTGAGGGCAGGGGAGAAGGGATCCCAGGGGAGGTATCCTGCCCACAACCAGACCTCCGTGCCACTTCCTGGCTATCTGCATATTATATTGCTAGTACTCTAACCATCATCTTTATCCTGCTTCTCTTCTCCCACCAGAACCTTAGACTCTATCCTTGAGATGTTAGGCTCTGATAGGTGAGTTTTCTTTTTATCTGGCCAGAAACTAGGGCAGGGAATATCTTGCTGGTTTACATTTTATTTCTAATATTTGTTACAGTACCCAACACAGAGTAAGTACTCTCTGTTTTTCTGTCTCTTCATACCCTCTAGTGAGACAACTAGGTGGCTAGCTGAGTTCAAATATAGCCTCAGACATTTACTACCTGTGTGACTTTGGTCAAATCATCCAACTTCTGCCTGCCTCAGTTTCAACTATAAAATAAAGATAATAATAACACCTGCCTCACATAAATTGTTGTGAGGCTCAAATGAGATATTTGTAAAATGCTTAACACAGTGCCTAGCATATAGTAGGCACTTAATAAATACTTATTTCCTCCCTCTCTCTCTTCCTTCCCTCCCTCCTTCCTTCCTTCCTTCCTTTCTTCCTTCCTTCCTTCCTTCCTTCCTTCCTTCCTTCCTTCCTTCCTTCCTTCCTTCCTTCCTTCCTTCCTTCCT
>NW_020954590.1:94012023-94078833 GCF_900497805.2 Vombatus ursinus
CCTTCCTTCCTTCCTTCCTTCCTTCCTTCCTTCCTTCCTTCCTTCCTATCTAATTGCCTTGAATGGCAAGGAAGATCTGGCATCTTTTAAAATTTACCATTATATTCCTGTAAATGTCAATAAAACTGTAATACCTACAGAAAATAAACTTTTGTTGCTAATGCACATTTTCCAAAGCCTGATCCACAGGATAGAGATGATTGACTTCAACTATGATTCAAGCCAAGTACCCGACCTGTACCTGACTAGGTTACCTGACCTCTCTCCCACCTACATCCTTCAGTGTAAAATGAAGATGATGGATTGAAACATTTCAAAGGGCTCCTGGGAGAAATATTTAATAACATAATTTTCCAATTAACATTTATATATGATAGCATTTGGGGGACTAATCCAAAGCAACTGTTAAAAATGCTTTAAAATAGCAAGAGTGAACTGAGCTGGGCTTGTGCCCTCAGTGTCTTGGGTAACAGAAGTATAGCAAATGATTAGGAGGAAGGGAGGTAGAAAGTTAAGGGGTCGAGAACAATTCCTCCATTCAATAAAGGCCTTCTCCCAGATCAGAGTGCAGAGAAAACCTAAGGGAGAATAAGAGGCTGATGGGGTAGTTCCTTCCACTTGCAATACTTGAGGAAATGGAGCTACTTGGAGAAATAACACAAAGTTACCACAGTGAAAATACCAAATGCAATGTGGAAACCTTCTTAATGCCAGCAAAGGAAAAAAAAAAAACAACAAAATGATTTTATAATTTCACAAAACAGATTTCTATTTCCTTAAGTATTTTAGAGTTAGGAAAGAAATTCCTACCCATGAAAAACCAACTTTTTTAGTGTTAAGTACATCCCGCTCTCCATACTTCCCTTCAAAAACAATACAAAACAAGATAAAATTAGCACGTATTTCCACAATATTTCCTTGTATGGCAGACTTTAATCTTCAATGTGCTATGCACACAGAAAAGGTAATGTATGCAAAGTTATTCAGTCAGATCTACAATGTTTTTTAAGAATTTTTTTTTAACCTAGGCATTGAAGGCGATGAAGAACTACATATGAAAGTTGTTCTGCCAAACTAATTTTTTTTTAAAGATTCCTTTTAATGTTTTGGTCATGAACTTTGACAATGATAAATCACTTTTCAGCAGCTGCAGACAGCTGTTAAAGTCTGGAGCCTAGGGAGCTTAATTGGGGAAGTGTGTTAAAAGTTAAAGTGCCAGAGTCCCATTAGGCTGCGAGGGGAACTTTGTTCAGTGGACCCAAAAGAGTGCATTCCAAAGCCTAGGGAGCAACATGCCACCTCTCGGTTAATTATAAAGGTATGCTCCAAGTATTTATGTTGGTTCATGTAAAATGTGTCCTTTTAAACTATATCTCTGAAAAAGGATGCAGTTTGAAATACTGAAAAGAAGGCACTTGAATCCAGTCATTTGGTGGTAGAAATGGTTTTAGATATTTGATCATAAAGTGAGGATTCATGATTTTTCATTATTTCAGGTATTTGATGGTGGTTATTCCATATTTCTTCAATCTGGCTGCTCTTTTGTAATGGATAAAATTTGCTCATGATTCACTTTTATGAAATCCGTTTAGTGGGGATGTTTACTCTGATTCATTTTCCCTCCTAAAGTCATTATCATTACAATTTAGATCGTATGGTATAATGGGAACAGCAAGGAACTTGTATTTAGAAGTCCTGAATTCAATCCCTGCCTCTGCCACTTCCTAGTCGTGTGACTGGGCAAGTCTGTTAACTTCCATGAGTCACAGTTTTGTCATCTATAAAATGAGGGTACATGAACTACCTATCTCATAAAGCTGTTGTGAAGAAAATGTTTTGTGAAACATTACTACAAAGAGAGTCCCAAAAGTCTTAGTAAAAGCTTAAAATTACCCTATGACTTTTGGGACACACTATATAAATATGAGCTTTTGTTCTAGATTCCTACAAGTCACTTTACCTCTCTAGTCCTCAGTTTCTCCCTCTGTAAAATGAAAGGAGCTAGACAAGATGACCTTTAAAGTCCCTAGAGGTAGCTAAGTGGCACAGAGGATAACCCATTTGGCCTGGAGTCAGGAAGAATTGCATTCAAATCTGGTCCCAGACACTTACTAGATGTCTAATCTTGTGTGGGTTGCTCAACCTCTTTCTGTCTCAATTTCCTCAATTATAAAATGGGAATAATATGAAGATGTACCTCCCAGGGTGGTTGTGAGAGCTAAATAAGATTATATTTATAAAGCCCTTAGCACAGAGCCCAGCATGGAGTAAGTGCTTAATAAATGTTTGTTCCCTCCCTGTCTAAGTTTTGATAATCTATGATCAGTCCAGTGAAGTGTTTTAATTTGACTTGGTACCTACTCATTGATCTCTGGCCTTTCTTTATCAAAGTGTTTGAAATTCAGGCATTATTCAGCTTTTTTACTCAGGATTCTTTATCTGTCCATTCAAATGTCCTCCCAGAGCAACCTCAGTTGCTCACACATAACTCTCTTCTCAAGTGTGTCCTGCACATGAAGATATATTTCCTAGTAATCCATCCCACGAGTAACCTGGTTGTTTTTTCCATGGTCACCAAGTGTGCAGAAGTGAACAACATCTATCTGTTTGAAGAAGTGTTTTTAATGTTGGATACCTGTCAGCAGGTCATTTCTCCTCTGTAAAACCCCTGACATTCAGGAAAGGGAGTGGGTCTGTTTCACACTCCATAGCAAAGGCAATCTCTGGGAATTGTTTGCTGAGTGATTCTCTGATACACAATACATCACTTTTATTGGTAATAAGGCAGATGTCACCTTCGGTGGAGTTTGTGCAAGGGTAGCTCTGGAATTTCGTTTAAGACATTATGCCCCCAATCAAGCAGAAAATTGACATCAGCAATTGCAGATTTGGAGATCACATTGCAGTGCCCAAGGACTGTTTATGATTTTTCCAGTTGTACATAAAGAGGGCAGTTGGTATGAGGGAGCTTATTCCAGCTGTGGCTCATCTGGAAAGCATTGTTGCTGGTGGCTGGTAAATGAGTCTTTGAGATGAATGCACCACAGAGGATGTTGTCGTGTGAATGTTATACTTTAAAATGCATTTGGTTAATATTAAAGCAAGTAAAAACTCACTCAACAAACATTACAATAAATGTGGCCTCTGGGGCCAGAACACCACTGTGTGGGCTGGGGAGATACCAAGTTTAGATAAGACTCAGACTCTGCCCTTCTGGTACTTACATTCTACTGGGGGGGGGTGGGATAAGACATAAGCAACAACAATTATAATGCCTAATATTTCATTTTATGTGCAAAAGAGAGGTACAAAGCAAAGCATTTTGTGAGTGTGGAATACAAAAGCCATTAATGGTTGAATGGATCAAGGAAGAGTTATCCTGTGCATTGGGCTTTAAAAGTGGGTAGAAATTGAACAGATTAAGAGGGAGAGGGAGGACATTCCATTCTTAGGGAGAGAAAAAGTGCAGAGAGCACGTGGAATATTCTAGAAAAAGAGATTATAGTTTGTGCTGGAGGGTAAAATTGATGGAAGGTAGTAACATAATAAGAATAGTGTAGCTTACATTTATATATCAATTTGCAACATGCAAAGTCCATTACATTCCTTACTTAGGTCACCACGATGACCCAAAGAGGTAGGCACAACAGCTATTATTATGCCCATTTACAGATGAAGAAACAGAAGATGGAATCACTGATCCACACAATGAGGCAGCAGAGTCAGGAAGAGGTATCTGTCTTTGAGCTTTCCCGTCTTGAAAGGAGCCCTGCTAGTGACCAAAGGTGAATTCCAATGAAAGGCCTCAATTCAGACTTCTCATTGATAAAGTCCCAGATATGTGTTATATAGAAAATGGTCAAAAGATACCTTTGTAATGGATGGAGCATTTGGTTTAAACTTGGAAGACATGGGTTCTAGACCTAGTTCTCCCATTAATTGGCCTTATGACTCAACAAGTCACTGAACTCCTTTGACTCTCAGTTTTCTAATCTGAAAAAGAGGGACAATAATAGTTATGCTTCCTGACTTATATGGTTCTTGTAATTTGTTAGGTTTTGTATAAACATTAGCTATTAGGCAACAGTGGGTAGAACAAAAGACTTGAAGTCAGGAAGATAGGTTAAAATTCTGCCTCAGACACATTAGTTAGAACCTCTGTAAGCCCTAGGCAAGAGGCAGCTAGGTGGCTCAGTGAGCCTGGAGTCAGACATGCCTGAGTTCAAATTTGGCTTTAGACACTTACTTTTTCTAGCTGTGTGACCTGGGGCAGGTCACTTAACCTCTGTTTGCTTTAGCCCACTAAAGAACGAAATGGCAAACTCCTCTTTGTATCTTTGCCAAGAAACCAGCACTGGCATGCTATGGTCCACAAGGTCACAAGAAGTTGGACATGACTAAACAATAACAAGCCTTTGGCAATTATCTAAGACTCTAAGTAAAATGAGGGTTGCAATCTGTTAGGCAAGTGTGAGGCACACCAATAAAACTAAATATTCCTATTGTCTATAATTAATGCCACAGAATCATAGCTTAGAACTGAAAGGAATCTTATAACTAGTCTAATTCCTTCATTTTACAGAAAAGGAAAATGAGGCCAAGAAAGATTAAGCTACTTGTTCAAGGTCGAATAGTCAGAGATGGGTATTGAACCCAGCTTGTCTGATTTCAGGTCTCCTACTCTTTATATTATACCATGCTGCTTTTCTCTTCCAACTTATTTCATAAACTGAGAGGATATTAATCTAATGCTTGGTTACTATTACTTAAAATTTTGCCCTTCTACAAGTTTAAAAGGACGTCCATTCCATTACCAAAAAGGTTGTAGGCAGCAGAGTGGAGCTATAAATTTCATGTATTTATAGTGAAAATGGTAAAATGGTCCATTTCTAAACATTGTTCTAAGCAATAAATTCTCTTTGTTTGTCTCCTTAGCTCTGATGTGATAAGTAGGAAGCCATAGCTGGCCAAGAAGGATAGTCAAGGAAAAGAATGTGGGTTGGGGCCTAGTTCACTGAGAATCCATATATCTACACACACACACACACACACACACACACACATATACACACACACGTGCCCCCAGGTATGGGAAATAGAATGAAACATAGCTAATTAAGTTTAAAGGTGGGGGGGGCAGGACAAGTATCTTATTTTAGAAGATTATTAAAAGTTTCCAAATAATATGAATGACTTATTTGAATAGGTTTGCTTCTGAGGCAAGAAATTTAGTGGTGTTGTAGAAACTTTGGGGATCTGTAGATGAACTGGATCAGTGGTTCCCATTATTTTAAAATACCTTTCAACAACATAAAAAAAGTGGCAAATTCCCAGGGTAATTTAATATACTTCCCAAAATATTATTTTAGATTTCTGCATTATATTTATGCATGTATTTAGATTTATGCATATATTAAGTGCTTATAACTACAAGGATAACAGACCCATAAAGTTTTAGGTATGCAGATGCTCATTGTCACAGAGGAAAAATATATTTATAAAAGAATTGTGCAATTTTTACTGTTTAAGGTGCCATTAACGAATTTTGAGCTTGAACCCCTAGAGTCATCTTTCTGAAACTCCAAAGGGGTTTAAAAAACCACTAAATGGGAACCATTGAACTAGATTATCAACATAATGGGTCACACCTGAACAGTGTTCTGGATATGTGTTGGATACCAAACCTGATTCAGGCTTTCCAGTGGAAGGCCATTTTCAAGCACGGAACAGAGGAATCAACTAGGGCTTTTCTTTGTTTTGGATCCCCAGTGGCTGCAAAGCACATTGACTTCCACATAGTCTCTGTTTAGTAGGATTATGGGATTTAGACTTGGAAGAAACATTAAAGGTCAAACAGTCCAACCTGCTCATTTTGAGGATGTGGAATTGGAGGCCAGAGGTGATGAAACTTGTTGAAAGTCACATAGAAAGTAAATGTCTGAAGGAAAGGGACTAAAGTAGTGATTTCATTGATACAGAGAACTCTTTGTTTGGGAAACTAGTTTCTATCAATGCATGTAAACACCTTTCTGCAAGTAACCTTTCCACACTGTTAAGTGACTTGCCTAGAGTCATACAGCCAGTATTTGACAGAGCTGAGACCTGAATACAGGTTATCTGGTTTATGTCCCGCTACACCACGCTAACTTTCAAATAACTTTGGCAGGGTCAGTCTCTTGATTTTAAGTATAGTATTCTTTCTACTGTGTTCTACTACTTAAATATTTGTTGAAATTGAATTAATTGAATATCAATGAAAGGAAGCAGGTATTTAAAGACATAAAGGTAACTTTGAGGAAAGATGCCATAAAATTCTAAAATTAGGGCTTTTCAAAAGGAAGAAAAAATAAAGGAAAGGAAAGAAGGGAAGGAGGAAGGAAGGAAGAAAAGAAGGAAGGAAGAAAAAGAAAGTTTATCAGATAAAGGTCTTATATTCAAAGTATATAAAGTATATAAAGAACTTGATCAAATCTATAAGAATATGAGTCATTTCCCAATTGATAAGTGGTCAAAGGATATACACAGGCAGTTTTCCAATAAAGAAATCAAAACAATTTATAGTCATATAAAAAATGCTTTAAATCATTATTGATTAGAGGAATACAAATTAAATCAACCTTGAGATATCATTTTATACCTACTACAATAGCTAAAATGATAGAAGGGCAGAGTAACAAATGTTGGAGGGGATGTGGAAAGGTTGGGACACTAATTAATTCATTGTTTGTGGAATTGTGAACTGAGCCAATAAGTCTTGAGAGCAATCTGAAATTATGCCCAAAGAGTTATTAAACTACCTATACCCTTTGACCCAGTAATACTTGGTCTATTTCTGAAGATAATTAGGGAAGAAGGAAAAGAACCTATATGTTCTAAAATATTTATAGCAGCTGTCTTTGTGGTGGCAAAGACCTGGAAATTGTGAGGATGCCCATCAGTCAGGGAATGGCTGAACAAGTTGTGGTATACGATTGTGATGGAAACTACTGTGCTCTAAGAAATGATGAGCTCAATCATCTTAGAAAAACATGGATAGACTTGCATGAAATAATGAAGAGTGAAATGAGCAGATCCAAGAGAACACTGTATGCAGTAATAGCAATATTACTTTAAGAATGACTTGGAGTAGATAAGTTATTTTGTCAATTATAAATACTCAAATTAACTTTAAAGGACATATGAAGAAAGTTGCTATCTGCATCCAAAGAAAAAACTGATAAAACTGCTATGCATAGAATAATTTTACATACATATGCACATACATACATACGTGCAAATGTGTGTGTCCAATGATAGCCATCTTTAGGGTGGGGGTGGAGAGCCTAAAAAGAAATTTACATGATAATTTTGTCATGTATTTGAGAAGAATAACAAGTTGTGCATAGTAGATTAGCAGTTCCACGTGCAATCTTGTTTTTATTGTACTATGTTATGAAATGCTTGTTTTGTTCCATAAATTAAAAATAAAATGTAAAAAATAATTAGAAAGAAAAGTTTCTTGAAAGCAGATTTCCATAGGCTGTGTACCACTTGAAAAAGGTACATGGGGAAGAAAAAAGTACTAAAGAGTACTGGAGAACAGAACATTAAAGAAACAATAATAAGGGTACAAGAAGTAAATATGAAATAAGTATACAAGATAGGATGTAACCAAATTACAGAAAGGAATTAAAAAGCAAATAGAAATGCTTCACCGAACCCTCACCAAAAACAAAAACAAAAACAAACAGCCTGAGCTAGGGCTGATTCTTCAAGGAGAAATTCAAAGAACCTGAGCTGTAAGGTTTATGGGAGGAAGGTCAAGAAATCTAAAGCCGGAAATGTGATACAACTTACAGAAGAGAAAGGGACATGGAAATATATTTAATTTTTATAAGTAGAAAAACATTGAAGAGAAAAACCTCATAAAAAAAGGTGATCTTTAATCACCTTGAAAGAACAGTTTTTATAACCAACAGGTAGAATAAATCCTATCAGACAGCTCAAATATCTTTCAACTACCAAGTGAAAGACCAATAGCTTAAAAGGAAGCAATCTATTACGATTTCATCAAGGGTCATGTTTTTCTCCATAAATAGACCTATGGCCTACACCACATACAATATATGTCCCAGATCACACTACTCGAAAGGTCATACATCTTCTTGAAATGGTTAGTAGTAGAACTATGATCATCATAGAAAATTTGATGAAGTTTGATCATTCAGTGCTGAGCTCAGTGAGAAAAACATTTCCTTCACTGGCCTGGGTGATAGGATGGGAAAAAAAAAAAGTTTCATTAATGCCAAAGTAAAGGCTGAGGATGGAAGAAAAGATAAGAATTTAAAGTTTCCTTAACAAATTGGAATAGCCAGAAAACAGGACACTGTTCAATAAAAACAAACTCAAGATTGACTATTAATCAGGAAGAAGGGTGGGTGGGGAAGCCTATTTACAATACAGTGAATGATTGGCTAAGAAACAAATACTACAGGAAAAAAGATCTAAGGTTCAAGAAAGCTAAGAAACACATCAGAGTCACCAAAAGAACTTTGTAGTTAAAGCAGCAAGCATAGTATTCCAATATCTAGATAGTCATGGAGAAAAGGTAACAATCATTTCATTATGCTCAGCAATTGCCAGAGTGCTACTAGAGAACTGTCTTCAATTCTGATTTAGAAATTAAAAAGTAATATAGAGAATTTGAACAGGGTCCAGTATCATATGATCTTCAAGGGACTAAAAAATACACTCTAAAAATAAAGGTTCTGGAGGCGAGGTGAAGAATAATTTAAAATGGTAATAATTTTCAAGTATATTAAAAGTTATGTTGAGAATGTATTAATTTAATAACTATTTCTTATGTGTTTTCTTTGTGTTTCTACTGTACTGGCATCTGAGCTGTAACTAAAGAGGAATGATCAGGGCAGGAAATGTAAAGGGAACTGATATCATAACAACATTCTCTTCCCCCTGCTCATCTCACTTGCTGGGGTAGCAGCAACTCATCCTTTGAAGTTCCTTCCCATTCAGCAAGTTAGAAACATTGTTATATCATAGGATACATTTCCTAGCGTGGTGGTTGCCTCCCAAATTAGCTTACCCTTTTCCCCCTGATGCTGCTTATGCCAAGTACTAATTGCTAGGCATTATGGGGGAGGCACAGAGTCAGAACAACAGTAATGGGGAAAATGTTTTTTAAAAAAGAAAGAAATATGTCATTTTTGAAAGACAATAATAGTATATATTGTCACTGAAAAATGATAGGAGGTACCTACATATGGGGATCAATGGACTAGATGACCTCAAATTGCCTTTCAATCATTTTATGGAAGTTTTGATAGTGAAGTAGTAGTTTTCAAGGGAATTCTCTATTTATTGCAAATTTAATCTTGGATTAGGCATATGGACTTTGGTAATTTGTCCCTTCAGCGGTCCCAATTCTGGTCTTTTCATACCTCATGTTGTCTGACTTTTGTCCATATCACTCCATAAATCCTTCATAAGGGATTTACTCAATGTGCTGTAGGTCTTACCCAGAGCCTTTTAGTTGGGGGTGGATTAGAGAGGGGTGACCAATGTATCATTCAGACCTTCCACCTGTTGTCTCTCATTCTTGCTACATGATTGCTCCATCTCCATTTTTGCTTATACACAAGTAATCATTGGTATTAGACAATAGCATATTGATGCCCACCAAGAGTTATGGTTCTTTGGGTAGTTTATAATTTTTATTATTCCATGTATAGTATCCTTTACCTCTGTGATATCTTCAAGAATATAAAGTTACAGCAAGGAAACATAGCCTAATTCAGAAGAATATAAGCAATAAAATGCAGAACACTCAAGAGAATGTTAAAGCCAAAGCAGTTAAAGTATGAAATATTAATACAATTTATTTTTAAATAATATTTTATTTTCCCTAATTGCATGTAAAAACAATTTTAACATTGATTTTTTAAAATTGAGTTCCAAATTCTCTCCCTCCCCCTTTGCATCAGTTTTTTCTCTGGAGGAGAATAGTATTTTTCATTATTAGTCTTTTGGAATTGTCGTGGATCATTTTTTTTTGCTGAATATAGCCAAGTCATTCACAGTTGTTCATCTTACAATATTGCTGCTACTTTGTATGATGTTCTCCTGGTTCTGCTTACTTCACTCTGCATCACTTCATGTAAGTTTTTCCAGGATTTTGTGAAATCTTCCTGCTCAGTCATTTCTTCAAGCATAATACTATCTCATTATAATCATATACCAGAACTTGTAAAACAACAATTTAAAGAAGTTCTTAAGCTAAGGAATTGAAATTGTAATATGGTAATACTAGCATCATAAAAGTGAGGAGGGGGGCTATTATTAAATAATGCTAAACATCTGGCTAGAAACTTTAAAAAATGATTTTCAGGGATGGGTTTTTTCTATCAAGAAATAATTTTTATATGTTTAGAAAAATTCCTCTTTTTTTTTGTTTGAATTGATTGTTTTTCACATGGCTATTTAGTATAAAACAGATATTAGATGAGTTGGGCTCTTCCAGATCATATGAAAAAAAAATCTAGGACAATTAATACTGTTAGTTAGTTTCATTAAAAAAAATCAGTACAGAATAATCGATAGAACATTGGCCTCAGAGCCAGAATAACGGGAATCAAATCCTGCTTCTGACATATATTGGCCATGTGATTGTGAACAAGACAATTCATCTCTCAGGAACTGAGACTCTGAGACTACGCACATTGCAAACAGGGATCAGTTCATTCTTTTTATCTGTACTTCCAGCATATAGGACAGTACCTGGAACATAGTAGGTGCTTAACTTAATAAATACTTGTTGATTGATGGATTGACTATATGTTGCAAAAATGTAATAGAATGTCCTTACTAAGTATCTCACTGCAGTCATAAAATCACAGGTTTTGACAAAATATTCATTCAACATTGAACAAATATTTATTTTGATCCTGCTCTACATCAGACCTGGCACTGGGAATTATGAATGATATGAAAGATATTGTCCTTGTCCTTAAAGACTTTGCTATTTAGTTTTTCCTTTTCTGGACATGTCAGAAACTAGACTCACATGATTGGCTAGTAGGTATTATTTCTAACCTTACTAAAGTCATTCACTCATCCAAAAACATTTATCAAGCACCTACTTTGCTCAAGACACTGTGATAGCCTCTGAGTAATTAAAAAAAATTAACATGAACATAACCTATAATATGTTAAGGTAAATAAAACATGAAAATGAGCAGCCTCAGTACAAAGCAGTACTTGATAATTGCTGGAAGGTACAGGAAACAAACATCATAAAATTCCAGATTTGGAACAATTGCTGGAGAAAGCTTCATGGAGGAGGTAGCCTAGACATTGTATTTTCTTTCTGTGAACTCCCTGAGGTCAGAGACTAAGTCTTTTCAGGGCAAGTCCTTCTAACTATAATTACTCTGTTGCGCAGAACAAATATATATTCCCTTGACTAAGTTATATCCAAAGGGCTGGTCTGGACTTATTAGAGTAAAAAAAAAATCTTGATGGTATGATTTCAGAGACACCAAAAAGATCTCATTCCCTGGAAATTGCCCCCTCCCGCTTTCTTGCCAACTCCCACTCCCCATTGATGGTTCCTTATAAATGCACAATTAAAATTTCATCCTGGGTTTGAATCCAAGTCTCACAAGGATCTCTGTATATACCCTTGGGAAAGTGACATCACCTCTCAGGGACTTAATTTGCTCTTTTGTGGGATAAGATTGGACTAGATAATCTCTGAAATCTCTTTTAACTCTAAATCTATGGTAATATTATCCTTTCATCTTAAGCTTTTTACTCTGGTTAAAATGGAAATCCTTTGGTGATAGCAAATATTTCAAGTCACTATCAGTTGTTTATACCATAGTGTAAATGAAAGATCCAAGAATAGATTTTTATAGGGTCTTCTTACTTTTAGGAGTAGAGGGTGGGAGTCTTATAGAGGTGAAGCAACACCAAAAAATAGGAAGAATATAGATTTGAAGACAAGTCTATATTTAGACTTTAAAGATCCATTCAAAGTTTCAATTCAAATAACTTTCAATAATTATTTGCTATAAATAAGTATTCTTCTAGTTATTGGCGATGAAAGGATGAAATTTGGTATAGAGAAAGGAAAGGGAGAGATGAAAATAGGAACATGAGTAAAAATGTAGAAAGTGTGAAGAGGAGTAGCCTGATATATTTGGAAAGATAAGATGGAGTTAGAATGTAGATCTAGTGTAGTCTTAAATGTCAGGCCAAGGAGTTTGTACTCTTTTCAATAGGTCAGCTAGGTGGCACAGTGAATAGAGTGCCCATCCTGGGGTCAGGAAGACTCATCTTCCTGAGTTCAAATCCAGCCTCAGACTCTTATTAGCTGCGCAAACTTGGGCAAGTCATTTACCTTGTTTACCTCAGTTTCCTCATCTGCAAAATGAGCTGGAGAAGGAAATGGCAAACCACTCAGTACATTTACCTAGAAACCCCAAAAGGGGTCATGAAAAGTCAGACATGACTGAACAACAAAAATTCTATTCAATATGCAATGAGGTTCCATTGGAGGGTTTTGGTCATGGGAGTAAGAGGATTAGTAGAATCCTTAGGAAGATTACTATGCCAGAGATGTCAAAGACAAGTCAAGGTGGCAGTTAATATGAGCTTGGCCTAAGGTGGTAGGAACAGAAATTGGAGAGAGGAGAATGATTTAAAAGGATATACAGAATAAAATAGATAAGACTTAACAAGTGATTGGGTGTAAAGAGTATGGGAGAAACGAGAGGCAAAAAAGACTCCTCAGATTCTCTCTTGGTTCACTGGAAGGTGGCAATGCCATCAACAGAAATAGGGAAGTTCAGAAGAAAGGTAAATGATGAGGTAAATTAGGAATTTAGTTCTGGACATGTTGAGTTTAAGGAATTTGCAAAATAGAATGTTCTTTTATGAGGTTTATCATGTTTTTCAACTCCTGAAATTCAGATGGGCATTAAAATTGTATATTATAATTTAAATCCTAAGGTTTTGAAAATCATCTATTGATTACATGCCTTTAATGCATCATTCTTGGCAACCTTTTTTCTTTACTGTTATTTAGTAAACTCATCAAACTTTGAATTAAATCTTTGATTTCCATTGATCAAAGTAACACATAATCTATCCACACCATATCAAATAAAATATATGTACATATATACTTATATATATATCAAAAATTTCTGTACATAAAATATCTCCTCAGAAAGAAAAAAAAACATCGAAAATTAACAGATGGCCCTTTACCTTGTAATACACAGTACAGTGGAAAGAGTGACTGTTTTTAGATCCAGATGACCTGGGTTCAAAGTGCACTTCTTACACTTCCTACCTGTGTGACCTTAGGCAAGTTACTTAATCTCCTTGGGCCTCAAGTTGGCCCATGGAGAAAATTTGGGGTGTTTGAGGTCATTGGTCTCAGACTGGAATGTCTGACTCTCTAGGGTAAGCAGTGTTCCCAGTGATTTTTTGGATTAGTTAGCTCTGTTGAATGAAGCCCAGTACTCTGAAGATGGTGTTTTGATTTGTGGTACAAGTAAGGACTGAAAGATGATAAGTCAAGGAACATAGGTACAAATCCCAGCTATATAACTTACTGCTTTTATGGGCCTCAGTGTGTATTGCATATGGAAAGATCCCCCATGAAAATAGTCATTCCTTTAGTTCTTTGGGGGAACAGAGCTATCATAATAGGTACTTCAGGTGTCCTTGGGAAAAAAAAAGATGCTTAAAGACAAATTCTACAAATATAATTGATCATTTCCAGATCATTTTAGAGAAGTATATGATTTTGGTCTGAGGGTATTTGGTTACAAATAAATAATTTTATTAATTAGAGAAATACAGTTGTGCAGAGATTACACTAATTAGTCTCCTGGTAACCAGAGTGAAAATCTGTGCTTTAAAGGCTGACAAATTACCATGGCTTGACATGGGGTCTGAGGAGAACTGATTGTACTACTTCATTAATTTTTATCATGGGGTGCCATTTTGCATTTTTATCTGTTTAATAGATTAGCTATAAAATGGAGATAATAATAACACTTCTCAGGGTTGTTGTGAGGATCAAAATATGATATTTGTAAAGCACTTAGTACAGTGCCTGGCCCATAATATGTATGTTCTCTCTCTCTCTCTCTCTCTCTCTCTCTCTCTCTCTCTCTCTCTCTCTCTCTCTCTCTCTATTATTGCCACCTCTTTCTGGAATGTAGATGAGTATTGGTTCTTGAAGACTGTGACAGTGGAACACAAATAGTAGGTCCTACCCCACTGAAAAAGCTTCAAATAAAGGCTCAGTGACAAACATTTTCTGCTCCCCAAGGACCAGACTAACCAAGCTTCTCATCAGAAGACTGGCCAGTAGAATGGTAGGATCAGAGATTTAGAGCAAGGAGGGAATTTAGATATCATTTAATCCAGGAGGTTTTCACTTGGGGGTCTATGAACTTAAAAAAAAAAAAAAGGTAACTTTCACTAAAATCACTTTCCTTTGTAACCCTATGCATTTTATTTATATATTTAAAAACATAATTTGGAGGAGTCCCTAGGCTTCACCAGACTGCCAAAGGAGTCCATGACAGACATAAAGAGATGTCATTTCACCTCAGATAAGGAAATGGCAGTAGAATGTTATTAAGTAGCTAGTCCCAGATCACAGATAGACCCAGGTTTTCCTGACTCCAAATCTAATACTCTTTCTACTGAAACATAAATAATTGTTGGTTATGGCATCTAATTTTAAATCCTATGTCAATTCAATCAAAAGGAACTTGACAAAGTTCTATCACAGAGTTATAATTCACATTTGTATTATATTTCACACTTGCACAATTCTAAGAACCTTATAAAACATATTTTATACATCAAGTCCTCATACATTAAATTTATATTTCAGGTCAGTTTTATAGCTTGAGGAGTTGGGCCAGAGAAACCTAGAGAATAGGTAAAACAGTAAATTAAGTAGTAAATCCATAAATTAATATTTTTTACCTTTATCATATAATGCACATGTTTTGACTACCTAATTTGTTGTGCATTCTGCTCACATTTACCTTGTGCCTATATACTGGTGTTTGAATGATGCTCATTTTTTATACTATGGAGAAAATATGTTCTATGATTCACAGTCATATAATAATGTTGGTATTTTTTTAAATGGGCATTTTTTCAGGGAGAATAGCTTTGTTATTTCCCAAGGATAATCTGATCCACTTTCCTCTTCCTGTTTAAGTCCAGACAGAATTTGTTGTCCTTCTGCAGTGTCTATTAAGGTTTTAAATGCTGATGGAAGAGCTGTTTAGGTTTTTCATCTAACTCATTGTTTCTCAAACTGTGCTCCAAGAAACAATGAAGTACTCCATTTTTTTTTGTTCAGTCTTATAGTTGGATATTAGACATTAGCATTAATCTTTCAAGATTTTACAAAGATTCTGCAAAAGTTTTGTTTAAACTGAAGTTTTCTCCAATTGTGAAAAGCGCCATTGACCTAACTGCATATCATAAAGAAGACCAAAGGTATTCTTATCCATTTGGCTTTTCTTCTATAGATGGGTATGGCAAACTCTTTTGAATGGTTATGAATGTTGTCTAGGTGACTCTGCAATTCTCTGGGGCTTGATGCAACCAACACATATCATCAGCAACTAGGAACCTCTGGAGAATTTCACCATTTATAAGGAATCCCTCTTCAAATTGAATTCTGCACTGTATCTTTGCCTTCCCTATGGAGAACAACTTCAGTGAACATTCATTTCCCTGTATTTACCTGATATTAATGATCGCAGACTCATCAGTGGAGGGTTGGGGATAAACATTTATATAGTGCCTACTATGGGTCAGGCACTATGCTAAGCACTTTTGCCAATATTATCTCGTTTGATCTTCACAATAATCCTATAATGAAGATGCTATTATTGTCTTCATTTTATAGTTAAGGAAACTGAGGCAAAAGAAGTTAAATGACTTGTCTAGGGTAACATAGCTAGGAAGTGCCTGAGGTCAGTTTTTAACTCTGTCTACAACTCTAAGCAGAGTGACAGTTATTGTTCGGTCATTTTTCAGTTGTATGCAACTCTTCATGATCCCATTTTGGGGTTTTCTTCGCAAAGATACTGGAGTGATTTGACATTTCCTTCTCCAGCTCATTTTACAGGTGAGGAAACTAAGGCAAACAGGTTAAGTGACTTGCCTAGCACAAAACTAGTAAGTGTCTGAGGCCAGATTTGGACTCGGGAAGATGAATCTTCTTGACTCTAGGCTGGTGCTCTATCTATTGCACCACCTAGCTGCAGTAGCAATTCATAAAATGACATTGAACCTTTGCTACAACATTATTCACTAGAAAGTGAAATTCTATATAAAGAAGGTCTTTCTTAGACTTTTCAAAGACAATTTAGTTATTAAAGGATCAAGTGGACCTCATGTAAAATGGTTTCACCTATAAAGTAGCCTCATAGCACTGAGCCCAAAGATAGCTTTACGATTAGACCCCAGTTAAAAGCAAATAGTATATTCATGTACTATGATGAGCACAACAAATTTTTATTTTCATTGGCAAAGCAAAATAAAAAAATATAAGAGATTTGAAGCGATTTAATTCACCATTCAATTATTTATTTAGTGGTGCTGGAGGAAAGTGATGAAATTGAAGGAATTCAAAGAAAGCTTTTTCTTTCTTTGCTTTCAGCATTTGATCTACTTCCTAGCCTTTCCTAATGTGATTCCTAAGATACCACATCACCCGTGTTCATATCCTGAGAAGTACAAGGAATCTGCTTCAGCTCTCTCTCTACCCTACTATGCCTCTCCACCCCCGTGCCTTTTCATTCAACACAGCCAATATGAGCTGCTTTTGTCTAAAATCGTCTAGACAATATCAGGGGCATGAGGCATGCCAGATGAGTTTAAAAACCTGATAATACCACTATATTCACTTACTGTATAGCCCTCCATGCTAAACAGTTTAGCAGTTGCTAATGTAAATCCATTTATTCTGATAAAACCATAGTGCTGATTTGTCTATTATCTGGTGGTGCTTCAATGTTATGAATATTGTGTTAGCAGGAATAATATCCTTTCTTGGCTGGTGATGAATAAATGACCACAGAGTGGGGCCTATCCACAAAGCCTGACTGTACTAGGTCAGACTCTTGCTTCAGGAGACTGACTTCAAAGCAGAAAACCAAACTCTTTTAGTTCAGTATTTTACCTGGCCCAGGGGTTTTATTTTTCTACTTCGTGCACAATGATTCCGTTTTCAAGAATAACTTAATTTTAATACACAAAGAAAGTAACAAATATTCCTCTCATCACAGTTAGCGATGAACATAGCAGAACTTGTAAGCTCTCTGGCAATTTGAGTAGACTCCTGAGGGTTGTCAGCTGGGTAATGAATGGATGTTCTGGAGCTTAGAAGTGGCTTCAGGGTTTTCTTTTTTTTTTTTTTAAAGGATGGTTGGGGTATAGGAGGAGGCAGAGCTTGGTTAGTATAATTTTTTAAAAGCTATATCTTGTATATTTATTTTTTCAATGAAAATGGCTGAACACAGTGAAAAAGACAAAATAAGGGGAGAGACAGAAATGTACAGAGAAGATGCCAAGATTGAAAGAGTGAGACAGAGACAGAGAGAGACAGAGACCAAGAAACAGAGAGAGGCAGAAAGAGACAAAGAGACACACATGGAGAGACAGAGAGACAGAGATAAAGATAGACAGACAGACAGACACACACACACAGAGAAAGAGAGAGAGAGAAAGAGAGAGAGAGAGAGAGAGAGAGAGAGAGAGAGAGAGAGAGAGAGAAAGAGAGTAGACATAGTAGAAAGACAATGAACATTACCCATAGGATGATCAGTGCTTCTGGCTTTTTACTCAAGGGAACTATTTCCATGTATTGGGGGTGGGGAGGGAGAGAAATTATTCAAAGGTCAAGTTCAACTACAGGGGCTGAAATCCAATTCACCTTGAGTTTTGTTTTGCCCTGGATTTGAGGAACTTTAAATAGTTAACCTGATGAAGGACACTCTGTGGACTGAGATGCTTGAAAGTTTCTGAGCTATTTCAGTGATGTGTAGGAATTTGACAACATCCTCCTGTCAACACAGTCTCAAATAGAGGAAGAACTGAAAGAGTTACTCCCTGGAATGAATTCTCACACACCCCCTTCCCTCCCCCTCCCTTGCCCATCCCCAATGGGGCAGGGAAGTGAAGGAAAGAGGAGAATATTATTCCTGTGCATTAAGAATATTTTGTTTTTAGCAGTCATATTTATGTTAGACTTCTGAGAGTTAAAAAAATTCTTAGAAAGAATCTTATATTTGTTGCAAAGGATGGTTCACTTGGGGAAAGAATTTTTGTTAAATGAATGTGGTATAAAAACAAAAGATGTAAATAAGCATTTTAAAAAAAATAAAAAGTAATTTAATTTTTAAAAGAATCTTCTAGCTGGATAATCTAAAAGCAAGTCACAGACATCTCATACCATCTAAAGAAGAATATATTCAAATTCATTTTCATAAGACTAAAACTCACATGGGAACAGACCCCATAAAAACTTCAGCCAGGGAATGGGAGAAGCAGCTTGTTTGTATGGAATTTATTCATTTTTGTATCTCACTGAGGACCCAGCACATTTCTTGCCTCATAGTAGGTACTCAGCAATTATCTTCGGAATTGAATTGCAAACCAGCAAATATTTCTTAGATGTAAGTCATAGGATTTGTTTTATCTTGGTAATTGACAGTAATGTGAGCATTTGTTTGATCAGTCAGAGCACCAAAGGACTTGTGGGAACTAAGACAAAAATAAACCTTCCCTTCAGATTTTCCTGTTCTTCCGTCTTAGTCACCATGCCAATCATGTTTCTCTCAGCGCTCACTAACCTGGTTATTTGTCTGTTTCCACACTGCTGCATCACAAAACATCATGCCCACTTGCCTAGAAAAGATAATATCTAACACATATGGGGACTGCCTTTGATCTCTGTGGTCTAGCTAGAGGTCAGAGGCCTGTCTTCTCCTGTCCCTTACTTCAAATGGTTCCTTTCATTTACTGTGAAACCAAACGTTAGCAAGACAAAGGCAGGGAAAATAAAAGCCTTGATTTAATAGCAATTTATGTGTTTGGCTTATTTCAGGTTGGATTTTATTCTCTTTGGGTCACATCTAATCATCATTACTCACTAGGACACTTTCCCCCATCTCCTAGCATTTGTTTATTCACCCACACGAGGACAAATTGGTCATATAAGGGCTCCCTGTCACCTCTTTGCTTGCTCTTTGCCATTTGGATACTTTATTCCACATTATGGCTATCAGTCCATCAATCATTGGTAGGTAGAGAATTTTCTATATGTCACATTGGCAAATCCCATAGGTAGCATATTCTCTATTTAAGTTTTGTTGTTATATGATTTGGACTCAATGCAGGCATTTTTCAACCTATATGACTCAGAAAATATAAAATGTAAAAATATGGATAAGATTTAGTGATGGAAGGAAGAAAAAGGGTACCAAAAATTGGAGCTAGAATCACTGAATAGAAAAAGATTATCTAAGGTAGGATTCTTAATCTGGGGTCCATGTACTTGTTTCTTTTTTAAATTATTAAAATAAATGTAAAAATTAATTTTAGATTATTTTTAATTTATTTGAATTGTTTAAATCATATTAAAATGAAAATATTTAATTAAATTATTATTAATAATGACTAAAATAATAAGAACAATAGCTAGCATTTATACACGCTTTAAGGTTTACAAAGCATTTTGCAAATACAATCTCATTTTATGCCCACAAAAACCCTGGAAGCTAGATATGATATCATTATCTCAATTTGGTAGATGAGGAAACATACAAAAAGCTTCAGTGACTTACCCAGGGCCACACAGCTAGTATTTAATGAGGCAAGATTCTAACTCAGGTCTTTCTCTCAAGTCCAGCCTTCTATAAACCATACTACATGGCTGCCAAGGTATCAAATTCAGCATGGTAACAGTTTGTTTTTTTTTTTTTTTCAATTGATCACTTCCTCTTTCTATGGAGAACTCATTACTATATCCTTATCTGGCTAACTCATTCCGTGATGTAGGGGAAAGGGCATTGAAGTTTTTGCTTGTTTTCTGAGGCCATTGATGTTAAGTGACTTGCTCAGAGTCACAAAGCTAGTAAGTGTCTGAGGCTGGATTTGAACTCAGGGCCTCCTGATTCCAGGGCCAGCGCTCTATCCCCTGCATCACCTAACTGCCCCAAGAGCATTGAATTTGATGTCGGAGAATCTAGATTCAAGTCCTGGCTTGGCCACTTACTACCTCTCTTATTTTGTTAAAGTTCCTTCATCTCTCTAGTGTTTTGAGAGAGGGGGTTAGACTAGATGACCTGGAAGGTCACTTTCAACTCTAGATCTATGATCCTATAACGCTCTGATTGTGTCGTGGGTGAATTAGATGCACACAGAGAGCTTCCCCTGCAAAGACGTCCCACCTCAGTGGCCACTTGCCTCAGTCATTTTCCAACCACCCACCAGTCCCTTTATAAACTTCAGCCATGACACTTGCTCCCTATACATTTATATATAATGTATATAAACAAACCTTTTCCATTTCTGGCTCTGCTGCTGGCCAGTCTATTGGAATTAAGGAGAATTGTGACGGTGCAAAAAGCAAAGAAGGCATCATAAATATTTTGGTATGCTTGTTCCCCTTAATTTTTTTTTCTAAGTACATTGTGAACAGCTACCACCAAAGCAAGAATAATTCCATCTTTAGTAAAAACAAAAACATTTTTCACTGTTAAAGATTTGGAATTTTAAAATTATGCTCATTGTTTGTCCTCTGTATATATTGGTCATCTACTTTGTCTCCTTAGTCTCACTCCTTTTATTTTCTCTGTGATTAGGTGTAGTGGATAGAGTACTGGACTTGGCATCAGGAAGAGCTGAATTCAAATCCTGACTTAGTGACTTATTAGCTATAAATGAAAGGAAGGAAGGAAGGAAGACGTGGCTGGTCTGGGCAATCTCGTTAATATGGAGGATCTATGAGGAGCCAACTAATCAGTGGAAGAGGTCATAGGTCAGGAGTGTATTTCTAGAACATTAGCCAAATCAGTCAAAAAGCATTTATTAAGTGCTTACTACATTCCAATTACTGTGCTAAACAATAGGGACCCAAAAAAATGATGCAAAAAAATCACTGCTCTCAAGAAGATAACAGTGTAATGGGTAAGACAACAGGTAAGTACCACGTATAGACATGATATATGCAGGATAAATTGGGAGTAGTCTCACAGGGAAGGCACTAAGATTAAGGAGGACAGGGAAAGGCTTCCTACAGAAAGTAGGAATTTAGCTGAGATCCAAGGGAGGCCAGAGAAGCTAAGAGGCAAAGATGAGAGGAAGAGTGTTCTAGGCGTGGGGGAGCACCAATGAAAAGGCTCCTAGTCAGGAGATGGAGGGTCATGTGCAAGGACCCCAGTGTCCCTGGATGGCAAACTGTAGGAAGCTCATCAATGTGCAATGCAGCTTACTTGGTGAGATTTTTAATCTTATAGTGATGCTGTATAAGTTTGACCCAAGGAATCTGAAGATCATACCTTCTTAACCAGGAAAAGGGAAAAATATGACTATGATATTTGGAACATGAAAATCCCTTTATTTCCACTGAACAACAATATTCTGGCTAAAGTTTTTTTGAGGGCTTTGAAACAAAACCAACCATTGCTGTTCAGTCATTCAGTTATGTCCAAATCTTCATGACCCCATGGACCATAGCATGCCAGGCCTGCTAGCCTCCCCTATCTCCCAAAGTCTGTCTGAACTTATGTTTGTTGCTTCCATGATACTATCTCTCCATCTCATCCTCTGCCATCCCTTTCTCCTTTTGCCTTCAATTTTTTCCTAATCTTTTCAAATCTTTCCTAATGATGTGGCCAAAGTATTTAAACTTCAGCTTCAGAATTTGTTCTTTCAATGAATAGTCTGAATTATAAACAATCACGCACCTATTTGAATCACAAAGAGTCAAATTTGCCAAGTAGTCAAACAAATGTGGTCTGTGTGTCACAAGAAGGAACAGACAAATAACAATCATATTGTTGCCTTTGGAAGATCTGTGAAGAAAGAACACATCAAGATTTCCAATTATCCAACAAGCATTTATCAAGAATCTATGGTGGAGATGCCCAGAGAAAAATGAAATAGTCTCCATCTTCAAAAAGTGACCATAGAAATATTTGCTATTAGTAGATCTGTATTCTAAAAGATGCTGGGAACCTTTAGTTGTCTAGCAAAACCTGTTAGATAAAAATAACAACTCATACTGACATTATGCTTCAAATTTTGCAAAGCCCTCACCACCACCCCCTGCCACAACAACCTTTGATAATGTAAAGCATTATTATCCTAATTTTCCAGACAAGGAAACTGAGGCACAGAAAGGTGATATGAGTTACCCTAGGCCACACTGCTACCAGATGTTAGAGCTGTGACTCAAACTTAGGTCTTCTAATTCTATGCCCTTTCTTAATCTACACCATACTTTCTTTAGGAGTTCCATGAGTTTAGCATGGGAAGTCTCTTAAAATCAATAGCATGCTCATATGCTCTCTTGTTAGCACTGGTGAAGACAAAAACAATCCAGTCCAATCTAATGCAATATGCATTTATTAAGTACTTACTACATACCAAATGCTGTGCCAGGCATTGGAGATAAAAAGACAAAACATAAAACAATCTCTGCCTTCAGGGAGTTTATATTCTATGAGGAAGCTACAAAACACACATAGGTGTATATATACACATGTGCATATGTACACATATATGTATATGTAGAGAGTGTATATACACACAATACATATACACCTACATACAACACATGCACACATATGTATATCCACATTTATCTACATACACATAAACACACATACATACATATAGGTCTATATACATGTGATGTACACATAAACATATGTATACATATGTACATATATACTATCTAACTAATAAATTTCAGGAGAAGGGGAGAGAGTGCTAAAGGAATCAGCAAAAGTTTCCCAAAGGAGATGGAAAAGGAACTGAGCCTTGAGGGAAACTAGAGATTTAAAGAGGCAGGGATGAGATGAGAGTGAATTCCAAGTATGGTAGATAGCCAGTGCAAAGTCTCAGAAGTGGGAGATGAAAGTCATTTTAGGCAGCGTTTCTGGTTGTCCAAGAAAATTTTGTTGAACAGCAAGGGGTTGTGCGTTTCCTTTCCCCTTACAAGGTGGTAGGGAGGGGCCAGCATCCATACCTAGGAGAGGAAGGGGTGTTGACTGACTGGCTTTAGTTGTCTGGGGCAAGGAGTCAGGATACTAGAACTGGAAACAGAACAACAACAACAACAGCAACAACAGTTAAAGCACTGAGATGGATCCAGGCTGAATTACAGAAGAATGGAATTTAGAACTGGGAAGACCTGCCAGGTTAGCTATGCCTGCTGACTACATCTACCAGCTTCCCTTTTAGAGCAAGTTCAGGAGATTTTTGCTTTTTGGTCCCTGGGCTTACCTTCGGAGGCAGTAGGTGTCACAGTGTATAGAGTGCTGCTTCTGGAGTCGGAAAGAATCATCTTCCTGAGTTCAAATCTGGCCTCAGACACTTACTAGCTGTATGACCTTAGGCAAGTTATTTAACCCTGTTTGCCCGAGTTTTCTCCTCTGTAAAATGATCTGGAGAAGGAAATGGCAAACCACTCTAGTATTTTTGCCAAGAAAACCCCAAAATGGGGTCTCAAAGAGTTGTGCACAACTGAGATGACTGAATAACATTAGCACTGAATTTCTTCTTTCTCTTCTATCCCATTTTCAGATAGCTGGAACCACAACGATAGCTTAACATTTCCTAACATACAAATTCAGAAATAATACCACAGGGTAAAGTAATTGGGAGTATGTATAAAATAAATCTATCCATAGTAAAACTAAATTGCGTCTTGAATTTCCTAACATAATCATAAGATGAAAGAGATAGAGCTTAGAGGGAGCCTCAGAGAGAGCACCTAGTCTGTTTTAAAGATGAAGAAACTCTAAAATCCCAGGTAGTTTTTGACTTGCTAAAGGTTACGAGTGTAATAAGTGTCAGAAGGGTAATCAGAGTACTCCCATCTCATACTTTTCCACTATTCCTGCAGCCAGTTTTAAAACTTTCCACCAGGCCCCTCCAGTCTGAGATCATTGGTTCATTCTTTTAATATCATATTAACATTCAAACAGGAAGCTTCCTGATTGAGAAGTAGGTTGTTTGGTACTTTTCCTGTTTCCTATCTCCTAACATCTCTATCTCTTCCCACCCCTATACACTCATCTAAATGTAAGAGAGGGGATAGAATTATTTAATGTTTTTTTATTACAAAAACCCAATACACACTTTAACCCCAAAGTTTACCAAAGACACCCTTTGTTTTTTTACATAAAACTAGAATCAGAAGTTATGAAGAAAATTGCTGAATCAGAGAAAGATAGACCCTATCCAAAGCCAAAATTGTACCTAGATGACTAAATATTAAAAGAGCTTTGAGGGAAACTAGAGATTATTAAATATTACTAAATTACTAAATTACTTTAGAAGAAGAAGAATGGGGCAGGTATTCAGAGACAACAGCAAGCTATGATGTTCAGGAGGCGATCTTGGGAAGATCACCAGACATGGGACAATTTGTCAGGCTTTCACTTACTCTGGTGCCACTATTTCCATGGCAGGCCAGTAGCTGCTGGAAACCACTCTTCTTTCTCCTTAAATGAGTCAGCTTGTCAGCAGTTGGGATGCAAACAGGGCAAAACGTATTTAAAAGTATTTTGCTTTGGTTTGCTGAAACCTCTCAAAGACTAATAAGTACATCTTTAACAAGGTACCCAAGAATTTCAGGACACTAGGATGCTAGTGCATTACACAATTCGATTAATGTCTTCCTAATAATCCAATTAAAAATGTACTAAGTAGTAGGAACTAGGAATAGAAAGACAAATGAAATAGACCCTGTCCTCAAGAAATACATTTACATTCAGGATTTATTTAGGCTTTGAGGTGAAAGGAAGCCAATTCATCCTGAACAAGGTGGAAAGTAGAAACACATTGAATTTGAATAAAATGAAATTGATTTGGTGATCCAATTCCCCTGAGGTCTCAGACACTTACTAGGTGTGTGACTCTGGGCAAATCACGTAACCCTGTTTGTCTCAGTTTCCTCATCTGTAAAATGAACTGGAGAAGAAAAAGACAAACCACTTCAGTGTCTTTGCCAAGAAAATCCCTAATGGGGTCACAAGGAGTTGGACACAACTGAAAATAACTAAGCCAAAACAAAATTCGGTAAGTATTGTCTGCACACTTCATAAACCTTGAGACACACATAAGAGTCAAATAAAAGTGTTTAACCCCTACCTTGACCTCCTTCAAGGAGCTCTGTCTATAAGCTGGAAAGATTTTGGTACTGAAATTTAAAGAGGTTATCAGCTACTAAAATACGATAGACTGCTTTCAAGGCTCAGCTCTGGGTGCCACCTTCTACAGGAGGTTTTCCTTCATGTCCCATCTTCCCCCCAACCTCTACCATTAGTTGTTACTGCCCCCTCCCTTCTGAAACTAGTTTGTCTATACTTTACATTGGTCCACATTCCATCTCCTTTGTAGAATGTGTTAAGCTTCCTGAGGATAGGGACTGAATTTTTCAATTTTAGTTTTGGTCTTTCTGTTCCCAGAGTGTATGCAGTACAGTTCCTTGCACATAGTAGGTAACTAACAAATATTTATTGGATTAGATTGGATTGGACTGGCTGGAATTGAACTGAACTGAGTTTAATTGAATTGAATTGACTTGAACTGAATTGAACTAAGTATGTGCCAGTAGGAGTACAGGAAAAGAGAAAGGTAGCATGTAGGAAGAAGTAACTTGTTTGTTAGCTTCAGAGAAACAAGCCCCTGCAGGAGGAGGTCTGGGGTGGCAGGCATCAGGAAACTCCTTCCCTCACCACTTCTTCCTGGTGGCCCCTGGAACCAGAGGCATTCAGTTTTTCAGGTGTGCATTCCTCCGTCCAAAGGCTGCCACAAGAGGATTAAAGCTGATGCACCTGGGACAGCCTGAGATTTCACTGACCTTGGCAGCATTAGATGATAATCTTCCCTAGCGAGGAATTCTTGTTCAGGGTCATGATTGCATTTAGAATAGCCCTTCTTTCCCTCAGCTTCCATGCACCAGAGTGCCATCTCTCTCATTCTGCTTAGAAGCTATTTTCACCATCATTGTGGCCCCAAAGTCCCTAAACTCCCCCCACTCTAACTAATCTGTCTGCTTATGGTATGTGCTGGGCACTGAAAGCGAGTAACGTTTCCCCACCTGCTTGTCTTCAAAACAATTATACGCCTAGAAGCTCAGGAACAAAGCAATTAATAATGTTCTGAGATCATATTTCCTCCTATTCCCATGTCCTGGGTGATGAGTTGTTTCTTTGTCCGGTTAAGGAAAAGTGCTTCTGGAACAATAAACGGGAGAGAATTGAAGTAGAAGTGGGGAATTCATAGGCTCATAGATCTGGAGTTGGAAGAGACCATCTAGTCCAACCCCTTCATTTTTCAGATGAGGAAATCGAGTCCCAGGGAGATTAAGTGACTTGTGGGTGGTCATAGAGATAGTAAGTGTCAGAGATAGCAATCAAATTCAGGTCCTCTGAAGCCAGAGTCACTGCTCTCTGCACTGCCCCACCCTTACATTCCAGTCCTCCTCCATCTAGCCACTCAAACCCTACAAATCCCCCCTTACAATATTCAATTTAGCACCTATAAATTCCTCCTTAGAGTATTTCATTTGCTCCTTAGCTTGTGCATACATTTTTACTTATTTAATAAGTAAAGTAAAATAAAGACCTATGATTTTATCAGCATGGGGGAGTCCTGTCACTGAAATGATAGAGTCTCATTTGTAAAATGAGGATAATAATTATACCTGGTCCGCTAGATGGCACAGTGGATAGAGTGCCAGACCTGAAGTCAGGAAGACTTATCTTCCTGAGTTCAAATCTGGTCTCAGGCATTTCCTAGCTGTGTGACCCTAAGTAAGTTACTTAACCCTGTTTGCCTCAGTTTCCTCATCTTTAAATGAGCTGGAGAAGGAAATGGCAAACCACTCCAGTATCTTTGCCAAGAAAACCCCAATTGGGGTCACATACAATTGAAATGACTGAACAATAAATGACATCTACCTTATAGTGTTGTTATGAAGATCAAATGAAATCATATGTATGAAGTAATTAGCAAAGCTTAAAGGGATGTGTAAATAGGGACTATTGTTATGTGAATCAACAACCAACTGAGGTTTACTAGATCTTAGAATCATAGATTTAGAGCTAGAAAGGACTTCAGAGGTCATTCAATGCATCCTTCTCACTTTACAAATGAGGAAACTGAGGCACAGAGAGTTCATGTGACTTGCCCAAGGTTATGCAACTAGTATCATAAATGGAATTTAACCACAAATCTTCCTGAGTCCAAATGTACTGTTTTCCACTATTCTACACTAAATCTTCACTTAATACATGTATTTGGTTAGTATTTGGTCCATTGCCATCTAGCATGTGTGTCTTGGATTAAAAATTCTGAAAAGCGCAAGAGCAAGCCTGTTAACTCACTTTGTTAATAGCAGCAGCAATAGTTATAGTAGCAGCAGAAGAAGCACCAGCATCAGTAATCATCATAACTTGTGTTTCCATACCACTTTATAATTTCCAAAGGGTTTTCCTGTTCATTACCTCATTTGATCTCACAATATAGCACCTTAACCAAAAGCTTTTTGATGATTATGCATCATTGATGCTAATATTGTATACTGTTCTTTGACACCTTCCACTGGTGGTTTTCATTTCTTGTTGATTATTTGTTTCCAACTCTTCAAGATCCCTGTGGACCATATGGTCCATGAGGTTTTCTTGGCAAAAATACTGGAGTGATGCCATTCTCTTCTCCAGTGGATTAAGGCAAACAGAGACAAGTGATTTGCCCAAGGTCACACAACTAGCAAGTGTCCGGGGCCAGATTTGAACTCAGGTTTTCCTGACTCCAGGCCCAGGCTTTCCAGGCCTATCCACTGAGCCATCTAACTGCCTCTAGGCAAATTTATTCATGGAGTGGGGTGGCTGTGGTTGTGGTAGTAGAATTAATTATTTTGTGAACATAAGATGTAGTCTATTCCAATACTCTTTGTTTTCCCCCAAAGTTTTACAATTTTATGTGGCATGATAGATAACATACTTCCATTAAGTAGATTTATTATTTTTTCCCCAATATTTTTCCATTAAATGTATTCAACATGCTAAAGGCTTGACTGAATAGACTATATGTATATATAGGAATTATTCCTATACTTTGTGGTTGGGTGGGGACTTTTTCTATAATGAGCATTAAGGACATATTTCTTGTATTCCTTGTTTTTTATAATAATTTCTTGCATTTTCAAAACAGATTTTTCCTCTGGATGATACCTAACATAACAGGAAAAGTGACAGTTATATTTTAAAGTGTTACTTCTAAAGTCAGGGTGTGGATTATAAAAGTTAAAGTGATTTATAAGATCTTTAGCTATGTTGTAAATCCTTCAGCACATTTCCAAAGTCTTCTCAGTGCCTGATCAGACTTGAAATGAAAGGAGTAATTCTGACAAAAATTATATTTCTGTAAGGGAAGCAAGGATGACATGAGATGGAGGGGCAACTGAGACAGTGACCCAGTGATGGGCAGGCTGCCCCCTTTTTCCTAGAGGGCTGTCTTAATATAGGACAACGTGTTCAAGGAGAAAGTTGGAAGCTAAAAGGAAGGACCTTTTGCAGGTCCCATGTAAACTGAACAGGTCAAAGATCCCAAGAGAAAAGAAATGCTACATTAAACTGTCTTGGGCAGAGACAATGGTAAGAAGTTGAGGCAACACCATGCCAACCTTGGGCAGTCCTCCAACTCCTTTCTCCTCATCCTCACTTCTAGAATGTGGAAACATTAGGAGCCCAGCAAAAACCAAAATTCCTATTCACATGCACCCCACCTCAGCCCTGAAATCCAATAGGAATTTGGTCAACAGAGAGCTGGGAAAATCCACACTCTTTCACCTAGACAAGGAGATACTCTGCAGGAGAGTTTCCAGATTTGGACCAAATCAGACAAATAGTTGGATTTGCCTTTTTAGGGGAGAGCAGACCATCCTCCTTGTATCTTCCATGAATTTCGAGGCTACTTGATTTTGTGTGGTCACACTGGACCTTGGTCATCAAAGTTAAATGAGACAATATCACCAAGCCTCTGCCATATCGTTAGCTGAGTGGCCAAGAATCTGCATGTGTATGTTTAGACTAAGGAATAATGACATCACCAGGTCTAGCATGGGTTTCTATGTCCCTCTGAGGCAGCGGAAGCTCCTGGAGGCTAGGATGTCTGGGATACCAGGACAAAGAATTAGAAAAAGAACTGCTACAAATTCATCAAGAATCTTAAGAGACCCTATAGCCCTCCAGCTCTTGTATCTAAATATCAACCAGGACTGAGATATGAATATGACTATTTCCTCCTCCACCACCATTACCATCTATCCTGAAGATGGAGTCATACCTATGTCCAGAAGGATTTCTGATTGCCATCTTCCCTTGGGGTTAGGAATTATTAGTCATCAGAATGAATAGGTATCAGCTGACATTAGGCAAGCAAGCCTTACAAATTAAACTTACAGTTGTGGAATGAAATATTATAGAAGTCTTTTGGATGATTAATAAATAGAAAACTTGGAAATAGTGCAACAGATACTGAGTTTTCTAGAATTCTATCCTGTCTATTAACCAACACTTCTGAGTTCCACAGAAGACTGATAATTGGTGTCCATGATGACTTTGAGACCCAGCAAATCTTGAAGTACTGTTTGAAAAACTGAATGAAGCTTCCAGTAAATTTTGCTTTAGGGAGGCAGTGAGGAGCAGTGAAAATAATAATAATAATAATAAATAATAATAATAATAATAATCACTCAATTTCATAAAATATTTCTCAGTATAGAAAATAGGCTTATGCAATCAATCAACCAATTTATTACGAATTTGCTGTGTTCTAGGCATTGTGTTAAGCACTAGAAATACAAAGAAAAAGTGAAGTCTCTGTCCTCAAAGAGCTTACATTCTAAAATAAGAGACAACATGTAAATAAATAGGTATACACAAGATATAAAGAATGGTTGGAAGGCAACCTTTGAGGCAAAGGCATTGGTAGCTGAACTGTAAGTTAAAACAAAACCTGGAGCTAACTATGGCTCCGATCGTGAACTTCTTATTGCAAAATTCAGACTCAAATAGAAGAAAGTAGGGAAAACCATCAGACCATATAGGTATAACCTAAATAACAACCCTTATAAATATGAAGTGGAAGTTATGATTAGATTTAAGGGATTAGATCTGGTAGATAGAGTATCTGAAGAACTATGGGCAGGGATTCACAATATTGTACAAGAGACAGCAACAATAAGCATTCCAAAGAAAAAGAGCAAGAAAGCAAAATGGTTGTCTGAGGAGGCTTTTCAAATAGCTGAGGAAAGAAGGAAAGGGAAAGGGAAAGGGGAAAAGGGAAAGATAAGCCCAACTGAATGCAGAACTCCAGAGAATAGCAAGGAGAGACAAGAAGGTTTCTTAAGTAAGCAATGGAAAGAAATAGAAGAAAAAAACAGAATGGGGAAGATGAGAGATCTCTTCAAGAAAATTGTAGATATCAAGAGAAAGTTTCATGCAAAAATAGACATGATAAAAGAAAAAAAATAATTGAATAGATTTAATAGAAGGAATTTAATAGAAGTAGAAGATATTAAGAAGAGGTGAAAAGAATATACAGAATAACTATACAAGAAAGATTTTAATATTATCAATAACTGTGATGGTGTGGTTATTGCTCTAGAGCCATATATCCTGGAGAATGAAGCCAAGTGGGCCCTAGGAAGCATTATTAACAATAAGGCCGGTGAAGGTAATGGAATTCCAGCTGAGCTATTTAAAATCCTAAAAGATGATGCTGTTAAAGTGCTGCATTCAATATGCCAGCAAATTTGGAAAACTCCGCAGTGGCCACTGGATTGGAAAAGATCAGTTTACATCTCAATCCTAAAGGAGGGCAAAATCAAAGAATGTTCAAATTGCTGAACAGTTGTGCTCATTTCACATGCCAGAAGATTATGCTTAAGATTCTGTAAGCTAGACTTCAGCAAAATGTGAATCAAGAATTACCAGAACAGTAGGTTGGTTTTCAAAGAAGCAGAGACACTAGAAACCAAATTGCCAACATTCACTGGATTATGGAGAAAGCAAGGGACTTCTAGAAAGACATCTACTTTCCTTCATTGACTACAGTAAAACTTTTGACTGTGTGGATCACAACAAAATGTGTCAAGTCCTCAGAAGGATGGAAGTACCAGATCATCTTACTTATCTTCTGAGAAACTTGTATTTGGGCCAAAAAGCAGCAGTTGGAACTGAATATAGCACAACTGATTGGTTCAAGATTGGAAAAGGAGTATGGCAAGGCTGCACATTGTCACCTTATTTATTTAATTCATATGCAGAGTACATCATGCAAACTACCAAGCTGGATGAAACAAAAGCTGGAACATCAACCATCTCAGATATGCAAATGATATCACTCTGATGGCAAAAAGTGAGGAAGAATTAAGAAGCTTCTTGATCAGAGTGAAAGAAAAAAGTGTAAAAGCTGTTTTTTTTAACCAGGTTAACCAGTTTTTTAACATTTAAAACAAACAAAAAAAACCCCCCAGATCTTGGCACCTGGTCCCATCACTTCCTGGCAAATAGAAAAAAAAATGGAAGCAGTATCAGATTTTATATTCTTGAGCTCAAAGATCACTGCAGACATTGACTGCAGCCATGAAATTAAAAGTGGCTTGCTCCGTGGAAGGAAAACTAGGGCAGATCTGGACAGCATACTAAAAAAGCAGAGATATCACCTTGACAACAAAGGTTTGTATAGTCAAAGCTATAGTTTTCCCAATAGCAACGTATTGTTATGAGAGTTTGACTATAAGAAAAGCTGAGCACAGCAGAATTGTCACTTTCAAATTGTGGGGATGAAGAAGACTTTTGAGAATTCCTGGTACAACAAGGAGATCAAGTTAGTCAATACTTAAAGAAATTAATTCAGACTATTCACTGACAGGTCAAATACTGGAGCTGAAACTTAAATATTTTGGCCATATAATAAGAATATGGGACTCATTGGAAAAGACCCTGATGTTGGGAAAAATTAAAGGCAGAAGAAGGAGATAGCAGAGGATGAGATGGATAGACAGTTTCATGGAAGCAACAAACATGAGCCTGGACAGACTTCAGGAGATCTTAGAGGATAGAAGGACCAGGTATGCTATGGTCCATGGGGTCATGAAGAGTTGGATGTGAATGAATGACTGAGCAATAACACAACACCTTTTCTTTGCAGTGCCCCATTTCTTTCCAACATTAAACTCCTAAGTGACAAGGACTGTGTCATAAATCTTCATATCCCGTAGTGTCTATACATTTCCATATAATAGATGATCACTAAATATCTGATAAATGTGCTTATTAAGCAGAGCATAATGCCACACAACCATAACTGTGTACAGGTTCTCTCAAAAACCCATATGGATTTTAGAAGAGAGATTTTAAGGACAGAGATTTCTTCTGTAAAGCACTTGTAGATTCCAAATATGATGATCATTATCTTATAAAGTAAAAAAAGAAATGAATGCTGTATTGACATTAATTCATTCATATGAAGTTTCCTCACATGTAGAGGAAAATACAAAACACCAGAGAGAATGCTGGAAGTAATAAAAGCTTTTCCCCATACAGTCACATTAATATTATTGTCAAAGCAAAATCAAGGAAAAAGACAAAGGAAAGGAGATATAAGAAGATAGAAGGTGTTTTTTAATTCATTATTTCTAATCAGATTCATGTCTGAGTCACACTAAAAACTTAGAAAAATGTACAGCACTGAGAATCTTTAAAATAATGAGTTGAGAACCTATCTTCTATTTTTCCTCAGTCTATAAGCAACTATTGACAGTGAATTTCAATAATTGATAAAATTAGGTAGGGGGATAGACCATATGATGACTAAGTTCCTTTTAGGTCCCAAATTCCATGAGCATATAAGTCTAGAAGAAGCAATTTGCCTCTAATATATAATTTTTTAAAAGGACACATAAGAAACAACATATAGAAACCCAAATTTGGGCTTAAGTACATTGTCAAAAAGATGGACTACAGGAGAAATAAAAAAGAAAGCAATCCTCAGAGATGAGAAGTGTTCAGCTGAAAGTTCATTAGAAACTCCAAAATGATCTGCAGAAGAATTTCCTCCCATTAACTGGCCTCACTTTGGTTTAATTCTTTAATTCTTTCTGTTTCCCTTAATTTCAGTATACACTCCCTACTCAGTATTTCCTGGAGTTTGATGTGATCTCTTCGTCTCCTAACATTGGCTACCTTAGAATTTACATGCATAGCCACCTACATGTCGTAGCCCATCCTCCCTCTGACACTAGATCAATATTTTGTAGACATCTTAAACTTAACATGTTCAAAATTGAACTAATCATCTTTCACCTACCAAATCCTCCCTGCTTCCTAACTTCTCTATTACTGTAGAGGGAACCACCATCCTCCCAATCACCCAGGTTCAAAACTTAGGTGTCACTCTCAAATCCTCACTCTTCCACACTTCCCCATATCCAATTGCCAAGTCTTGTCAATTCTATTTTCATAAGGGCTCTCATATATGCCCCCCACCTTTGACATTGCCACTACCATGGTCCAGACCATCATTACTCCATGCCTGGACTATCCCAATAGCCTGCTGCCACAAGCTTCTCTCTACTCCAGCCCATCTCAGCTGTCTTCTGTCAAACTGATCTTCCAAAAGGACAGAACTAAATATGTCACACCATTATGCAATAAAATCCAAAGACTTCCTATTAACTCCAGGCTCAAATATAAAATCCTCTATTTGGCTTTTAAAGACTTCTGTAATATGGCCCTTCCTATCTTTCTTACACCCACCTGATTTTCCTTCACACACTCTGTGATTCAGTGACATTAACTTCATTTTTCATTCCTCCAAGAAGATACTTCATCTCTTGACTCTGGGCATTTTATTGACTAGGCCTGGACCTCTCTCCCTCCTCATCTCTGCTTCTTGGCTTTGCTGACTTCCTTCAAGTTTCAGCTAAAGTCCCAACTTCTGCAAGAATGCTTTCCCAATACTCTTTAATCTTAGTAACTACCCTCTGAGGTTATCTCCAGTAAACAACTATGGTAAATTATACTGTTTATCATTTAGACATAGTTGGTTATGAGTTACTGTGAGCTTCTTGAGAGCAGGAACCGATTTTTGTCTTTCTTTGTATCCCCAGCAACTAGCATAGTATCTGGCACATAGTAGATACCTAACAAATATTTCTTGATTTGAATGTAATCTCTTTGAGGGCAGGAATTATTTTCATATCATTATTTCATATCTTCATTATATTCATGTCATATTTTCATATTTCTAGTGAGCAGCAAAGTGCCTTTCCCATAGAAGGCACCAAAAAAGTATGTTGAATGGAATTCTTAAATTCATCTCTTCGAATACTTATATCTTTGGACAAAACCATGCATAATGGTTTTTGGGTTCAAATACATCAGGTCAAGACAAATAAATCTACTACTACTATTGATGTGTTAGTATTAGGATCAGTTAGCATGTACTAATGATGTTCAAATAACTGAATACAAATAAGACATAAGAAGGCACACATTTCAATAACATGAAAATACAACATATTAGCCTGTATTTTTAGAGATTTGCTAAGGCTGTTAGTGATTTTATTTTATTTTTTCCCAATTACATGTAAAGATAGTTTCCAACATTCACTTTTATAAGATTTTGAGTTCCAAATTTTTTCTCCCTCCCTCCCCTCCCCTGTTAGTGACTTTAAAAGCTCCTCACACATTTTTCTCCTGATTGCTTCTATAGAACTTAAAAAGTCTTCAGTTAAAATTATATTAAAACATCTTAATTTTATGATATTATAATATTATACTATATAACAAGTAATTAAATTACTTAAAATTAGATTGAAGTATTTTAATATTATAATACCATATAACATTATATTGTGATAATAAAATATTAATATTAGATTAAAACAATCAGTTTAAATAGTTTTACATACTCAGCTGCATATGTGTGCATCTCTATATGTGCACACATATGGTATATCAATAACATAGAATTTTCAGAAATTGGAAAATAATGTTTATGATGACTTAAAAAAATAACAACAAACTTTTGAACAAACAAGCACACTTATGATAATGACAACAACCTAAAGTCAACTAGAATTTTTTTCCCATTGAAACAAGAGAAATATTTTTTTTTCTTATTGAAAAAAGCCAGTATTGAAGAAGTTAAATTGTTCAAGGTTAACCAGCCTAATCTGAAAGAGAGGAAGTTTACCCTTCATTTCCCCACAGATTCTTTTTAATTTTGAAGTCACATTGACAGGTGGCCTCATCACTCAGGGCATTACGGACCACCTTGAAGATATCAGCACCAGTGGCCTTTGAAGTCAGAATAATCAACAAGCCATTTGATCCTCTATCAGATGCAATGGCCCCACGGAAAAGGGCAGCTCTCAGGTATACTGATTGTCTATCAAATGGGGATAACTTGATATGGTTTACTGGGGTAAATTCATAGACCTCTAATGGGACAATATAGTAGGGAGCAATTTGCATTATAAGCAGATTTTCACTTAACAAGAGATTGTTGATATTTTCCATTTAAACCCTCATCAAAACTTGCCCTTGAAGATTTCCATCAAAGGATGCAATGATTAAGTATGTATGTATGTGTAAAAAAAAAATTTGCTTTCCTAACAGGAAAATTGTGTTTTATGGGCAGATAAAACATTTTATGAACTGCAAATGATGTGATCGATGATTTGCTTCATAAAAATCACAGATGGTCCAAATAGAGGAATCAGATTCTGCTTCCGCTAAGATATATGAAGGACAAAGGGAGAAGGAGGTTTGTACTGGAAGTGGGTTTTTTTTTCTCCCCCTGAGACAGAACAATTAAGGGGAAGTTATTTTTGAATTTTGAACTTTCTTCTCTACTTGATGATAGCTGTTAAGATGCCTCCTCATTAAACCTGAGACCCCTATTTTTTCCAATTGACTTCTGATACTTAGCAGGGATGTACACTTAGTGTACTAGTTAAGAGCCCACAAATCTTCATTTATTAAGTCTTTCTACTCTTTGCAGAGAGCAAACCCCAATCTTAGTGCCAATAGTTGGAAAATTTGTGTTGATGCACTACATTGAAGAGGGACAGGAGCAACATTTATATGTTCACTGATGGCTCACACATGGCTGTGTTTCATATTGAGATCACTGAATGTTATGCAAATACTGGAAAGTAAGTACTTAGATGGCCCTGATTTTCTCAAGACTAATAATACATAACATAAGTGAAATGAGAGTGTAGTTTCCTTACTGTGAAACAGCTATTTGATGTGCTTCCCATGGCCTGGGGTCTCAAGAAACCTCTTTATTTCCAAGTTTCCAGGTGTGTCATACCTTACAGTGTGTGTGTGTGTGTGTGTGTGTGTGTGTGTGTGTGTGTGTGTGTTGGGGAGGGAGGGTTCACACCGAATCCCTGACAGGGGACAGCTCCCATGATGTATTGGATGCTGGGGAAACAATATTGTAGCTGTTACCTGCACTTCATCTCTCATGATCCTCCGACAGCTGAGGCCTTGAGCCTCACTGCCCCCGGTCATACCTTCAAGTAGCAACTTTGAGACTGAGAGCAAATGGAAGGGGGAAAGAGGAGGGGGTAGAGCTGTGGAGCAAAGGAGGAAAAGCATCTGAGGATTGACTGTAGATAGCCTTCCTGGAGGGGAGATTAATCTGACTTTTCATTAAGAGCTGGAGAGACAATTTTTAAGGGGCCTATTTCATTAAAGTGATTTTTCTTAATAATTCCCTACTTCAACAACTAACCTTTGTGTTTGTGCAAAGCAAAGGAAGGACGTGAAATTTTCAGCACAGGAAAAGAGGTAAAAACAAAAGGGAGGGGAACTCAGCTTAGGATTTTACAGTCACTTCCCATGTCTGCAGGAATAATAAATAGGAGTATAAAGAGAGGCATTAAGAGTTAGTAGGTCCTACCACCAGCAAAAGTGTCTTTATCTAGTTTTTACTTCTTCTCTTTTACCCCTAAGTGTTTATATTATGTGTAGGTAGAGTGGAAATAGGTATCTACTAAGTTGTACTTTGAGTTCTGGAACAAACTCAATGCCTCCTCTCTTTCCCCAGTCCAAAACTGTCTCTTCCAACATCCCGTTTTGGGGCTTAAAATTCAAACAATCTTCCTTCCTTCTCTTATTTGTTTGTTTATTTATTCAATGTTCATTAAAACATTAACACTGGATAACAATACAAGCAATTAAACTTGTAATAGTTCATTTATATTTATTTCAATGCACAAAATGTCACAATTTTTCAGTCATTCCCACTAAGTTCTCATTAGCCTTCCTAGCTAGGTTGCCAATTCATTCCCATCCATACCTTCTTATATAAAATTTGTTAGTGAGTACTCCATTCTTCTGGTTCTTTTTTTTTTTTTTTTTGTTTTGCATTATAAAATTCAACCACCCGCCATAACCTCTGGGTTAGGAAATCACCATCTTCAGGAGCCTCCTGACTAGATGACCTCTGGGGTTCCTTTCAACTCTGAGACTCTGGGATTTCTTGATTCTATGAAAATACAATATTTTAGAGCCTTTACTGTAGTTCAAGCTTTTTGACTCAGAGGAAATATTGAATTATTTTACTACTCGAGCAGACAGAGTCCTACTGTCCTGCCCTGGAGAAGGTGACCCTGTTTGGGAGGATTTGAAGTTGGCAGAAGTGAGGGAGATGTCATAGCACTAGGCATGCATGCCAAACAGGGGAGAAGGATATGGAAAAAAGAGGTCAAAGAGGACCCCAAAAGATATTTTGCCCTTTTTGTGCAATTTTGCCTAGAGATGGCACTAACAGTGGATCATGTCTAGGTAGGTAACATAACATTGCTATTTCTGCCCTTTACCCTGATGCTGATAGAGTTGAGAGCTTTATGGACTTTTAAAAGATCTAAAACTCTCTGTATATTCTGGTGCTCAGTAAAGATGAATTGGGAGTAAACTAACAATGGAAATTTCAATAACATGATTTAATTGCTGGTCATTTTTACCCAGAAGCGTTCTGACCCAAATCTTATTTGAGCTTTATAGCTGTTGGTTAAACTAAAAAAAAAAGTTATTGACCTAGTATGAAACAGGTGTAACCCTACAAAAACTTTGCTATTGCTGTCCAAGGTGTTTACAGTAACTACTGTCTTTCGAAATCTAATAGTCTCTTAGTAGAAGTCTAAAATTATGAGCTCACTTTTTGTTTCATGTCTCATTTACATTTGTCCTCCAACTACACAGCCCACACCCCTTCCACCCTGCTCTTTCCAGCTTCCTTTCCTGTGTGATAGTCCCCCATTAGATTGTAAGCTCCTTGAGGGCTAGAACTGTCATTGTTTTTATCTGTATTTGATTCCAGCACTAAGCACAGTTTATTGACTGACTGATAAACTTTTCCTGACACAAGTTATGAGTAACACCACTTGGGATGGTTGAGTCATTTAGTATAGATATGTTTTGCTTTCATTTTAAGTCTAATTTTATACTCTCCTTATTATCTGCATTTCTAAGAAGGTACAAAATAATCCACTTTTAAGGAATCTGACAAAGTTTTAGCAAAACATAAAATAAAATACAGGGGAGGGAGAGTTACCTCTAACATCTCTACATATTCCCCACAAGATTGATTTTAAGCTGAGGAAGAATAGTTATTAACTGAAGAAGGATAGTTATTAAGCTGAGTAAGGAATGTTATTTTGTTGTTTGGTAGAGTTTGTGAGCATATGTGCTCTGCAATGTTAGGCCTAGAAGTAATCTTAGAGATCACTGAGTACAACTCTTATTTTACAAATGTATTACTGTATTATAAGTTCCTTAAAAATGGGACCTGTATTTTGTTTGATCTCTAAAAAGCAGGAGCCATGTGATGGTTATAATCTCTGTTGCACCTCTGGGTTTTTGTACATAGTAGACACCCCATAAATGTTTCTTGGATTAATTATCTTTAGGTCATTACATGCTTAGTGATACATATGTTCACTTACAGACTTTCTTGCTAAATTGGGGGTGGGTATGGACATGGGAATTACATTTGTTCCAAGTTCCCTTCCACTACTATTTTCTGATCTTATGATATTTACTTTTGTACTGTTGACAGAGTGGTGAGTACATCAAATTAGGACATGGAATCTCTGCCCAGCTTTTCCATTAACTAGGAGTGTGACCTTGGGCAAGTGCTTTGTCCTCCTTGACTGGCTTTCTTCATCAGTCAAATAGAGGTCTAGGGATATGTAATCTCTAAAGTCTATAATTCTAAGGTGGTCCCTTATAACTCCCTAAGAAGGAACTTGCCAGACAGTTATCAGTTTATAATAAATATGTGGGAAAGCTAATTTTGAAGATTTTTAAAATGAAGACTCTTTGTTATTCATGTTGACAAATGGAAATCTCCTTTGTCTCCTCATATTTTTTCCATGTAGAGTGGTGATAGGGATGGCAGTGTGGATAAAAAGGAAGATGTATTAAAAGTGAGTTTTTCACTATGTCTATGTCTATCACACATATACTCACAAATACATACATGCATTCACCGAACACTATTAAAATTCTAAAGTATGCTTCAGCACCCTCTGGACTAAAAAAAGGAGTCTTTTCTGAGATACTGGAGATAAACCCATGCTGAGGATTGTTTCTGGAACTTTATATTGGAATCCATTTAGAAACAAAGCTTTTTATTGTGTAGTTCGCCACTTGGGAAGTGTGAGAGAGCCTATGGACCCCTACTCAGAATAATGATCTTAAATAAAATAAATAATATTAAAATAAAATTTAAAATATAAATTAATAATAAAATAATTAATAATTATCATTATTAATGAATGTAAAATAAATATAAATTAAAATAAACATATAATATGACAAAGGAAACTATATTGAAATGGAATTATTGAGTTTTTTTTTTTAAAGCACATTGATAGACCTCAGATAAAGCATGACTGATCTACAGGGCTGAGATTATACCAGTTACAGATGTAGGAGATGATTTTCACTTGGAAAGGGAAAGTCAACCTTATTCATGATTGGTAAATATATTTGACAGTTGGTCAGGATACAGAAATAGGAAAGAGAAAGTAATGAGATAGGGAGACAATCATGAGACATCTATTTAAAATATAAAATTTACATTGTATTTTCTTTTATTCTTTTTCTTAATTTTTGTTGTTTCTGAAAGGTAGAAAAAAATTCATAACTTTTTAAAAATAAGCAGGTAGGTAACATAATGGATAGGGTGCTGAGCTTCTAGTAAAAAAGACCTGAGTTCAAATCCAGCTTCAAATACTTAACTAGCTGTGTGAACTTGGACAAATCACTTAATCTGTTTGCCTCAATTTCCTCATCTATAAAATAGAGATGATACTGGTACCTACCTTCCAGGATTGTGAGGATCAAATGAGATCATAATTCTAAAGTGTTTAGCATAGAGCATGGCACATAGTAGATGCTATAAAATCTCAGCTTCTGGGGCAGCTAGGTGGTGCAGTGGATAGAGCACAGGGCCCTGAAGTCAGGAGTACCTGAGTTCAAATGTGACCTCAAACCAAACACTTGACACTTACTAGCTGTGTGACCCTGGGCAAGTCACTTAACCCCAATTGCCTAAAAAAAAATTCTCAGCTTTTATTATTATTATTATTATTGTTATTAAATAGTAAATTCATCTCACCTTTAAGTACGGTGGAGTTGCCATATTTGGATTTTGACCTAGTTCTGGATGTGCTTGTTACACAAGGCATTGGAAATGGCAGTAAAGCAAACCAAGATCAAGAGTGCCCAGAAAGGAAGACCATGCTGGAGGTGACATAGGGTATGATTCTCAAAAGCATGAGAAAAAACAAAAACAAAAACAAAAACAAAAGCAAAAACAAAAAACAAAGCAAAACAAAACTTTGAAGCTCGTTTATGACTACTCCTCAAAAAATACAAATTAAGAGAATATCAGTAACTACCAAACCATGTGACTGCTTTCTCATCTATAAAATCTTTTTTTTTTAATAAGAATTATCTGCACCTCCATTGAAGCTATTATTGGTAAAGGTATGAGAAGGGAACACAAGTGATATTGTACAGTAAATCAAATGAGTGAATGAGTGAGTGAATAAATAAATTTAGAAAGCATTTACTATGTGTCAAGCACTCTGCCAAACATTAGGGATACAAATAGAAAAGTGAAACAGCCCCCACTTTCAAGGAACTCACATTCTAATTTTGGAAGACACATAAGAAGGGCTCAGATGTAGGGCAGATAGAAGGATCAAATTTCAAAATTTTACACAAAATTCATTAAAAGATTTAACAATAGACAAAATTTTGCTTGATGTTCTTCTGATTATTAATATCAAGCAAGGTATAAACCAAGAAGGCATGTGCTCACCCTAGGTGTTTGTCACTGTCATGGAAAAAATCCAGCATAGATAGAAGATGGAATTTCTATACATAGTGAAGTCTTCCACATGCTCCTGTTTGCACATAATGTTGTACTAATTTCATCAAGTCTTGGAATGTTACAGCAGCTTCTGTATGAGAGTTACAATCCATCCAAAGGATTCAGCATAGCTATCCACAGAGAAAAAAAATAGTGGATAAAAATGACCTGTTGTCCAGATTATGACATGGATAAACAAGTCATAGGATTCTTCCATTTGTACATATTTCTTATATAGCCAAGCCAAGGCAACAAGCACATATTAAACACTTACTCTCTCAGGCACAATACTAAGAGCTGGGGATACAAATTCAAGCAAAGAAAAAGACTGTCTTTGCTCTTAAGGAGCTTAAAATTTAATGGGGAAAGAAAACATATGAAAGGGAGCTGGAAATAGAACGAGGTCAAATGAGACCAGTGTGGGGAACAGACATTGATAATGGACAGTGAGCTTTCCCAAATTAAACAAGGGGAGGAAGTTGACTAGGTTCCATTTGGGAAATAGATCGGTGCTTTTAATAACCCCAACCTTTCTCTTGAATCAAAGGCACATGCTTTCAATATCAATATGTGTCTGGAAATGTTGTATGGCTATGAGTCAGAGAATGATATAGTATCTGAAGACCTGAGATTGAAGATCACCCAAGAAATAATGGAAGATACACATGATAGGTATGAGCAGACTGTAATGGCTACAAACAAGTAACTATGTTTAAGTGATAGAAAGGATGTCATCAAAGAACTGTATGGCCAGAAGACAAGATAGTCTTCTCCCTTAGAAGTAAAGGGTAATTAACAAAAGCCCTTATACCAACCTCCATAAAATTTCAAAAGAATAAAAGGAAGGCCCTTAGCATCCCTCCCTTGTCCCCACTCCCTTGCCATGGCAGATTTATGGGAGAACATGGAAAAAATATCCAAAATAGGTATGTATGTATGGGTTTCATTCAGCATTGTTAGATGAAGTACTCACATTAATGATTTCAAAGATATGAGTGTTATTACTCCTTCTCATAATTCCTTTGTAAAAGCTTTCTTTAATCCCAATTCTGTCTCAGTTAGATGAAGGGAAAGAGAGCTTGCCAATACACTAGTCAAGGAAGAGGGACCCATACAAAAATTTTTTTTTTCTTTAAATTAGGTGGTAGATTTGGAAGGAATAAGAAGAGGGCACTTAGGAGAGCTTTGGGATTTAGTGTCAGAAAGCTATTCCTCACCTCTTAGTGGTATTGTTTACATACTCTCTTCCTGCCCTTTGAATGATTCTCTACTCCTTTCTAGCCCCATCTCTGCTTCGGCAGCTGGGCTGGGCCTACGTCTTTGACTTTTCCATCTCCCACTGTCATCTCTTATGCTCTGTGTCCCATTCCTTGTGGTCATTACTAACTGCGAACCTAATAAACTGATTATTTTCCTAATGTCTTCTTACATATTATGGTTTAATGTAGTACCTTCCATAAAATGAAAGTGAAAATTTTCATTTCACTGGAGGATTTATGGAAGGAAGACTTTAACCAAGAATCAAAGAATTTCAGATTTGGAGGACCTCAAAGGTCATTTAGTTTAATGTAAAGGAATCCTTAGAACAACACCTCTGTCAAATGGTCACCCAACAGTGCATTTAAAAACTCAACAGATCTAATTGTTAGGGAGCTTATACTTATATTCAAGAGAAATCTACCATTCTACAACATCCTGCCATCATTGTTCTGCTTCCAGAGACCAGTCAAAATAAATGCAGTCTATTTCTCACATGAAAACTCTTTAACTACATGAAGTCAGTTATTATCTGCTCCCACTGCTCCCCCTTCTACTCCCTAGTCCTTCTGGTATTCAAGAGAAAAACTCATAGATCCTTGAACTCATCTTCACATGACAATGATTCCTGGTTGCTTTTCTCTGGATGCACTACAATTTTTGATATCCTTCCATAAAACGAACTTCCTTTTTATCAACATAGTATTCCATATGTAGTTTGAATAGGACAGAATAGAGAGGAAATGTTGCCTCCTTGATTCTAGATATTATGACTCTCTTAATATAGACCAGGATAGTTAGGTCTTTTTGGCTGTCATGTGATACTAAATTCTCACCTTCAGTATTTTAGCACATCAGAACCAACCCAATCTCTTTCACATAAACAGTCATATTGCCCATATTTACTCATTTTGTTTTTCTGTAGTATTTTCTACCTCAAGGCAAAGTGTAAGATTTTATATTTATTCATATTAAATATAACTGAAAGATATTCAACTCACCATTCTAGTCTGCTAAATTATTTTTGAATTGTGATTCTATTTCCTAGTGGATTGTCAGTTTCTCCCAACTCTGTCATCTGCTAATTAATAAATATGCCATCTATGCCTTTTTCAAGTAATTTTCAAAAATGTTCTACTACATCCACAACTACTACTATGACTACTATTACTGTTGATGATGGTGATGATAATGAATGGCAAAAGCAGTATGGGAAGCCCCTGATCAAGTAAATTTATTTATTTCCGGATTGCAACCTCTACTGAAACTTTTCTTGATATTTGTGAGTTCTCTTACTCTAATGGATGCAGCTTTGTTTATGGCTACTGATTTTGTTTAAGCTCCTTGATCCTCCAGACCGAAGACTTTGAATTGGCTATGACTTTAATTCCTATTTATCATTTTCATGCCTTCCTATGAATGACCATTACATATTTACATTCTGCTTTACATGTTTGTAATTTCATGAGTCCACAAGGCCAAGAAAACTTCATCAAGTAGTGGCGAAATTGCTGGTAATTGACCAATTTGTATACAATTAGGTTGGTCTTGATACCATGAACATGTTCTGCCCCTGATCATATACACTAAGTCACTAACTAGCTAGAACTTCTGATCTGTTGATTAAACAGTCAATCAATAAGCATTTGTATTTATTACTATTTGCTAGGCCAGAAGCAGCAAGGCATACAGAATATGATGCTGGCCTTGAAGTCAGTAAGACTGGAGAGTATCTCTACTTTATCCTGTTTATATCTTGTTTGTACATACTTGTTTGCATATTGTCTTCCCCACTAGCCTGTGAGTACCTTGAGACAAGGAACTGTTTTTGCTACCCTCCCCCCTTTTTAGATTCCTTGTGCTTCACACAGTGTCTGGCACATAATAGGTGCTTAATAAATGCTCATGTGACTTGAATTCAGGTCCCTTCTCTGATACATACTGACTGGCAATCCTGTGTATGTCACTTAACTTTTCACAACACTCATGAGTGCCAGATTAAAATGTAATTGGCAGATATTTAACAAAATAAATAAAAATACAATAAAATATAGACAATATTACATTTCAAAACTAAGTTGATTTGTGGACTACAGGGATCTTTATGCACCACTTAGTGGTCCATCTTTTTGAGTTTAATACTACTTATGTAAGACCATAAGCTGCTGAGATGCTAATCTTATCTATAAGTGAATGCACTTTAGTGTTGTGACATGCCTGCTTCATTTGTAAATACTTAAGTATATGTGTGAGGCGCCATTTTTGACCTTCAAGGATGTTTCCTCTTCTGGGAGTTCCCTATAACAATGAAATAATAGGACTAATCCCTCAACTATGTGCCAGAGTCAGAGGTGAGGAACCTGAGGCCTCTAGGCCACATGTGGCCCTCTAGTGCGGCCCTTTGACTGAGTCCATGTTTTATAGAAGAAATCCTTTTATTAAGGGGATTTGTTCTGTGAAGTTTGGATTCAGTTAAAGGACCTCACTTGAGGACCTAGAGGGACACATGTGGTCTTGAGACCGCAGGTTCCCCACCTCTGTGCCAGAGACTCTTCTATGCCCCAGGAAAAACTTTCAAGAAACCAGTCTCTTCCAGGCTACATTGAGGTATCAGAATAGAATTTTTTGATGTTCTTATCTTAGTAATTCTTCTAAATGCTTACAAGATTAATATTAACTAATTCATTAATACCTTGATTTTTTACCTACTTCAGATACTTATTAGCTGTGTGACCCTGGGTAAGTTTCTGAATCTCTCATAGCTTCTAGTTTCCTCATCTGTAAAACAAGTAGGGTAAAACAAGTAGGGTGGACTCCATGATCTCTGAGATCCCTCCTATGTCTACATTTCCAATCCTATGAGACCAGTTAGGAGATGGTTGCAGTTATAATAATCAAATACTCAAATTCATTTGTGAACTCATCTATGTGGATGTTCTCTTCAATGATACAGATTACTTATGATCCGTACCTCCCCAGCTTTTGAGATTCATGTCTATGCCTTCACATAAGGTCACCATAGGTGGTGTGTGTGTGTGTGTGTGTGTGTGTACCCAATGGATCTGTATTTTCCTCTGAAACTCTTGGTATAGCCATGGAGCACATAGTTGTCCTTTGTTCTTGTGATGTGACCTGCCCATCTCAGTTTATGATCATACATTTCTATGGTGACACCCTTTACTCTAGGGTAAATCTTATTGGATTGTATTTATTATATATGGTACCCTGTTCCATGTGCCTCTCCATGGCCCTCTGGGTTTTGCTCATTTTCAATTCTTCAGAAACTACTGTTTTCCATGACTCATCATTGTACAACATGGGTAGAATGTTGGTTTTAAAATGATGAGCCTTGGTTTCTGGGATAAATTTGGCATCATTAAAGGAGCTTTGTGAATTCAATTCAATGCAATTAAAACTTATTAAGTGGCATCTATGTGCCAGGCACTGTAGTAAATGCTGAGGATACAAATAAGAAAAAGAAAGACAATCCCTGCTTAAAATCTAATGGGGGAAGACAATATGCAAAAGGAAGCTAAAATGTAGGAGGTGGCCACCAGAAGGTAAAGCCATTGATGGAAAATGGAGGATTACCTAGAAAGTTCAGAGCCTCTATAAAGGAAGGTTTTGGGGGCAGTTTACTGTTGTGCCCTCCAACCCTTGAATCAGAGGGGAAAAGCAGCTGCAGGAGTTGAGAAAGTATGGAGTATCTGAAGCTGAGTCAACCAGCATGGTGGTGAGATTTCAGCTGACCATTAACTTATTCTGGGGGAAGCATGATATTTTGTGCAATCACAACCAAACAGAGCTACTGATAGAACATGAAGTTATCTGAAAATTCTGAGCCTTTTACAAAGGATCCCTAAGATAGCCCAGGTAGATTTCCTCTTTCTGTTTAATTCAGAGTTCAGCTCATTTTTGTACTGTCTGTTCAACAGACAGATAGATCTATATGCTGAATAGGAAGTTCTACAGGGTATCCAACTGACTGCTTGTCATGATCTGGACAATAGCTGTTCTTCATCCCTATGGTTTTTCCTGGGGATGTTGTTATGCCATCTTTTTTGAGTAATTATGGATATTATCCAAGAAGCTCTGCAACATTCTGTCTTGCTGTGACCCTCACAAGATCCTTTAGAACAGAGGTATCAAACATACCACCCAAATCCTGACCCACCCCCACCCCAACATGCCTGAATACAGCATACCAAATTAAAATATAATTAGGAAATATATTTAAACATAAATAAAATACAATGGAAAATATAGGTAGTTTTCTAAGTCAATACATGGCCTGCAGGGATCCTTATGTAGAGTTTAGTGGTCCCATTTCTATTTGAGTTTGACATCATTGCTTTAGAAAATATAATCATTGCCTTAATTTCAACTTTCTACCAAGAGAAGAGACACCATTTACTATGTGTAAATTCCTTGAGGTCAGGTGCCATTTTTGTATTTTTTAGTATCTCAGAACTTTTCAAAGCTCCTTGCACGTGGTAAAAGCATCGATCAATGCCTGTACACTGACTGCAGAGAACTCTTCTTTTTTAGGTAGAACGTTAAAATACAATCCCAGCCCTTTTAGTTTTGTTGTTCTTGCTTACATTATTTAGCACAATAAGAACACTCTTAGACCTTTAAAACATACTTAATAAAACCTTTTAAAAATTATTTTAAGAAAAGAATATATGGTCATCTCACTACCACAATGTGACATCAGAGTAATACTTTGAAGTAATCCAGATGTGACAAAATAAGGGCCTGGATTAAGAAAGTATCAATCAGAATGAAAAAAAGGAAGGAATATGCAAGGCATTTCAAAGAAAGAATTGGCTTACCCGGGACTCATTGGCTATAGAGATTGAAGAAGAGAGAAGACTCAAAGAAAGAGTCCAAGGTGTTGAGCCCCAAATCCAAAAACTCAGCTAGCTCCTCAAAGTAAGTCCTAACATGTAACTAGTAAGGCATCTACTCTGGGCTTTCCCACCCATGACAAAATTACAGTGAGTTATTTGTCAGTTGTTCTCATTTGGAAGCTGAGTAAAAATATTTCCTTTCCACCCATACATCTATTGCATCCAAAGGTAGATTTCCTGTGAAAATGATACTGGTAACTCAACATTTTCTGGGAGTGTCTCCAGAGTTTAGCTATGGTCTGATTAAGTAGGACAGCACCAGGTATGGGGTGATAAATTTCAATTTCCTGGCCTCTTATCAATCTTCTTCCTCTGCCCCTTTAGGCCAGGAGCTAAACATTTTGGGACTCCCCAAAAAGAAAGACAACCCCTGCTTGTTGTCATAGTACCTTCAAAACCAAATAGCAGTTGAATTAATGATAATAACTGCTAACTTTGATGTAGCACTTTACCTATGTTATTTTATTTGATCCTTACAATTACCCTGGGAAGAAAATGCTATTGTTACATGTATTTTACACATAGGCACTAAAGCTGAGAGATATTAAGGACTTACTTACATAGGTCACACAGGTAGTATGTGAGGTAGGATTTGAACTCAGGTCTTCCTGACTTTAGCTCTGTCCTCACTCCCTCATTGTTACTACTCTCCTTGATCCCCCACGAAGCATCAGCACTTCTGACACAGGCATATTCCAACTCCTGGCTGTAGCAATAGCTCCCATGCGTGGGCAATGGCATGAGAGTCCCATTTTTTTATCTCCTCAAGTTAATAAAGGATTGGGCATGTGATGTCTTCAGGAAGAGTATACATTTACCAGGGTATGATTTTGAAAGGGATTGTGGGAGGATAATTCCTTAATTTCTCCCTTCTCCCCATTCCATGGAAAAGAACTGGAATATAAGGCTATTAATATAAATGCAATTATATAGATAGATAGATAGATAGATAGATAGATAGAGATATAGATATAAATATATGCATATATGGAATATCATGTATGTATATATATGTACATATCTATCTATCTATCTGGAATATAAATACAATTAAGGCTGACAGAACAAGTATGTCTTAGTAGGACCTGCAAGAGAGTGACAGAGACTAGTCTGCCTATCTGACTCCCTGACAGATGCACCTTGATCTAGGGAAAGATACGTACCTTTAGACATTTTCCCCCAGCTTCTTCCTTCCTATGTTAAATTTAAGCAAGACTGCTGTCAATTCTTCTCCTTAGTCCTAGACCAAGCATCCTAAGAAGCCAAATTCAAGAGAATTTATACTGGCTACCTCTATGCCTTGAAAAGGTGTTAAACTAGTGCCCTCTTGTGGGTTTGAGGGAGAATGGGTCCCACTGGACACTTAGGAAGAAAACATGTATAGTCATGATAGTGTCCAGAAGAGCTGTGCAGGTGCTTTGGAAAGAGCAAACATCTACCCTCTGAAATGACCTAGCTATAGTCAAATGCCATACTGAATAATTTTTCTAAGATGATGTGCAAAGAACTGTTAATAATGACTGATAAAAATAGTTTGATAGATTCTTACTTCCAGATGTGGACAGGCAAATTTCCAACTCTTAATTCCTACAAGATTGTTGCTAGCAATAGGGAAAAAAAGTCTGAAATTGTTATATAGAACACTAAGTTACTACTTAATAGTTTCCATTCATGTAAAAAAAATCTGTTTTTAAGGCTGAGGTGAACTTCCTTGGTTCTAGTGAGAGACATGAGATATGAATGTTAAAGTCAGTAGATTTAAATATTTTTTTATCAAGAAAAGATCTGATGATTGATGACTTCTGACATATGCCATACAGTTTTCACCAATTAAATAAAACCTCAACAGAGCTAAGCAAAGTATTTAGGACGAGAATTGATTGCAAAAATAACATATCCACTAAGCAAAAGGAGAATAAAAATCTTCATAGCTTTCATTCCTTTACTGGGAATCCAATAGCAAGATTTGATCTATTCATTTTACAGATTCTACATTTTTCTCAATTTATTTTTTTAAATCATAATAAATGAAACAAAATGCTCACACTTTAGAATCTGAGTTAGCTCAGCACCATTGATTTGATTGTGTTAACATGTTTCCATAGGCCAAATTGACCTCTTCTACTCTCCTTCAGAGTCACTGGGGTGAAGCAAAGGGACATAAGGTAAATGCCCAGTTTCACATTCCAAGCGGCTCTGTGAATGTGTGGAAAAACTTTGTGGTGAGGCAAAGGAAAGTGTAAATTTTTACACTCCTAACCTGTAAATAAAGAAATAAATCACTTTATATTTCCAACCCTGAAAAGGAAGCTTGAGAGCTTTCACCTTTGACTCTCAATGTTTTAATTCATTCCATTTGTGGTGGAAGGTGTTCCCTGTGAGACAGTAGTTGCCCACCCCTTCCCCTCCCCATCCGGAAATGATGTCTAGGTCCTTAAGATTTGACTTAAAATGCTGACCATCTGAAAACTGAAGTTTATGTTAGTCAATTCCAACATATTGTTTATTTCTCTCATTTTCCAAGTTAGGGATTCACAAATACATTGGTTGTACTACTAGGGAATCATATTTACTAGTATTACAAATGCTAAAGATGGACAATTAGAATGAAATCTCAGAATGCTCAAATATTAATTTAACACTGAGGTTGGATCCACACAATGTTAAAATGTCTAAATTACAACAAGAAAATCCAATTAATTATCCCAAACATTTGATGACAAAAATCATGATTTATGAGAACCTGTTTTTCACTAAGGCAAGTCAATCAATTTCTCTTCAGGGGTTGGACTAGATGGTCTCTGATGTCCCTTCCACCTCTAAATCTATGCTCTTACAATCTATAACTAATTAATGAAAATTGTCCTCAGATGGAGTGTCCAAGATGTCTGTAGAGTATTAAGCCTTAGCAGCTGGGAAGATGATACTGCCATTGACAATGTTGAGGAAATTGGATGATGAGCATTTAGTAAAAAGTAAAAGCAGTACATCATTGTGGACTTGTCTGAAATATAAAATAAAGTGAAATAAAAAGTTGGACCTAAAGCAAAGATTCGGGGTATAGTTAGAAACCACTTTTCTAAAAGAATGAATAAAGGGAGCAGCTAAGTGGCATAGTGGATAGAGCACCAGCCCTGGATTTGGGAGGACCTGAGTTCAAATCTGGCCTCAGACACATATCACTTACTAGTGGACCCTGGACAAGTCACTTAACCCCATTGCTTAATCCTACCCCCCCCAAAAAAAAGAATGAGTAGGAAAGAAAAAGAACAAAGTAAGAATTGTGATTGTACTTAATCAATGTTTGTTAAATGATTGACCAACTTAATAGATAAGTTCTAGGGAGTTGCTTGAGATATACAGAGGTTAAGTAACTTTTTCAAGGTCACACAGCTAGGAATACCAGAAATGAGTTTTGAACCCAAACCTTTCTTACTCCAAACGTAGCCTTATATCCACTATATCATGATGCCTCTAATTAATACTTGTACTATCATAAGCAAATAATATTTCAATATTAACCCAAGGCAGGGAATATAAATTCCTGTGCTCAGAGCCACTATACTGATGGTTAATGAGAGGGGAACAATAAGAGTATGTAGGGATGGATAAAGAGAATGAACAGAGAATCAGAAAGGATTGGATCAGAAGAATGTAGGATTACAAAGTTCAAAGGCAAAAATAAAATCAAGAGAGTAGTTAGTAGTCTCAAATGCAGCTGAATGGTCCAGAAAGATAAAAATAAACACCAGATTCAGAGAAACCAGAGTGGGCTTAGGAAGAAGCAAGTAAGTTATATGGCATGACAGCGGAGTTGTGGTATGAGTTGAGGGATACCAAAAGGCCCATGAACTAAAAATCTCTCTCTTATTGGTCTGTTGAAATGCTAGAAATATTCATCATAATAATCACTCCTTTTGCATAAATGCAAATGAATAAACTTGGAAAGAAAATATATTGATGTATTAGAAACCATTAACACATTAGCATCCATCAGTTTAGTGAGCTAATACATTTCCGCTTAATTTTTTATTTTACTTTTAAGAGAAGAAAAAGATTTAGCAGTTAGTTTGTAATATTGTCAGCAGTGGTCCAAATTATTTTCTTTTATTTTTTTTTATATTTTTGGTTTCTTGCATCACATAGTTATCTCATATATCCTTTCCACTCTCTTTGCCAGAGAGACATCTGATATAAAAAACAGTAATTTTTAGAAAGGAAAATAAATTCAACACAACTGAACAATACATTCAAAAAGCCTGAAAAACACATGCAATCATAGCACCTTGTAAGAACTGAAAAATTACAGGTCCCTAGAAGTATTTCTGAAAACAGCTGCACAAAACCCCCAAAGGTTGGGGACAGTACATTCTCCACACTGGAAGCAGACCCCTACCTTAACAAAGAGTTTAAAACTCAAGTAATTTACTGGGATCATGAGCAAACCGCAAAAAAAAGTCAGACTATAGAATCTTTCTTTGATGACAAAGAAGATCAAAACATACAACCAGAAGAAGACAAAAAAGTCAAAGCTCCTACATCCAAAGCCTCCAAGAAAACTATGAATGATTCCCAGGCCATGAAAGAGCTCAAAAAGGATTTTGAGAAGCAAGTAAGAGAAGTAGAGGGAAAACTGGGAAGAGAAATGAGAGTGATGCAAGAAAATCATGAAAAACTAGTCAACAGCTTGCTAAAGGAGGCCCCCAAAATACTGAAGAAAATAACACCTTAAAAAATAGCCTAACCCAAATGGCAAAAGAGGTCCAAAATGTCAACGAGGAGAAGAATGCCTTAAAAAGCAGGATTGGCCAAATGGAAAAGGAAGTCCAAAAGCTCACTGAAGAAAATACTTCCTTAAAACTTAAAATGGAGCAATTGGAAACTAGTGACTTTATGAAAAATCAAGACATTGTAAAACAAAACCAAAGGAATGAAAAAATAGAAAATAATGTGAAATATCTCATTGGAAAACAACTGACCTGGAAAATAGATCCAGGAAAGATAATTTAAAAATCATTGGGTTATCTGAAAGCCATGATCAAAAAAAAAAAAGCCTAGGCATCATCTTTCAAGAAATGATCAAGGAAAACTGCCCTGATATTCTAGAACCAGAGGGTAAAATAGAAATTGAAAGAATCCACTGATCACTTCCTGAAAGAGTTATCCAAGTAAACTCCAAAAGGGGTCAGGAAGAGTTGGATAGGTCTGAAAACAAAAACAAAAAATGGAGTCTCTTGTTCAAAGAGTATGGACACTTCAGTCACTTTATTCCCATAATTATAAACTACTTTACAAAATGATTTTACCATTCCACATCTCTATCAATAATGTAAAATTGTGTTTATCTTTCCATAACTCCTCCAACATTGACTGTTGCCATTTTTAGTTATTTTTGCCAATTTGTCAATTTTCAGGGTATGAGATGAAATTTTATCATTGTTTTGATTTGAATTTCCTTTCTTACTGAGTTGAAGCATTTTTTTCATGTGATTGTGAAGACTTTGCAGTTCTTTTAAGAACTATTTCTTCATATTCAAGATATATAAGCAATATATATATACATATATATGCACATATACATAAATATTATATAAATTAACCATTTATCTTTTAAGGAATGGTTATTATTTTACATACATATATACACACATTTCTATACATATTTGTTATATATTATATTTATATAGTTATTTTATATATTATAATATGTATATCCATACATATAATAGTCACATATAAGTATATATAAATTATATATGTGTATGAATAAAATGTTTTAAACTCTTTATTGGATATCCATCCTTTGTTTGGCATAGTTAGGCTCAGATTTGCAGGAAAAGTCATCCTGGGCTACATCCTGAGTTCTGTAGCTCTTCAGGACAAATTATTCCATTCCTTCACCTTTTTTATTGTAGTTGCAGAATAGTCTTGTTATAAATTTGAATGTCCTTTTCTTTGTATTTGAAGGTCTGTCTTTTAGTGATCTAAAGAACTTGTTTCTGAATTGAATTGTTACAGTTAACCACTATGTTCTTGGAATTTGTTGCCTTAGGTTTGTTCATTTATTTTTTTTTCTGGAGGTGATCTGTGATTCCTTTCAATTGGAATTTCATTTTCTGTGTTCAGAAATTTTGGGCAATTCATGTCTATTATTTCCTTTGTCACAGTGTTTAAATTTTTTGTCTTGTCCCATTCTTCTAGGAGATCTGTGCTCCTTAGGTTGTCTCTGTGCAGCTTGTCTTTGAATTCAGTGTGTTTTGCTTGAATAATGAGCATATTTTCTTTTAATGTTTTTTTTTAAATTCTCTTTTTCTAGATTGTCCTTCACTTCTGTGTATTTGCATTCTCAATTTATTGTTCTCTCTTTTGTTTCTTTGGTGAGGCTTGCCATTGCAGATTCAAATTTTTCTGTTTCTATTTTATTCATTATTTTTGCTGTGTAGAACATAAATTCTACTCTCATAATTCTCACTTCTCTTTTAAACTACTCAGGAATAGAACAGGATGGTCCTACATCTCTCTCCAAGTCCACACAGTCCTTTATCATCAATGTATCAGATTATTTTCCTTTATTTTGATGTATTTATTCCTAGACATTGTGGTTTGTCATTATGCATTTTCAGTCATATCTGCCTCTTTAGGACCCCTTTTGGGATTTTTTTTTTGGTAAATACACTAGAATGATTTGCAATTTTCCCCTCCAGTTCATTTTATAGATGAGGAAACTGTGGCAAACAGGGTTAAGTGACTTGCCCAGAGTCACACAGTTGGGTATCTGAGGCTGGATTTGGACTCATGTCTTTCTGACTCCAGGTCCAGCACTCTATCCACTCTGCCACCTAGCTCCCTGAACCCTCTTATTAATTTACTAGATCTGGAGACCATCTTTCCTTCTGTCATCACTATTTTTCCTTTTGATTTGTCTATTTATGTTCAAGATCTTTGAGATGTTCCTTGCTAATCTCTCTCTCTCTCCCTCTCTCTCCCTCTCTCTCCCACTCCTCCACACCTTATTTTCTTTATCACAAACTTCATTATTCCCTTCCCTCTGATTGTGGTTTCCTTGGTGGCTTGATCACAAGGTATCTGAGCCCCCTCTCATATAAGGCAATTCATAGTTAACCATCCCAGTTATCTGCTCAAATTGACTTTTGGGTGGTCAGAACTGGCCCCAGATGAATGCGGTGCTCTTTCTCATAGGTTTAATGGAATGCTACATGAACTCCCACATGCCTGGTGTTGTATCCTTGTGACTTTTTCCATTTCTCTGTTCCTCAGGTCTTTGTCTGATGTGGAAGCTAAGAACGTGTTTTCTTTAGCATGGGCTCTTCAGAGCTTTGCAGTGCTAGTGCTTCTGGGTTGCTTCCCCCAGCAGCCTTTTACTACTGAAGCAGCTGTAGCCAACCTGGCTTTTGAGTCCTGAGTTCTTCAGCTTGAAGTTGGTATCTCCATGACACTGGAAATGGGAAGGGGTGACCAGGGTAGTATAGGGGTGGGTTTTAATGTAAGCTTGTGTCATGGCCTTTGGTTTGATATCTATCTGTCTATCTATCTATCTAACTATCTATCTATCTATCTATCTATCTATCTATCTATCAATATATAGCACATCTATATATATAACATTCATATAAAGATATTCTATTTATATAAATTTTATAAAAATATTATATAGGTTTTATATATACATTTTATACATAAGTATATATAAAATATGTGTTTATACATATACGTATGCATATACATATGCATGCATATTCATACACACACACACATATATAGCATGGGAGAGGGAGGAGGAATGCTGAGTGTGAGTCAATTCCTTGGTTTTTGTTATTGCTGTCATTGTTTTGTTTTGTCTTCTTTTTTTTATACTCTGGGTGTTTTAGACCATGGAGACAGCTGAAGTTGCTTTAACTTTGGCTTCTTAATTTCTGTTTTGGAGGAGGTTGAGAGGTTGTGGGGTTCAGAGAAAATGTCTAGTCCATCATTTTATTTCTAGAAAGCTCTCTGACACTAACCTGACAATTGCTTATTTGGGTAAAAATAGAGATATGAATATAATAATTTTAGTATAGGAACTCAAGATTTGCAAGATGCTGACCTCACAACTATCTTACAAGATATGTAGTATAGGTCATATTAGCCCCAGTTGATGAATAAGAAAACTAAAAGTTAAGTAACTTAGTTATTTCCCCGGGCCTTTCCTGATCCCACCAAGCATTAGTGCTTGCCCTTCTACAAATATATATGTGTCTGTGTGCATGTGTGTACGTACATAAATACATATGTACATATACATATATACACACATATATGTATTTGGTTTTCCCTCTACAAGTTACCATCTATACACATATGTATACATATATGCACACACATATACATACATTTCCCCCATTGAATGTGAGATCTTTGAGTTCAGGAACTATTTTACTCTTTCCTACCTTACCTGACACATAATTAGGCAACTAATAAATGCTTTTTTATTGGTTGATTTTTCAGATCCAGGACCCAAATACAAGTCTCTTGATTCTAAGGTCAAAACTTTCCCCTTCTATATAACATCAGCTCTTTGAAGCCAAATTGATCACACCATGTTGTTTATGGTAGGTACTCTTAGCTTTGGGGTTAGGCTACACTATATAATGTTCACACTGGTCTAGCAATTGTTTTGGTCTTGAAGTACATATGCTGGATTTATATAATGTCATACATTTAGTTTCTTCTGCCTTCCTTAAATTCATGATGCTTTATCTCACCCATTGTCAAAATTTTAAGACTCTCAGCTTCCATTATCTCATTTAAGCTAACTCTTTGCTTTATGAATATACCTTTTCCTAAGAGAAGAAATATATAATATGGCAACCACTAGATGGCTAACAAAAAAAGTCTTAGTACTCATTAGTGTTTTTGTTGCAATTAAAGTAATGAATTAAATTTTTACAAAAATTAGCCTGGTGACGGAGTTCAGGGTCTTAGTAATCCCTCCTTTGGGTTGTTATTGGAATGTCAAAGTATTATTTGCTCAAGACGATACAGGCATTAGAGTTAGTATGACATAGTGGATAGAGGACTCTGTTTGTAGCCAGAAAGACTAGCATACAAATTCCAATCTCTAAAATTTTTTAGTTGTATGATGGTGAGCAAGTAATTTAACTTGTGGGTGGTGCTTCAGGCAGCTCTCTAGGACTTTGGATCATTTCATGGAATACTCACTAATTTCATAAGATTATTCTCATTAATCAGAATCTTCCTGTGCTAAGTCAGTCAATCAGTCAATACACATGTATTACTACATTCTGGGTAAAATATCGTCACTAATTTGTGGGTAGGGTGTTCTCTCACCAGAAGTTTCATATAATCCATCTAATCATACCACCATCTGTTTGTCAAACACCTTCAACAGGGATGAAAATGGCACCAAGATCAACTTCCACACTGATGGTAAAATATTTAAATTGAAAAAGCTGACAGACAAGACCAAAATGGGGAGAGAGTTGGTGCATGACTTTTTATTCACAGATATATCAGTTCTCTGCCACCTGTGCTGATTTTGACCAGATAGTCAACATGAAGAGAACAGAGGTCCTGCACCAGCCAGCACTGAGGAAACATTGGTCACAGTAAATGGAGAAATTTTGAATGCTGTGGCTAAGTTCACTTACCTTGGCAGTATACTTCCTAGGGATGTACACATAGATGATGAGGTTGACACAGCCAGAGCTAGCTCAGTGTTTAGGAGGCTCCAAAGAAAGTGTGGGAAAGAAGAAGCATACTAAACTGAAGGTCTACTGAGCCTAGAACATTCTCCTTCACCTCTACCTACTGGCTTCTCTGATTTACTTCAAAGTTAGGCTCAAATATCACTTTCTATAGAAGGCTTTTACTGATTCTTCCCCTTTCTTTTCCTCCCTATCCCAGCCTGTGCTAATGCCTTTCCTCTGAGATGACCTCCTATTTAGACTGCATGTCACTTTTTTGTATATCATCATTCGCATGTTGTCTTCCCTTTTAGAATGTGAGCTCTGAAGGCAAGCCCCATTTTTTTTTCCTTTCTTTGTATGTCTAGGGCTTAACAGAGTGCCTGGATTATAGTAAATGCCTAATAAATGCCTGTTAACTGACTGACTACTAATTTGCTGTTTTTAAACATACCCTTGAATTTCTGTGTAATATGTTTCCACAGAGGAAGATACTTTTTTGTCCATAGGTCAAAGAGTTTTTGTATTCATTCAGAATCTGTGAAAAGCTTAAATTTGCATCCTTCCTTACCTGGTTACTTGGTTTTTCCCTTGAAAATGACAGTTGCTGAGTGAAATTAAAGATAATCATTTGAAATCTAGCCTATTGCTAGGTCTCTGATGCCTAAGATCAAACTCAGATGTAAGAAGTGAGTGCTATACCTGCAGACAATGATAACATGGTGAGTGATGATGCTAACAACAAAGACGAGGGAAAGGTTGTGACACATGCCACTAAATCTTTATTTCCACTCAACTAGGCTTGCTTTTTACTTGCATTTACTTGGAAGAAACAATGAGACATAAAGATAAAGCATCCTCTGAAGGGGAAAAATATTCAGTAATAAAATGATGAATTGGCTGGAGAAAGATGGTAGTACAATTGACTTGGGTTATAAACTTGGAGAAGGATACTAAGCCTCAAAACCAGCTTCTTTCTAGTTACTGTGGGCTGGGATGGTTGAAACCAAGGACTAATCTACTCATGATAAACAGTGTTCTAAATCCAGATGTTTTTTTCCTAAACATAAGACAAGTAAATAGAACCACACAAACTACATTAACTTTAAGAGGTAGATTTTCCTTACCATGCATTCATATAACATACACAAGCCCTCTTATTGGCATTGTGGAGGAATTGTTTCCTTTCATGTCATATAAATGGCATTGTGCTCTTCCCTGAAGGGTCTGGCTGCAACTCAAAAAGCAAAGAAAGACAAATTAAGAAGACTTCCATCTTTTTAAGCTGTCCTTTTGTTCTGCTGAGCAGGGCTAACCTTCCATGGCAAAGAAGTGCTTGCTCAAGCAGGAAGAAGACTTGCCCTTGGTCATGAATCTATAGTTGAAAAGATGATAAATTTGGAGCTGAATGGGTCTTTAGAGGCCATCTAGCTCATCCCCCCTCCCTTGACTTGTAATGTGTATATGTAACTTGCCCTAGTGTCACCTCTTTGGGTTTACTTGGACCAAGCTTAATCTATAAGACTTTTCATATTTCATGTCCTTTATCATGTACCCATTCAGGGCTTCTCCTAAGAGGATCAGAATCATGTCTAAGTCTCCACAAAAGGGAAAAGGGTCATCTGGTTTACTCAGTGTGATCTCCCTTTTCTGTCATTCTTTTTATCTCAAAAGCCCTTGGCACCATCTTCCACTCTGTCATGTTAATCAGTCTGATAGATGTGACATGGTACCTCAAAGTTATTTAATTTTAATTTCTTTAATCAGTAGTGATTTAGAGCATTTTCATGTGAATATTGATAGCTTTGATTTCTTCTTCTGAAAACTGCCTGTTTATATCCTTTTACTATTTGTCAATTAGGGAATAGTTCTTATTTTTTTTTTTTTTAGAGATGTGGCTTAGTTTCCTATATATTAGAAAATTAGGTCTTTATCAGAGAAACTTGATATAATTTTCCTCCAATTTCCTACTAATTTTGACTGCACTGATTTCATTTGTGTAAAACATGTTTAATTTAATGTAATCAAAATTATCCAATTTACTTTCCATAATCCTCTCTGTCTTTTGTTTGCTTGTAAACTCTTCTCTCGTCCCTAGATCTGACAGGTAAATTTTTCTATGCTCCCCTAGTTTATTTGCAATATCATCCTTTATGCCTAAATCATGTACCCTGACCTCAGATTGATCTACAGTGTAAGACGTTGATCTATACCTAGTTTCCACCAAACTGCTTTTCAGTTTTCCCAATTTTTGTCAAATGGTCAATTTTTCTCATAAAACTTGAGCCATTGGGTTTATCAAACATCAGATTGCCATGGTCATTTACTACTATGTATTGTATACCTAATCTATTGCACTGATCCACCAGTCTTTTTCTTATTTACTACCAGATTTTTTGATGACTACCACTTTGTAATATAGTTTGAAATCTGGTACTGATAGGCCACCTTTCCCCACATTTTCCCTTTTATTCTCTTGATATTCTTGACCAGTTCTTCCAGTGTTTTTTTTCCTAGCTCTAAAAAATAAATCTTTTGTAGTTTGTTTGGTATGACACTGAATAAGTAAATTAATTTAGATAGAATTTTCATTTTTATTATATTGACTTGGTCTACCCCTGAGCAATTAATATTTCTCTAATTGTTTAAATCTGTTTTTATGTATGTGAAAAGTGTTTTGTAATTGTTCATAAAGTCCCTGGGTTTGTCTAGACAGGTAGACTCCTAAGTATTTTACATTTTCTGCAATGGAATTTCTCTTTCTATCTCTTTCAGTTGGAATTTGTTGGTAATATTTAGAAATGTTAATGATTTATGTGGTTTTATTTTATATACTGAAACTTTGCTAATGCTGTTAATTGTTTCAGTGAATTTTAGTTGATTCTTTAGTTTTCTCTAAGTATAACATGATATCATCTGTAAAGATTGATAATTTTATTTCCTTATTGCCTATTTTTATTCCTTCAATTTCTTTTTCTTGTCTTATTACCATAGCTACTCTAATACAATATTAAATAATAGTGGTACAAATAATGGACATCCTTCCTTCACCCTTAATTTTATCGGAAAAGCTTCTAGCTTATCTCCGTTACAAGTAATTATTGCTCTTCGTATTAGTAATACATGTTACTTATTATTTTAAGAAAAGCTCTATTTATTCCTCTGCTTAGCTTTTTTAATAGGAACAACATTTTGGTATATTGTATATTTTTAATAATAAAATATAATAAAAGTCCAACTCATTCATTTTATATTTGAGGAAACTGGGGTCCCAGGGTCCAGTGGGTTTGAACCAGGAATTTATCTGCTTATCCAGGAACTCCAACTTTGATTTTTCTATAGCCTCTATGGGGCTGATAACTCTCACACCTTCAGTCCTAGCATGGCCCAATAATTATTTTCTAGTCCACCACTACAGTTTCTGAGGCCATCTGGTTCCCTCCTTTCCTGGGTCCACCTAGTTGACTTCTGAACGTGGTTTTCTTGCAGGGGATGGGGAGGGGTTCTTTGGGGCTTTTCAGCAGAGAACTAAAATATACAGTTATCCCTTCCATATCTCCAATTTCTCTCTAGAGGTTTTGACATATCGAGGTCAGCATAAGAAATGAAATGGGAATTTTGGGGGGAGTTTTGCAGAAGCCACAGATGACACAACAAGACCAGAAGACAATACACAGCCTATGACCAAATACTTAACTCAAATTTTACAATAAGGTACTGTAAACATGCCATAAAAGAAAAAAAAATAAAACCTCTTCTCTGGTATGAAGGGAGGACCCCTAACCCTCGTGATGTGGAAGGGATAACTGTATTTGTGTCTGAGCAGCTTCCTTTTCGGAACCACAGCTCTGGTTCTACTCATCTGTCTCTAGTTTCTCTTAAAATCCAAGCTCAAGGATATAGCCAGGTGCTTTGGTCTTGGCCTTGAATGAATCATCTACAAATGTTAAAGGACAAGTACCTAGGGCACTGCCAATTCCCACCTCATGAGGAAGGCATAATGCCAAAACAAAGGCTTTAACTATGACTAGAAATTAATAAAAGAAATATCATAGGAAGCCTTACCCTCCTCTATCTACAGAATAGAGGAATTCTTTCCAATTTGCTGGACATGCATTACCATAAACCTGGGCTGGTAGCATAGTGGTTCTTACTGATCATAGATGCCTTATTTTATCCTGCTTTACTTAGCCTTTAACAAGACATCTTTTCAATCTGCAGTAAGACTGACAGATTCCTGGAAAGTTGAGGACAGCCCTAAAAGTTTCACAAGATGGTAAAAATGGTTCTCTTAGTGTATTCTGAATAATTTTAGATTTGCTGGTGGTCAGTTGGGTGTCAGTCTGACTACTTCTAGCAAATAATCCCAACAGATTATGCCATTGTAGGGTGTTTGGATCACAAATTTAGAACTGTAGAAGAGCTTGCAGCTAATTCTGTCCAATCTCTCATTTAATTTAGGGCATAAGTGAAAAGAGCCCTGGATTTGAATTTAGAGCTCAGTTCTGTTATTTATTTTATGTGTGACTTTAGGCAACTAATTTAACCTCTGTGGACCCTAATTATCTTTTTCTGTAACATAAAGAGGAAAAAAGAAAGGAAGGACATCAAAGAAATAAACATAAAATACCCAAAAGAGAGCAGAGAGGGATAAAAACAGGGCATGATGTCAAATGTAATACACACTTTAAAATATATATAACAGACGTACGCAGTTTCACAAAAAAAATTTTCTCCTTACATTTGAAATGTTCATGTTTCTTAATATTTGTCAATTTTGTAACAAATTTTTTTTAAATGGTATTAAGGAGACTGGTCTAGATGATCTCCAAAATCTTTCCAGCTCTAAATCCCAAGATCTTAATTCTAGTGCTTTTGTGTTATGTAGCAAGGCTAACCCCAGGCAGAACTGAGAAACAGGCAAGATTCATCTTTAGTTACTTCACCCCCCCACCTCTCTGTGTTTCTGTCTGTCTGTCTGTCTCTTTCTCTCTCTCCCTCTGTCTGTCTCTCTCTCTCTCTGTCTCTGTCTCTGTCTCTGTCTCTGTCTCTCTCTCTCTCTCACACACACACACACACACGCACACACACACACACACACACACACACACACACACACACATACACACATACCCTTCTCTAAATTCTCCATCCCAACATGTCCATCATTCTCATGTGGACCCCTGGCTGGCAAGGTTTCTTTGTTTTGTTAGCCACTCTACGCAACCCCTTTCCTCTGCCTTCAAACTCTACACATTATTTCACAGGCCAAGCTATGCTGCAGAATGGGAAAATATCGACAATGCTATAATTGACTATTATCCTCTGCAATCTCAGCATAATAAGAAAGCACCACAAAATGGGAGAAAGGAAAGAACCCTGGAGCTGGGGTTGGAGGAGCAGTATTCAGAAGAAAGGAACAGTATTTTTTATTTTTTAAAGTTTAAGGAAGTAATGATCTTTGGAAGTAAGGGTATTGAAGATTGGTAGAAATCTGGTGTGTTCCAACAGTTCAAAACTGTTGCTCTAAATGAAGAGTTCTTAACCTGGAGTCTGCAAACTTGTGATTTTTTAAAAAAATAAAATATTTTGACAACTATTTCAATGTAATTAATTTCTTTTGTAATCTTAGGTATTTTATTTTATTCATTTAAAAACATTTACCTGAGAAGGAATTCATTAGGCTTCAACAGACTAGACTATCAAGGGGGTCCATGACATAAAATAAGTTAAGAACTACTGATCTAGATTTTTCCCAGTTTTCTCTCATGTTAAAACTTACCTATGATATTCCAAATTCCATTAAGGTCTCACTAGAGTTTCTAAAACATTGGCTATTTATTGAACAAATTGATTTTTGCTAATAAATTAATGAATCCTAACATATTCTGTTATCCCTTCCTAGTATACATTGTTCTTGAGACATTAAGTACAAACAGGACTTAACCCAGAGGTCAACGGCCTTTCATGTATTGCTGACCTCTGATCTTCTGATGAAAAAAGTCAGTTTGATTTCATTCAATTTAATTCAATAAGCATTTCTTAAGTACCTTCTTACCTGGCAGGTGGTGTAGTGGATGGAATGTTGGACTTGGAGCCAGAAAGATCTGAATTCAAATCCTATCTCCAATGCTTACTAACTGGGTGACCCAGGGCAAATAATTTATTCTCTATGCCTCAGTTTCCTCACCTGTAAAACAGAGACAATAATAGGAATTGTTGTGATAGTCAAATGAGATAAGGTATTCAAAGTATTTTCTAAACTTTAAGCAATTTATACATGTTAGCTAGTGTGATTTTTTTTTTTTGGTGTGCTATAAACTAAGCATTGACCAGAAGATAGAGCAAAGAATTTTTCCCAAAATCCTCTCCTTTAAAGAGGGCTCCTAGACTAACCATCTCTTAACTTCCCAAAAGCTATATTCCTTGGGCAAGACTCCACACCGAGTACTTCTCCTTCCAACACTTTTCAGCTTTCTTTTGAGTGTTTTCCTCCCCCATCAGATTATAAGTTCACTGAGGACAGGAGCTGTCTTATTTTTTTTCATATTTGTATCCCCAGCACTTTGCATGATGCCTGGTATATAGTAGGGTACTTAATAAATGTTTATTGACTATTGATATTGGTGATATAGTAACCAAAATTATACAGTTCCTACTAACAAAAGGCTTATGCAGACAATTAAATACAAAGTGTGTGCAAAGTAAGTGTAAACTGATTTCTAGTAGGAAGAGCTAAAAACTGGAGGATCAGAAACCTTTTTCTGATGAGATGACACTTGAGTTAAATCATGAAGGGAGCTAGGATTCCAAGAGATGGAGATAAGAAAGGTGGCCTTATAGGAATGAGGTACAGTGTGTTCAAAGACATTGAGGTAGGAGATGGAATATCACACAGAAGAAAAACAAAGCAGATCATTTTGATTGGTACATAAAGCATGTGTAAAAAAAGTAGTATGAAATCAGACTAGAAATAGGAATCAGAACCTGATTGTGAAGGGGTTTATGTGCCAAACAGAAGAGTTTTGTTGATTTTTTTTCTTGAGTCAATAGCTAAAGGTTTTCCATCAGGGAAATCATGTGATCAGACTTGAGTTGTGCTTTAAGAATAGCAATTGGACAATGCTATGGAGAGTGGATTGGGGACGAGAGAAGCTAGAGGCTAAGCGAGCAGTTAAGAGGTTCTTACAATAGTTTAGATGAGAGGTGAGGAGGACCTGAACTGGGGTGACTGTGGTATTAGTGGAGAAAAAGAGGCAGATGTGTGAGATGTTAAGAAGTCACAATAGACGAGATCTGGCAAATAATTGAACATGGAGGGTGAGGGAGGTTAAAGTCAAGGGTGATGCTAAGGTTGGGAACCTGGATGACTAGAAGAATGATATTGTCCTCAACTTAAACAGGAAAGTTGGGAGGAGGGATGGTTTTGAGGCAGTAGTGTGTTGGTTAGTTTAACAACTGGCTCTCTGAAAAGGCATTCCACACTTTTAAGTTTAATCTGCATTTTTAATGTTTTCTCTATCATTCGTTTGACAATAAACAAAACAGTAGCTCAAGCCCAGATTTAAAGTGTTTGCTGATTTCCTAGGTATAAATGCTCACACTGAAAATATAACAATTGGCTCTGTTCAAACTGCAGTACACTCCCAATTTGGGGGAGGTTTGGAGATAATGAATTCTGTTTCTAACATGGTGAGTTTGGAAGTCCTTTGGAACATCCAGATGGAGATGTCCAGTAGTATTTGTTGATACAGGACTAGAGCTCATGAGACCGATGAGTCCTGAATATGCAAATTTGCTCTCAATAATAATAAAAAAAAAACTCCTTATAACCATTTAATCAAGAGGTCATTTCTATAGCAATAGAATGGGTTCATCTCCCAATTTTCTTTCCCTTTCTCTTATATATAGTCCAGATCTGTTTAGTTCCTTTGACATCATCAGCTAGCTCCAGGGATGCCTAAATACATCCAGATGTCTGTTCTGCCTTCTTTCTCCTTCATTGTTACTCTAGCATGGGCTAGTCTTTGATGCCAGGCTAAGATTTCAGAAGCAAGTACCAAAAAGGTCAAGAAAGACATATTCTCAAGACTACTGTTGAAATTTCCATTTTATTTCAAGATCCAGTTCAGATAACCATGTTTCTGGTAGGAACAATATCCTAATCCCCACTCTTTGCAAGTTAGCTGGCTTTTCCTTAAAAACATATTGATTGGGGCAGCTAGGTGGCACAGCAGATAGAGCACCAGCCTGAAGTCAGGAGGACCTGAGTTCAAATCTGGCCTCAGACCAAACACTTGACACTTACTAGCTGTGTGACTCTGGGCAAGTCACTTAACCCCATTGCCTAGCAAAAAACAAACAGACAAAGAAACAAAAAAACACCACATTGATTGTCTCATGGGACTAACAGCTCAGAGTGTTTATATCACTTCCTGGTTACCTAAGTAAAATACAATCACATGAAGCTCTAGGAAATCTCCAATGCTTGGTAGACTAAGATGGACAGTTCAGGAAAGGGAGTTACAGTCAGCTGAATTAGCTCAGGGTGTTCTTAATGCTTCTCTTTGTTGAATATCCTTCTGCTGTGGTTAAGTAAATATTCTTTTGATATCAACCCTAAACTACCAGGTGACTGCCCTGAATTGGGTCCAGCTCAGAATACCTTCCTTCATGAAGATTCATCTGGTTTCCTCAGTTAGAAATTACTCTTCCTCTCTAAATTCTCTTGTGTTTCTGTTAGACATCTTTTATGTATTTAATCACATTCTAATAAGTTTTCAACTTATTTGCTTTTCAAGCAAATTGGATTTTTCAAGCCCCAAACCTAATTTAAGAAAAAACAGCTGATAATGAAGTGTCAAAACTTGCTGTAAAAATAACTACCCTAGGCGATCCATTTAATGGCCAAGCCCCCTGAATGATTTAGAAAGGAAATAATATCATAGGATAAAGAACACTTGGCTACACCTTCTGGATGACCTTCAATAGCTAGTTCAGTTAGTTCAAGAAGAAAGACTCAATGAGGATCCCAGCTGATGAAATTCAGATGTTTAATTAAAGATTATTTTTCCTGCTGGTACCTATGTCTATTAGTTCTGGTCTTGTTAGAAGTGTTCCTCCATAGATACACACACACACACACACACACACACACACACACACACACACACACA
>NW_020954590.1:94078843-94125151 GCF_900497805.2 Vombatus ursinus
ACACACACACACACACACACACACACACACACACACACACACACACACTTCTTCCTGCTAGCCCCCAGATAAAGAGTAATTTGAATACTTCATGATGCTTCAACTTTTATTTGCCAGTTTCTATAGCTCTCTATGGGATGGCCTAATGAATGTTGAAAATATCACTTACACACACACACACACACACACACACACACACATGCCACTGCATTGTGTCCTCCACCTAGGCTCTACCATTCTTCAGGCACATACTTCATTTCTCTCTGTATTTATTTTGTAATTTTCCAATGTAGGAATATTTATTAATCCTCCCCCTATCCTCAACAATAGATGATTCTTCAACCCTTACTTGGCTCTCTTATTGCACTTGTTTGACAGTTCTCCTATATTTTCCAACTTTCTTTTATCTTTTGTCTTCCATTAGAGTGTAAGCTCCTTGACTGCAGGGACTCTCTTTTTGCTTGTGGAATTCCTGGTCCCAAAGTCCATTAGCTCTCTTCATTGGTGGAGATAAAAGCTCTGCCTTGCATAAGAGGTGTATTAGAGTTGGTGAGAAGAGAGAGCTTCAGTTCTCAATCAATCTCCCTTTGCAGACTCACCATTTAGGTGCTCTCAGCTTCCAGCTTTGAGAGAGAAGATGGAAGAGGACAACTCCACTTCAAGATGCTGAAGGAAAAGACTCTGGAAAGTTGTGAAAGGAATGGTAGACTCTCAGCTTGCTACTCTAGAGACTTCAGGGGAGTTTCCCCTTGGGTAAGATCCAGGATCCTCTCTCTTGGTTAAGCTGAGTTATCTCACTCCCAATGGGAGAGCTCTTTCATTCTGTATTGTCTGGTATATATTGTCTTTTGTATGCCTTTGCTGATTTCTGTTTTGCTACAATTTAGATAAATTTAGATAAATGCATTTCTTTGCTATTCTCTATATGTGTTCATTGTGGAGCTAGTATTAAATGGGGAAGTGGTCAAACCTTGAATGTAGATTTTGGGGTCCCTCTTTCCTCTCCAAATTACAAAGTAATCAAAAGTTAGATGAATCTAATCCCCTAGACAAACAAAATTTAAGGGAGCAGATAGATAAACTTGTAGCCTAGTTCACTCTGCTCTCCTATAGCAGAGTGGTCTCTGGTCCCAACTTCCCTCTTCCCCTCCTGGCAGGAATGAAAGTGTATTTTGGAGAAAGGTGAGTGGGAAAGAGACTTGAGATGTATAGTCTGCCCCGAATGTGAGCCACACACAAAGACAAGTGCTAGCCATACACAGACTTCTCTATACATGTGGGACCCACTCCTTCTTCTTTTGCTACACTTGTATTTATATTACCAGCACTTTATACGGTGCCTGGCATAGAGTAAGTGCTTAACAAAATATTTTTTCTCCCTCTCCCCTTTCTTCATTTGTTCTTTCTTTCCTTCCTTCTCTCCCTTCTTCCCTCCCTCCTTCCTTCCTTCTTTCCTTCATTACTTCTTTCTTTCCTTTGTTCATTCTTTCCTCCTTTCACATTTCCTTCATTCATTGCATCTTTTCTACCCTTTCCTTCCTTCCCTCCTTCCTTCATTACTTATTTTTTCCTTCCTTCTTTCTTTCCCTTCTTTTTTCCTTCCTCAATCCTATCATTGAAAAAAATTGAAAAAAAATTGCTACAAACTGACTTTTTATACCACATAGTGCTTTATAATTAGTAACTGATATTTATGAAACACACAAGAGTTTGCAAAGTGTTTTACATCCATTCTCTTATTTAAGTTTCACAGCAATCCTTTGAAGTAGTTGCTATGACTAACCTATCATCATATAACCAGATCTAGAAGCAAGATTTTCATCTGAATCTCCCTGAATCCAAATCCAGGGCTCTATTCACTGTATCACACTGGTTTTCCTATATGATGTTCAATCATAAAGACTAAAAATAACGACTTTCACATGGGTTTGATTTTTCTGTCCAAATAGTTCTTGGAGGTATATACCTACTCACTTCCTCTCAAATTTTCTACTAGTACATCTTTCTGGTTGAAACATGGAAAAAGGGAGTTCTTGTTTTTTATACTAGGTGTTCAGTACCATATCTAACTTGCCCAGATTTTGTCTTGGCTCACTCAGTTCTTACATGTATGGTTCCTGACCATACCTTTTGTCCTCCCTCTTATCACTCTTCAAGACCTTAAAATTTCAGGACCATTTGAAAAGAAGAGAGGTTTATTACTAACTCACCCAATGGATAACCAACAAATATCCTGACAATCACTAAGGGAAAAATTCCCCCAACTCAATCACCATTACCCTTCAGTATTACATCACTATTTAAAAAATCAATCTTGGAAGGTTTACAAAGTATAATTCCAGTTTTTAGGCTCAGTTAACATATCTAGCCAAGGTGCTATCAATGCAGCATTCTTTCATTTATAAGTTAATCCCAAGTTGAAATAAAATTATAGTTTATATTAAATCTATATAAAACTCATAGCACTAAATGATGAATCAGTTAATTAATTAGTAGCTATGAAAACACTTTGGCAGTGAACCTACACTAAAATGCTGACAAATACATTTATTGCTCTATCTGAGGCTTCCTTTTTAATTAGTTTCTCAATATGTTACTGGTTGAATGACTATACATGAAGAGGGATGATTAATAGTAAGTGTAAACCTGGAATGAGGACAAAAATTGAGTGTCACAGGGGTCTGTTCTCGGTTCTGTTTGATATTTTTAAGATCAATGTCTTAAATAAAGGCAAACATGTTATAACTATCACATTTTAAAATTACATGAAGCTGAGATAACTAAGACGTTGGATGACAGGATCTGGATCCAAAACAATCTTATCTTGACACTGTAGAACAATGGACCTAATATAAAAAAGAAATGCAATAATGATAAATACAAAGTCTTATATTTGAGTTAAAAACTCAATTGTACAAATATATTATAGAATAAAGGCGTTATGATGAATAAATAATTTGTGTGGAAAAAAAATTCAGAAAATTTGGTGGATTACAGATCAAAATGTTAGCAGTGTGGTGTGAAAGCCAAAAAAAAAGAAGAAAAAGATCATTTGATTTTAGGTATGATCAAGAGTAGCCTAGTGTCTAGAATGAGTGAAGTGAGACTACCCTATGCTTTGCCTTTGGGAGCATTGTGTTTCATTCTCAGTGTCCTATTTTGAAAAGGACACTGATGGACTCAAGTACATCCAAAAGAGGACTACCAGGATGATGAAACTCAAAACCTTATCATGTAAGAATTAGTTGAAGGAACTGAGAATTTATAGCCAAGAGAAGACTTATGGAAGGAAGTAGTAAGGGATGCTAATTATCTCTTGCATTTAAAGGAAAACCACCTTTAGATTTATTTTCTTTTGCCCAGGGAACAGAACTAGGAACTAGAGCTAGGTGGAAGTTATAGAGCAGGAGCTTTTGGCTCAAAATAAAGAACTACTTGCTAATTATCAGAACTGTTCAAAAGAGGAATGTGACTACAGGTCTTTAAGCAGTGACTGGATGGCCACTTGTTCAGAATGAAATAGAGAGAATTTCTTCTAAAAATGGCCTGGTCCAGTTGATCCCTCCAAGTCTCAGGTTTTCTGCTTTTATGACTTTGTGTTGTCCTCATTTTCCCCCTCAAAACTTCCTTTACTTTATCTCCTTTTTTTCTCTCTACTACATGAAGCTACAGTAATGATCAAAGAGCATTAGAGTCTTAAAGGAAGGTAATTGATACAATTATATCTAATCTACTCACTAGAAGAACTTTTGAGTTCAAACCAAGGCACTGTCACCAGCTCATCGTCAGAACTTACAGTGTCAGGATCTGCACAATGGATTTGCTCATAATACTCCACAGAGATGTTCTCTCAGGATGACTGGGTAAGTTTCCTTTGGCTTCACAAACACCAAATGCTAAACACTGACAAGTGATTTTCCAAATGCATTCCACTTGAATGAGGGCAGGAGGTCTGGGAAATTACTCTTCCTTCAAAATGTCAATCACGTTGACTTCAGTAGAACTAGAAAGATACCTAGTGTATGTGCTTTCTAACATGTAGGAAGTGGTAATTAAATGTAATTTCTTTTGGAGGGAGCCTCAGGGAACTGTCCAGAGAGTGAGTGGGTAGTAGAACCTGTTCTGCCTTTTGCAGTGAAAACTGACTTATACTTGTATTTGTTTCAAAGTTGGGTGAAAGCAGGAAGTAAGTTTGAACCCTGAATATTTTTCTTTTTGCTGTTGTACACAGGCCTCTTGTTCATTCTTTGACCACCTGGAAGAATTGTGGTTATTCTTTCTCTACATTAGATCTCTTTGATCTATCCTAAACACCATTAAGTTACCTTGGGTGTACCACTATATCTGAGACATCATGTTCAGAGGACTATAGAATTTCACTGTGGGATGTTAGAATATATCATCCATTCGATTCAGTTCCAAAAAGATTTTAGTGTCTATCATGGGTCAGGTACTATCTGAGGTATTGTGGATATATAAAGAAATAAATAAAAATTAAAGTCTCTGATCTCAAGGATTTAACAACTGGTACATAGATGATTGAATACAAAATAGATAGAATATAAATATAAGATAAATTATTGACAGGCCAAGGACATAAAAACTGGCAGAATCAAGAAATCAAGAAAGGCCTTACAGAGAGGGTGGTGATAGAGCTGAGCCTTAAAAAAAGCTATTAATTCCAACTCCAGATCAATATCTTCTCTCTGCAACTTATAATATTAGAGAGATACCTAGAGCCCAGTGTACCTTCATAAAAGAATCAATCTGGGAGGAGAAGACCCTCAGAGGTTCTGGCCAGAGAGTTAACCAGAGTACTAGAAGATTCAGAGACTTGCTGAGAGTCTTATAGCTAGGTCAGATTATTTCTGACTTCAAGGCTACCTGCTACACCACACCATTTGTTGAATTGTTTAATTTTTTGAACTACAATGTTGAGCATGATGGAGGGTGAGTGACAGGCATAGCAAACCACTCCAGTATGACAAGTTGAAAAGGGAACCTATAGAGAGGGACAGCTAAACTAGCAAAAAATCACCAAAGAAGACAATGAAAGAATAATTATGCTTTACTGTGTTAACACAGTTTTTGTGTCTATATAGTTTGAGTCAATACAATGATCAGATTACCTTTGAGAGTGAGAGAGTAGAAATAAAATTGTCTACATATAGCTTCCTCTTTCAAACAATACAAGAACTTTGCCTCTAAGTAAAAATGCATTTGAAATATATTAGACCATGAGTAAGAAACAGAAGAGTATAGGATTATACCGGTTTCTTAAAATAAAAAAATTGCCCAGAAAATTTAAAAAAAAGTAAGTGGTTATTCTGAGCTAGACTTAACTCAAGTTGGTCCAGTAATCCAGGGGTTAGAATGTAATGGAACACTTATGGCCTTTAAATGCAATAAACATGACTTTACTAATAACAAAGGATAGGAAGGAAGGAATAAAAGAAGGAATGATAAGTGCTTATTATGTACTAGTCATTAGGCTAAGCTCTGGTGATACAAATAGAAGCAAAAAAAAAATGTAGTTCCTGCCCTAAGGGAGCTTACCTTCTAACGGGGAAAGACAACACAGAAAAGGGAGATGACAGAGGAAAGTTTGAGGATGAAGGTACCCAGTGCAGGGACATGGTTTTGAAGTCAGAAAATCACAAAAAGGCCAAGAAGGGAATGAAAGCTTGCTCCATAAAATGGATGTTCCAGAGGCAACTCACCAATGGGAAAAGTGAGCCCATCTGATAAAGGGATATTCAAGAATGAGAAGCCAACAAGGATGGTTGAATGGATAAAAAAGGATATAATTTTTAAGATTAAAAAATATACTATGGAGCATTTAGCACAGTGCCTGACACATAGAAGACCCTTAATAAATGTTTGTTGATTGATTGATTGATTGACCTGTGACTTTGTTGGCTTAGGACACTACAAAACAAGGAAACTTTGTCAGCAGCTTCCCTACAACTTAGAGTCAGAAAGTTGCCTAGGCCACTGAGAGGTTAGGTGACTTACACAGGGTCACATAGCCTGTATTCAACAGAGGCAGAATTTGAACTCAGACCTTATTCTAAGCCTGGTTCTCTGCCACTAAAATGGCAAATCCCCTGTTTCTCCATATTCACCATGGCAACTACCTATCTATTAGAAGTCAGAAAGACATTCCAAAAGGGCAATAGGAAGTCCACTAAAACCTCAGACACCAATTCCCTATACCCTGGACTTCAAAATATGTATGTATTTTATTTTAAATTTGTAAAATAAAACAAGCATTTCTATAACATAGAATTTAAAAAAAGATGATTGCACATGAAACAGCCAATCTATTATGTACAAAACTTGCTATTTCTTTTGAATATCTAATAAAGTTATCATGAAACTTTTTTTTCTTTTTTCCCTCCCCCCCACCTCCTGCCATTCTGAGATGACTCAAGCGGCAAGGAAGCTAGACCAATGACATTCTTGAAAATGATCTCTTCCCCATGAAGGGAAACCAACTCAGACAACTGATCTTGCCACATTGACACTTGTATGATAATTTCTGCAAAACATTTTTTTATTAAATTAATTTATTTATTTTTAGTTTTCAACATTTACTTCCATATGCTTTTGAGCTTTAAATTTTCTCCCCCTCCCTTCCCTCCTCCCTCCCTAAAATGGCATGCAATCTGATATAGGCTCTACATATACATTCTTATTAAGCATATTTTCACATTAGTTATGTTGTAAAGATGAATTAGAACTAATAGGAGGAACCACAAGAAAGAAGAAACAAAAGAGAAGGAAAAAAAAGAGCAAATATTATGCTTCGATCTGCATTCAGACTCCATAGTTCTTTCTCTGGATGTGGATAGCATTTTCCATCATGAGTCTTTTGGAGATGTCTTTCATCCTTGCATTGCTGAGAAGAGCTAAGTTCATGAAAGTTGCACCATGTGGCTGTTACTGTGTACAATGTTCTCTTGGTTCTGCTCACTTCACTCAGTATCAGTCCATTCAATCATCTCTTATAGCACAATAGTATTCGATTACATTCATATACCACAACTTGTTCAACCATTCCCCAATTGATGGGCATCTCCTCAATTTCCAATTCTTTGCCACCACAAAAAGAGCTGCTATAAATATTTTTGTACATGTGGGTCCCTTTACCATTTTTACTATCTCTTTAGGATACAGCCCTAGAAGTAGTATTGCTGGGTCAAAGGGTATGCACAGTTTTATAGCCCTTTGGGCATAGTTCCAAATTGCTCTCCAAAATGGTTGAATCAGTTCACAACTCAACCAACAATCTGCAAAACATTTTACAGACATCATCCCATTTGGATCTCACAACAGCCCTGTGAGTTGTGCTACCAGAATTATAATCTACATTTCAATGATGAGGAAATGGAAGCTCAGAGAAGTTAAGTGACATGTTCAGTGTCATAAACTGACATATAGTGATGGAGATATAATTTGAACCTGGGTTTTCTTGGCTTCACAGTCAGAACCATATCAACTTGAGCTTTTTGCCTCCCAATCCACTGAGGTGAAGAGAATTGTGAGGGGGGAAAATTCTCCCTATACAGGACCTAAAACTATATCAAATTTCATATGTGGTCTGATTTTGAATGAAGTTTTTGTTAATTCCTGAAACTGGGAGTCAAAGATGTCGATTTTTGACAGGCTGATAATAAATACAGCTCCTGTATAACACTTCTTTTCATGGCACTTGATACTATAGGACAGGAGCTCAGCTACTGTCACTAAGGATGAAGGATGATAGGAGTCATGTTTTGTCTAATTTACATTTCTTTTTTGGACAACATGAAGGTGCCATATGAAATTATTAGAATGGGACTTTTTCTCAAAAGCATTTCTGGTATATTCCTAAATGTAGGAATTTGTCATCTTGTATTACATTGTTTCAGGTTGATTTCCTGTGCAGCAACTGTCCTGTTGTCTTCTACCAACAGAGAAGACCCAGTCCAGGCAGAAATAGCTTGCAAATATGTCCTTTTCCTAAGTTAAAACAGTTTTAATTAGTTGGAAAACCACAAAAGCCATCATGAACAAGCACTTGCAAGTGAAGGGGATGAAATATTACCCCACTTAGAAGTTGTTGGATTCCAACAAGAATGAGAAGAAGCACCTTGGGTTTGAAATTGACATGTCTCTGTGCAGCCTTTAACCTGACCTCCTCAAAGTGTCAGCTCAGAAACAAAGCAGCAATGCTCTGAGTGTCTGTTGTACCTTTAGGCTGGAAACTCTAGCGTCTCCTTGAGTGACAGCTCCATCACATCTATTGCCTGTTAGGAAGTCTTTAAATACTATACAGCACAAAGCTCCATGTCATTCTTTGTGGCAAGCTTAAGGAATTAGTCTAACATGGTTATTTACCAAATGAAGATTAATTTCTATAGGGACAGTGTGATATAAGAAAATAGAAGTTGAAAGACTAGGTTCAAATCCTATCTCTACCCCTTATAATACCTCTGTACCTCAGGTAAGTAACACCCTCCTTGTTCCTCAATTTCTGGATTTGCAAAAAGACAAAATAGAACTAGATGGCATCTGAGGTATCTTCCAGCTCCAGAATAGGATATGATCCCATGACTATTTGTCACATTGGAAACTATCATGAAATTACAGATTCACTAAGGTCTCCTGGATAAGATGAGAAACTGAATTTGTTTACAGAAAAATTGAAGGAATTAATAAAAAAAAACATTTACTAAGAGCTTCCTATATGTCTGTTCATTGCCATTTTGTTGGTAGTTATAGGACATCTTGGCAGCAAGATGGCATAGTGGATAGAGCACCAGGCCTGGAGTAAGGAAGACCTGAGTTCAAATCCAGCCTTCACACTAACTAGCTGTGTGATCTTGGGCAAGTCACTTAACCCTGTTTGCCTCAGGTCTTCATCTGTAAAATGAGCTGGAGAATGAAACTGCAAACCACTCCAGTATCTTTGCCAAGAAAACCTCAAAGGGGATCACAAAGAGTTGGACTTAACTGAAATGATTTAACAACAACAACAACACAGAACATCTCGCCTCTCTCACTCATTACCTGTATCACCTTGGGCAAGGCACTTAATAACCTAACTTGTAACTTAATAACTTGCAAGGACCTCAGTTTCCTCATCAGTAAAATGAAGGATTTGAATTAGATGATCTCTAAGGTCCTTTTCAATTCTACACATATGATTCCATAATCTTATGCACATTGATTAGACCTATTCAAATATTTCTATGCTAAGAACAATACTGGTAGGGGAAATATAAATTTTTCTCCATGTTGAAAGTATAGTAGAGGTTAAGGAAAACTGAAAGTTTGGTTGTTGTATTCTCTCAACTAAACCAAACAGAAACGGAGCCTAAGACAAGATTGAGGAGTTGGCTCGTGTCCTGGCTTCCATAATGAAAATAAGGATGAGTGAATCCATTCAAATGCATTGAGAACCAACTTCTGTTTAACCAGAGTTGTTGGAAAGTTCAATGGAAGAATATTTTTCCTTACATTGTTTTTCATTTTTATGTAATTATGTCTTTCTCACTTTGTGTGAGGCCATCATATTGCTTAGAGATAATTAAAAATAATCTAGATGGTATTAGAAAATATTTTCCCATAAGGCAATTGAAAATTCAGGGGCCTATTTTAAACAACTTGCAAGGGTAAAGCTGTTTTGAGGACAGACTTGACCTCCGTTCTCTGTCAGTGAGGTACTGAGAGAAGAGAGTCATTGGGAACTGACTAAACTATATACTTGCTCTTAATTGACATGAGGTAAGAAATTATGTAGTATTTAGATGTATTCGTGCATGCTATTTTTCTATTCTCTTTTGAAGTTCTTTGGGGGTAGTGTCTAAGGAAAGTTGGGCTACTCCATTGGGTAGTTGCCTAATGGACTGAGAGTAAGCTTGATTTCTGTATTTTATCTAAGAATTGGAGAGGGAACAGCAACATTCTGAAACAATAGAAACTCTTCCTTTTCATTGGGAATCATGGGAATTTGTCTAGCCTGTTTTCAGGAGTTGTATCATGGTAAACTCAAGTCTGTCTTTCTTCAAAGACAGGTAACCTGTAACATTTGGTAAATATCCACAAATATGCACTCACAGGTTGAGACCTCCAAGGGATGGTTATGCTAAGTTTAAGGTTACCTACGGGTCCACACTCCTAAAACTCCTAAAGTTTATATGCCCACTCCAGTGACTTAATCTTTACTAATCAGTCTAAATTATTATGAACAATTAGCCAAACTAAAGACATTTGCAGAGATGGCATCATAAGAAAAGTAGCTGCAAGATATCCTCCCCATCAGCTTAGGGTTCACTCTTCTACAAATACTCACATTACTGGGAAGAGTGTTCATGGAAAATACTAGTATAGAAGCACATACTTAGGGAACACGTGAGGCCAAAAAACAAAACAAAAACAAAAACAAAAACAAAAAACCCAATTCAGGTCTACAGTGCTATATAGTCTTAATTTCATTTATCTTCTCATGGTGTCTGAATGTTGCTGCTCCTAGGTATAGTATCTCTTCTGGGAAAGTCTCAGTTTGATCCCTGACCACTAATTCTTACCTCTCTTGACTCACAAAACTCCTGTCTTCTGCCTTGTCTCATCTGGATTCCAGTACATTGGACACTGCTGAGTAGTGGCCAGAGGAGGAGCATAAAGAAATCCTACTCTCACCTTTGCTGACCGCTGCTAGAAGTGTTCCTAAGAGCTGACAGTCTTGACTCTTTAGCGAATGTATTTTGATTTTTGAAGGTGACCAGAGGGTGTTACTGATTTTTAATGAGCCAGTGCCTAGGCCTTACAAGTAATTCAAGTTTAGTTGAAGAACTTTCCTCTTCCTAATGTAGTATGTATGTCTTCCTCCTTCAGATTGTAAGTTCCTTGAGGTCAGACATTGTTTTTTTTTTTTATTTATATGCTCAGTGTTCAGCATAGTGACTGGCACATAGTAGGTGCTTAATAAAGGTTTATTGACTAATATTTCTCAGGTCTACTGAGGACGGGCATAAGATTCTTGAAAAGAGAATTTGAATCACTAGGCAGTGATGGGGAGTCATTGGTTTTCCCCTCCCCCCCACCTTTTTTTCTTATTTCCACTCTTCCCAAGGAAGAGAGCAGGTAAGGAGCTGAATTATCATTGTTCCAATTACAAATCACTTAATCTATTTCCTACAAAGATCTTAGCATTTTGGTATATATCAGTCACACCACAGTTGCTGAGTGCTGCCTTTTTAGAAAGTCAGTCACTTTACAGCAAGCTTCTTTTTGTGCAGAAGGGGGAGTTTAGAGAGCTGAGAAAGATATGTTATAGTAGACTGGAAATTTAGAGCCTATTTGAACTTTGTGTTGCCAAGTTTAATCCTGAAATCTTCTCCTTCAAAGTTAGATTCTCTTTAGCTCAGAATTCAGCAGATGCTCATGGGATTCTCTGTCCAATGAAGTTTTGACGTTTTGGAACAGCTTCCAAGCTTTTGTCGGTGTGTTGGTGCCATACTTACTCTAATCTTTCTGAAGCCTTCCAAGTTTTCCATGATTAAAAGAACAAAGATAAATAAAAGTGGTTCAGCCACTTCCTTTAGCTGTGTTATATTATTGAGCTGCTCTGACTTTTTCAACCTTGTATTTTCCAAACATTCCCTTGACTATTTGTCAATGGCTATCATTACAGTTATTCTTTGATTTCCTTCCCATTCACATGGACTGGAAGTTTTATGTTAAAAATAGATTTCAAAGTATGAGTTCAGTTTGTCTGTCCTTAATCATAATTTCTTCACCTTTTGTACTCATGTCTTAGTGAAAATTCCTCTTGGAACCATATTCTTCCTGCTGCAAAGGGAGACTCATGCCTTCTTTCAGGTCATTTGGGAGAGACCCATTACAAGTCTAGCCAGAATATTCTAACATTGTCAGAGTATTCCATTATCCTGTCTGTTGTTAGCCCCTTTTGCTGATACTTCTTCATCCATCTTGACTGCCTTTATATTTAATCTCTCCCCAATGAAATCTTTGAAAGTCTTTGTTTCTATTTTCTTTTTTTCTGCATCCCCAATGCACTTTGACTTCTTTGCTTACAATTATTTGAGTTGTGATATGAGATTTTAATGCTTTTTTGGGATGTTTTTGGTTTCCCTCCCAATCCTTTTTTCCCAATAAAATAAAGAATATCTCTACGTTGTTTCTTGAATCACATTCTACTCCAAGTGTCTAGAATAAAAGTGATAGAAGTTTAAAAAAAAACAGTAAGTAAGGGAGAGCATATCTCAATGCATTCTCTGTGCCCAGTTCCAAAGCAGAGTATGACTTAGGTAGGTTATATGAGCAACAATTTAGATCTGGAAGCAACCTGGTCTAACTTCTTATTTAACAAATGATAAAACTGAAACCAAGAGAGATAAAATTACTTGCCCAAGGTCATATAGATAGTAAGTAGAATAGCCAATATTTGAGCTTAGGTCCTAAGTTTCCAAGTTCATTGCTCATCCTCATGCATCATGCTTTCCCCTGGAAGCACAGGCTGTGGCTATATTTAGTAGCAAAAGGAAATTAAATCTTTTGACCCAGAGATTCCAATTCCAGGCATATATGCTAAAGCAGTTACAGATGGTTAGAAAGGTTCAATATAAACCCAAATATATGTGCTGAGCCATATATGTAGTATATCACAATGTGTGGTAATAAAGAAAAGGAAACAAAGTAGGTGTACATTGATTAAGGATGATTAAATCAATTATGGTAAAAGAATGTCACAGAATATTATAGCATCAATATGAACAATTCAGCAAAAACATGGGGAGACATAAGAATTAATGAAGATTGAAGCAAACAGAATCAGGCAAACAATATACACGATCAATAAAAAAATGTAAACAGAAAGAGCAGTAAAGTGAAATTTAATAATATATATTTCAGTATAATTAAGTAATTATAATGATCATGTTTTGTCCCAGGATAGAATTGAGAGAATAGACCTTTCCCACTTTTGAAAAGGTGAGGGACTTGTGAGTATGCAACATTACATGTACCATCAAACACTGTTTATTTGTTGTTTGGTTTTGCCAAACCAGGTTAAAAAATATATTGTTTCAAGATTGAAAAAGAATAGGGGGAGGAAGGGATATATTGGGGAATGAATAGAACATAAGAAAGAAAGGGATCAATAAAAAAGGTAACTTTAATTCTGAGAAAAAGCTTAATCCCACTTTTCTTCTGGCCATTATTAAATCATCAAGTAAAATGATATGCTAAGTAAGTATTGTGAATCCCTGCCTAATTTCTTTGTGATACTTTACATGATCAAAACAAAAGTCAGAATTTGGGTAAGTGAAAAGAGTAATAGCTAATGAGTTCACAAACTTAGAATTGATCCTCTAGTATAACCTCACCTTTTTTAGATAGGGAAATTGAGGACCAGAGAGATAGTGATTGCCCAAAGTCATACAGGTAGTAGGTAGCAAAGTCAGGATTTGAATCCAAATGCAACTTGTTTTTCACTGTACCACACACACTTAATTCCATAAAGTGGCTCCAAAAACATAGTGTCTTGCTCAATAAATGATTGTTGAAAGAATGAATGATTGATTGAATGAATGAAAAAAAGCTTCATTTCTGGCTATATCTCTCTCAAACTAGATTGTCACAGTTAACCTCTGTTAATTTGATTAACTTTGATGATGTCACATACTTTTATTCCATTTTAAAGAGATTCTGTTTGATTTTCCATGCTTATTTTCCCTAAAATTGAGTACTCACATTACAGTACCTCTTCCCAAAGTGAGTCAGATGTGCTGAACATTTGAATACCAAAGTGGTGGTTCCCATAGCAGCCACAACCACAAGGAAGCTTAGGATCACATACCAATACTGTCCTCCAAACCACTGGTGAACTCGGCTCCAGAAACAGAGTGAGGTAGGAGGGTAGGGATGACCCAGCGTCCATGTGAGTTCTACATGAATTTTCAAAATAAAATCAACTATAGTGCCTCTTCTACAGACAGCCTCTTCTTTAAGGGAAAGGCAATACTTTTGCTGAGAGTTCTTGGGTTTTCTCCTGCACACTCAGTGACAGCCTAAAGTTGTAGGCCTAAAACCAAGAGTCATTTGAGCAGTACCAGAAGAACAATTTATGTAGAGACAACAATGCTATAAAACCAAACAAGTGAGAAAGATGTTAGAACTCTGATCAATATAATAACCAATTATGATTCCAGAGGACTAATGATGAAACATGCTGGCCATGAACGAGAGATGATGGATTTGGGGTACAGAATGAGACAAATATATATTTTGGGCAGGAGCTTGTTTTCCTTGACTATGTATATTTATTATTTTTTTCTTTCCTTTATTCCAATGGAATGGCAGATGAGGACAGAAAATAGATTTCTTTTCACTTAAAAAAATAGAGAGGGGACATAGTACAGATCTGAAATGTTGCATGCAGTTTCAGATGAGATCATTGTATTATTAAGTTTATTTGACTGTTTTACTTTGTTACAAGAGACCTCTCATGAAGTAGAAATAATCTTTAAATATACATAATATAAAAACAAAATACATCAATAAAACTAAAAGTGACAAAAAAAATAAAGCCACATGTTTGTCTTCATGTCTGCAGAGAGGGAATAAGGGTTCGGGTAAAGCTAATAAAGGCAAGATTTTACAACTGCAACATATTTGGTTGGAATCTGCAGTCACTTGTACTCAAAATGACCCCTATGACACAATATCAAGCATACATATTGAAAAATTTCCAGTTTATTGAGTCATGCTACTGAGAAAAAATAATAAGGACTCACCAGTTTTGAATATTCATCCTTGGAATAAGGTCAAAGAGGTGTATAAGAAAATAGACTTAGGCCTGGAAGAGACCTTACAGGCCTTCTAGTTCAATCCCCTAATTTTACAGCAGAAGAAACTGAGGTTCAGAGAAGGTAAATGACTTGTCTAGGGTCACACAGATGGAAAGGAGTAGAGCAGGTCTTTGAAACCAGAAATCAAATGTCCTTTTAAAAATGTAATCAAGAAATAATTTGTTGATACTGTATAGCTGAGTTTTTGGTGGTGGTTGGTTTTTGTTGTTCTATGACAAGTGTGAACAAAGATGAACTTCAAGGTCAGGAAAAGATAATCAACAAAAAAAGAGAGAAAAATACAGTGTGTGCAGTGTATTTTGTATAATGAACATAATTTTATGCTTTGATTAGTAGCAGAATGGATGAGTGATTGTCTTGGAATCAGGAAGACCTAAGTTCAATACCTGTTTCCGATACTTATTAGTTATGTGACCACAGGTAAAGTTTAGATTTTCCATTCCTTAGTTTCTTCATCTGCAAAATGAAGGATAATAATACCTCTAGCAGTTACCTGGCTGGTTAGTTGTGAGACTCAAATAACAATTCCTATAAATCACATCACAAACTGAAAATATTTTATAATGTATTGTTATTATTTTCTTCTAGATTAGAATTTTAACAATTTTTATCATTAAAAAAATTCAAATTCTCAAGTCAAAATGTACTCCCCCTTCTGGTGTCCCTCTATGCTATATCTCTAGTATTTTACCTCTTTAAGAGGAGAATTATCCGTATAGGTCCCTGTGATACTGCCAGTAGAGCTGGCCTTGAAGTAAAGTTTCCGTCAACACATGCAACTTCCTGAAAATCCTTTCACTCTCAGGGTTACTTGTACCTGAGGGAAAGAGATTTTTCCCTTCCACTATGGAGGGCATCCCTCCCTCCATGGGTTGATGACAGCCTCCTTCCCCACCCCCAGGGTAGGGCACATATAACGCAAGATTTCTTTGAGAAGATTTTCTTCCAGTGAGAAAGTAAATCTTAAACAATAAATCTGAACTAGTATAAACATCCAAGATATATATGAGATTTTTTTTTTTTAAAAAGAAGACTCCATATGTGTATATACAGACACAGGCATACATATTTTTTTTCCAAAGGTTGGATGAAAGCCCAAGTTCTGGCAATTTATGTGAGGATTAGAAAAAAAAATAATTGTGTACAGAGACGTGAGGGAGTAACAGCTCTCATAAGCGTTATTGCTGCATGCCAGATAAAATAAAAATGAGTTGAGTGAGCAAGAATTCCTAAGGACTCCAAAGTCACTTATTTTGCTAGCAGGTTAAATAGCCTTGGAAAGAAATCAGGGTGAAAACAGCTACATAGGCACTGCCCTATTTCAGTAAATCAAAGGATCCAAGATATCCTCAATGGGGCTATCCTCTCCATTGATGTAGGTTGCAACTAAGTCATGTCCTCTCATCTCGTGTGATTCTTGTCCATGTCCTTCCTACAGAATCTAACCAATGACCTTGAAGCTTTCTTTCTTTGTTTTGGGGGTACCACTATAGGACTCAAACTGTTCCTTGAAGTTATCCCTCACTCACTCTGCCCACATGATCAACCCACCTTCTTTTCCCATCATAGCATCTCCTGGATGATGCCTCAAGGAATTTCTTTATATTGAAGTCATCCTTGCTATAGCCCATGTTTTAGTAACATACTGTAACAGCTAAGTAGCACAGCAGATAGAGATCTGGGCCTGGAGTCAGAAAGACCTAAGTTCGAAGATAGCCTCAGCCACTTGCTAGCTGTGTTACTCTGAGCAAGTGATTTAACTTCTGTTTGCATCAATTTCCTCAACTGTAAAATGGGAACAATAATAGTACCTATATCTCAGGGTGGCTGTGAGAGTACAAATGAGATATTAGTAAACTATTTAGCATTGTGCCTGGCACATGTTGTTGTTTCAGTCATGTCTAACTCTTTGTGACCCCATTTGGGGTTTTCTCAGCAAGGTGGTTTGCCAGTGATTACTAGAGTGGTTTGTCATTTACTTCTCCAGTTCATTTTATGGTTGAGTAACTGAGGAGAGCAGGGTTAAGTGACTTGCCCAGGGTTACACAGCTAGTTAGTATCTGAGGCTAGATTTGCACTCACAAAGATTGGTCTTCCTGACTCCAGGCCTGGCACTCTATGCACTGTTCCACCTAGCTGCCTATGACTGACATGGAGTAAGTATTTAATAAATGCTTTTTTCCTTCCCATGTGCTTATGCTCACTATACATCATTATTCCACTGGTCCTTCAATTATCCACCATTTTGATTTTTGAAAATTTAAAAATCTTCAGGATTTACAGTCAAATGTTATCACGGGGAGAATAATAATAATAATAATGAATGATAATACCATTTATATAGGGCTTTAAGGTTTGCAAAGCACTTTAGAAACATTATCTCATTTGATCCTCATGAAAATCCTGAAAGGTAGGTTGTATTATTATCCACATTTTACAAATGAGTTAGTTGAAGCAAATAGGTTTAGTGAATTGTCTAGGGTTGCAGAGCTAGTATGTGTCTGAAATTAGATTGAACTCATATCTTCTTATCTCCAGTTTCAACATTTTATTGACTGTGCCATCTAGCTGTTAAAAAGGTAGGTTTTAGAATCAAGGAGTATCTTGTCATCAATTAAAGTGCTGGCCAATTTCTTTACTAGTCACTAGGTTTGTTAAGTGAATTCTGTGTCATAGTTTACACATAGTGAAAATACTAAATACAATATAATCTTTTACTTTTAAATTGAAAATTAATTTATGAAATTATGAAATAGGGGTATGTATACCTGGTTCTTTTAGTACTCAGGAAAGATGATGATTAGCAGCAGGAAATGTGGTGGCAATCACACTTTAATTAAATTCAAGGGATATAGGAGCAAAAAGCCCAGAAAGGCAGAGACAAGCAGTAAAAATTGTCCAGAGGGAGATGGTGGTGTAGGGATAGGCAATGGGATGGTGAAGGAAAGCAGGCAGCTTGGGGAAATGGATGGAGTTGGGGAGAGGCAGAGAATATCACTTTAGAGTTGGAAGCCCTAGGCAATGTGGACCGAATGGAGATGGATGAGTGCTTGGGGGGCAGGAGTCTGGGGTCTCATTTCTATAGGGTTTTTTTGGGGAAATAGACAACTCCTATCTGTGTCACCTTAGGGTTAGTTCATTAACATTTCCGAATCATCTCAAAGTTGCCAATAAAATTTCAAATCATCATCCAAAGTCATCAATATCTTTTTGATGTTCTGGTAGTCTGAGTTGTGGACATCTGAATTTTGTCTGGAATTTACATATCATAGGTCTGAGACCTTGACGAGCAGAGACTAGATGTTTTCTCCTGATTCAGCACGTATTACTGGATCTGAATTTGAATTAATATATGATGCAATTTGTAAATTATGCTCCTTTGGTCTTGGGACAATTTGCATGTGACTTTGAGGTTCTCCTTTGAAGTCTTGTTTTCCGCTATTACTCTAAACTGACTACCTATAAAATTTATTATTGCCAACTAGAAGGCCTGGGGGTTGGAGGGTGGTTAGGGGCACCAGAACAAGATACAATTTTAACACAATTTTGATATATTTTTACCCATAGAGGTGATTTCCCCTGCTCCATTCACAATCTCTTTCTTGGTCTTCCTTCATTAAAAAAGAGGGGTATGATTATGGGATTTGTTTGGCCTGAGTTAGGGGTCAAATTCAATTCAACAATCATTAAGTGTAAAACACAATATACTCTGGGGTATCAAATGATGGAGGCATTGTCCCCAATTACAAACCTTTGGGCCTCTTCTCTGATTTAATTTGCATAGGAGAGTCCAGATAGGGAAACTTTTACCTGTCCTGATTCCAAATTTCGAAAGCTGTCTGACGCCCTGGGGCAGCTAGGTGGCACAGTGGATAGAATGCCGGACCCATAGTCAGGAAGACCCTAGTTCAAATGAGGCCTCCAACACTTGGCAAGTCACTTAACTCTGTTTGACTCAGTTTCCTCATCTGTAAAAAAAATGAACTGAAGAATGGTAAACCACTCCAGTATCTTTGCCAAGAAAACCCCAAATGGGGTGATGAAGAGTAGGACATGACTGAAAAACAACTACAACTGAGGCCCTGAGTGGTGATGTGACTTGCATACAGCCAGTATGTTTTTGAGGCAGGAAGTAAGCCCAGGTCTCCTCATTTCTGTGGCCTGCTCTTTCAACACTATCCCCCCACTTAATCTCACTTATAAATTTACACTTTGATTGTGGGAAAGGACAAAGTTACTAGGCCCAAGAATGCTTACAAACACACACATACACATGTGTATGTGTGTGTGTGTGTGTGTGTGTGTGTATAAAATTCATTTATTTATGTCTCATTCATCTCATTTTCACAGTTCACCTTTCAGAAAAGTCATCTTTAATGTTATTTGAAATAGATTAAGCCTATTCTAAGGTGAGGTTCAGTGCCCTAATATACTTATACAAAATCAGGAGATTTTTTTTTTCTCAAAGCTTTGGCCATTAAATCATTTGGTTGATTATCCCCTGCAATCCCCTACTTGGTTTGTTCTGCTTAAAGTATGTGACTCTTTAAACCTTTCTTTCACATTGTAAATGTTTATAAATGATTATATGACTGAATAAGCATCGAAGGGCACTATGGCATAATGCAAAGAGCCCTAGATTAGCAATCATAAGACCAGGATTTCAGTTCTGTCCCTGTTATTTGCTAGCTATGAGATCATGGGCAGGTTATATAACCTCTCTGAAGCTCAGATTCTTTTTTTTTAATTAATCCATTTATTTAGTTATTCATTAATTTATTTATAACATTTTTATAAATTTTGAATTTCAAATTTTCTCCCTCTTGCTCACCCTTCGCCCACTCACTGGGAAAGTGAGCAATATGATGTGAATGATCCATGTGAAGTAATGCATAACGGATTTCCATAATAGCCATGTTGCAACAACAACAACAAAAAAAAAGCAAGAAATATAAAGAAAGTTAAAAAAAGTAGGCTTCAATCTACACTCAGAGTTGAAGCTCAGATTCTTTACCTGTCAAAATAGGATAATTCTTATTTGCACTACCTTCCTCACAAAGCCTGTGTGGTAAATTGAGAAGCAGAATACAGTGTCCCAGAAAATCTCAATGCAGTTTTAAGCTTTAGTATCTTAAAACAGCACTAAGACTTTTGGGACATCCAGTATAAACCTGAGCTTTTTTAAAATTACTAACAATAATACTAATAAGCATACTATTCAAAATAAGTTTAATTATAGAACCAAATATAGCCATGTGGCCCATCTGCTAAAATGGGTGACCAACTTTTGGCATCTCTGGGATCTTTTGGTGTTCTCTCTTTTCTCAAATTGTTTTGGGACATTTGGGATTTTATAAAACCCCAAATACGCTTGCCAAAAGCCTTTCCCTCCTTCATATTTGAACACATGGATTTTAAAGGAACTGTAATCCATATGTTTCTGACTCATTTACACTTAAATAATAAAAAATGTTATTTTCTAAGAGCTATTTGATGTTCCAAAGTCTTTTGAAGCTTTAAAAAAAGTATATATTTTTTAAGGCTCTCCACCCACCCTCCCTGCAACAGGAAACCTAGTTTTGCCAAAAGTAAGTGAACTCAGACACAAAAAAGGTGCAGTTCTTGTTTGAACCCCCAATATTTAAACTTGGCAAAAGCCATTTGACTTTCCTTATTTGTTATGTTAACTTCAGAACCAGGCAGCATTTTCATCCTTTCACTGGGAAATTCTTATCACCAGAGCCATTGTGGTCACTACTAATTCATCCCACACCTTGAAGATCCTCAAGGGGACTCTTTTTTTTTTAGTCTCAAAATGAATTTTAAGTTAGGCTTTTGGGAGTGAAAAAGAAAAAAAGTTAAATCAAAAGTCATTTTGCTATTTATTAAAAGTCTGAAATATTTTTTTCCTGCAAATCCAACTCTTCTCAAATAAACAAATAAACTCCCAAAAGGTATTTGTCTGTGTGACTCCAAGCCAGCTCTAAAGTCTCTTATGCCATTTTGAAAACAAACAAATGTGGCTCCAGACAGAATATGTGAGTGAAAGGTTCCAATCAGGTGAACAGACAAAGGTATGGTCCTAGAATTTAGGATATTTAGATCTCTAAACTGCTGCTTTGACAGTTCTCAAATGATTTGAAGGCTTAAGAAGCACTGACATGACACAGTGCTGTACAAAGGCCAAAAGCCCTCCCCCCACCTTTTTTTAACAAATATTATTTTTTCACCTCCTCCAAGAAGTTCATCTAGTTGAGTGTGTTTCAATAGCAGCCATAGATATGTTCCTGTTCCTTGCAGAAAATGTTCCTATTAATGGCTTCCATGTGTTGGCATTGAAGCTGATGTAAAGTTATCTCGGCCACGAAGAGACCGAGATTTTCTTGCTTTTTTTCACTTTGACATGACATTTTTAGTATCATGTCTTTTCCTTCCATTCAGTTTACAGCTTAATACTCTTGATGTTGTACAATTGATATCAGATTTTTAAGTCTTTCTTGAGAAATTGAATGGAACCCAAGACCCTTCAGATGAATAATTACCATTGGCCTTATGAGGTATTTCTTGCATCTGTGTCAACTTTGGCAATCTATCTTGTGATACAGTATTTATCTAAAGTGAAGGTATAATTAGCAAGTGACAAAAATGTTCCATATCCATTAAACTTTTATTTTTTGAGGGGAAGAGGGAGAGAGTGGGACATATCTGTTATTTCACCAGTGTTGAGAATTTTTGGTGTGGAAATTCTCTCCACCAAAGCACACTAGCAACCCATTTGTTATTTTATGTCCCAGCCCAAGCCCCACCTGGTCATTATTTGGGCCTGATGGCTCAGAATGAATGTAAATAGCAGCCGTTTCTTTATTGGTCAGAAACCCCGAGGGTCTTCCCCTTCCAGATTTTTTTTACACTAAGTAGAAGAGGACATTCTTTGCTTCCTTTCTTACCTAGCCTGAATCACTGAATTGGTGTTGCCTTAGTCAAACTGAGACTTAGGAAAGACCTTAGCTTAAAAAGGCCAAAGTCTCCCATTGCATCCAGGGCCAGGACCATCATCAATTGTCTTGATCTGTATCTTGCCACTGGGCCCAGGTGGCTCTGGAGGAGAAAGTGAGGCTGGTGACTGCACAGCCCTCCCTCACTTATATCTAATTTACTTGCAAGTCATGACATCAACTTCTGATGTCATGGTCCTCTTCTAGAAGAAAGGACAAACAACAACAATCCTTAAAAAGAATACTGATAGGCTAAATAACTTGCCTATGGTCACATAACAAATATGTTGCCAGTCAATAAATGTTTACTAAAGCACCTACTATTTGCTAGCCATTGTGCTAAGTGCACAAACAGACAAAATACAGTCCCTGCCCTCAAGGAGCTTACAATCTAATGCTGCTGAAGGTAGTACTTAAATTCTAAGCCTTCTTAAAGTTAAGGCTGGCCCTCTATCTATTATGCCACATTGCTTCTCATTAAACCAACTCAAAGAAAAAATGTATTACTTTCTCTTTCAGAAATGGAAGGGTCTAATAGACATTTGAAAATATCAACCAGATTTCAAGGCTATGGAGGATATCGTAGGTTGCTAGAAAATACAGTTGCATTATTAAATTCAGTGGCTGGGGATATAGCTACCTATCAAAGGATCTATGCAATTTGAAGGCTCAGTTTGCTATAGACAAACTAGATATAGTGGTTAAATCAGTCACTGTCATATGATGAAAAAAGCATAAGACTAAGATTTAAGATTCTGGTATTTTTAATCTCTACTTTGCCATTTATTAGCCTCAATTTACTCATTTACAAAATAGGAGAATTTATGGTAAATGATCTCCAAGGCATCTTCCAGCACCTCAAGTTTCTGTTTGAAATGAGTAGCATGTGTTAGGGTTGAAAGGGAGAAGGAGAATGTTCCGGTCATCATAGTCAAAACAGTTAACAAGAATGTTAGTCCCAATCCAGTAGGCAAGATATCAACTTATTTGAGAGTGTTCAAGGATTTTTCCCAGCCATGGAATCACTTATCTTAGAATTCAGAAATCATTGCAATCAAGCTGTAACCGGAACATGTAACTTCCTCTACAATACCCCCAGTGAATGATCAACCAGTTTCGTCTTGATGACCTCCGGTGAAGATCAACCTATTGTCCTCTGAAGCAGTCTATTCTACTGCTTCAGTAGGAAGTATTTTTTCTTATATTAAGCCTAAATCTGCCTCTATGCATCTTCCATCCATTATTTCTTGTTCTGTTCTCTGGAGGCATGTAGACCAAATCTAGTCATTCTTCTGCATGTAAGCTGTTCAAACACTTGAAGTGAGCCATCATATTCTTTCTACCCCATCTTCTCTTCCTATCCACTACCATGCTTCTCTAACCTTATAATCCTTCTTTGCTTTTTCAGGTTTACCAAGCCTAGTTCCTACTACAGCATGGTTTTCAGTTCCCTTGCTACTTTAGTCATATTCTTCCAGAGGGCTTCCTGATTTCTAAAATGGGACATCCAGTATTGAACATAAAATGCCAGCCATGGCTTGATGTGTACAGAATGCAGAATTAATGGAGGAACTATCACCTCCCTTTTGCAGGACCTTCTGAACCTTACCAAATAACACAAGGCCATATTGACACATATATGTAATGAAACACCTTTAAATGATACAAAATTCCAGTGATGTGTCTATCAGAAATATCTACATATGATGATAATTCCTTATAGGAAAGGGACCTAAGCCTATTTCTCCTTAAATACCAGTGTAAGCTGTTTTGGGAATAAGTTGTCTTAAGAGCAACTGAAAGAATGGGTCAGGGAGACCCATAGCTTCATGTTGCACTATTGAATCATATTGAACTAACAATCTCCTAAGACTCTCTGATCTTTTCCACACAAATTTCTGTCGATCTACTCACCCACCCCCTGTGATCTTGAATATGTTCTGTTGACTCCTTGAATCCAAGGACAGGAATATCATAGTCTCACTGGTGCCATCCTTTTGATGTGGGTAGCTGGCATCTTCTTGACCCATTCTTTCAGTTGCTCTTAAAGCAACTTATTTCCAACACAGTTTTTACCAGCATTTAAGGAGAAATAGGCTAAAGGACTTTTCTTATAAGGAATTACTGCTATATGTAGATATTTCTGATAGATACTTCATTGGAATTTTGTGCCATTTGAATTGTTTCATTATATGTAATGTTTATATCAAAGAAAGTTTGTGGACGCCTAAGATTCTTGGATTATGGATGCTTGAACTTTAAAAAAATCTTTGATACTAATGTATATAGTTCCATTTATCTGCATAGGTTTGACATTTCAAGAACACACCAAAAATGACTTTCTCAGAGTTTTAAGCAACTGTTAACACTTGAATGATGCTAACACATCAAAAGAACAAGTGTTGACATGGCCAGTCCCAGAAATAGCCAATTCTCTTCTATTTTTATGCCAACATGACTTCAGATACCTGCCTTTGTCTTTTAGCTTCATGCCTGAAATTCGTTACTTTGATTCATATTTGAAACCAGGAAAGGGGAAAAAATAAGAACCCTAAGCCAAGTTTAACAGTATTAGGTGATATTGAAACAATTCCCCCAACTGAAGGACAGTCCCTGCCTGGAAGAATACATTCCTGCAGCACAGACCATAAGGTTCTGGGGAGGTTAATTGTCAAAGCGCTTAGAATCATGGAGCTGCCCCAGGCTTGGTATGTGGCCTTGGACAAGTCACTTGGACCTCAAGTAGCATTGTAAAAACATCATTTTTATGCCTAGAGTGTGGATGAATTAGAAAAATCTGGATATAATCTCCCATAACAAATATCTGTTGAAAAAGTAAAGGAAGAAAACACTTGCCAAAATGTCCTTTGGCTTTTACAGAATCGAAAACACTGGGGGGAAGATTTTGACAAGTTTAAAAAAAACATACCAAATAACTGCACTTTTGCAGTATTAAATAATCTTTCATATGAAACTCTTACTGTCACCTATGACTTTGATAAGTGTTATGAGACTAATATCTACTAGGGTTTATGGAGCCTCTTTCTCATCCATGGGTTAGACCTATGCCTCTCCTTCTCCCTTTCTCCCCCCTCCAGTGTATTCATTTTCCCTAAAAAAAGAAAAAAGCCATCCCCAGGACCTGATTGATCCCTACCTTAGGTGACAGAATTTCCTGGCTGTCTTTCACATTATTAACACAACTTCCTGTTACCTAAGGGTATGAAAAGTCCTGCTTATGTGAAGTCCTGACTTGGTGGATGGCTAAAGAACACATGAGTCACCACATCTTGCCTTACTGACCAGATGGGTTTCCATGTAGAGATGAGGGGGCTCTTGCCTATAGAAATTAAGTGCCACTCTATGCTCTATGTTTAAGCTAAGTAAACATCTTTTATTAACTCTTCAGGGACCTAAAAGTGCTTCAAATTTACTCAAGCATTAACCAGAACTAACAGATTACAGATATCAGACCAATTCATAACAATAGGATATGATTCCCAATCTATAACCTACTTCTTTCCTACAAGTGGCACATCACCCAGGTCTTACCTTAAATTCCTTCCCTTCCCCCAGCTTACCCCTCAACTATTTTAAATATTTTTCTTATTTTAATCAAGGAATCTGTCTCATGTCCTTAGGACCATGTATCTCAGGACCACATTCCTTCCTGGCGTTAATAGTAGCTAATGTTTTACTCATCATAAATAAATATGTGCTATCTATTTCATCAGATCATTCTGGAAACCATGCTCAGGGAAGCAACTCTGTGGGTATTTCCAGGACCATGGCAGACCTTCCTCCCCCTGCAAATTTTCTCTTCTTCAGTCTAAGTTCCTCAATTTCTTCAAGTGATCCTTGTATGACATGGTGTCTTGCCATATTGGACCCCTCTCTGGACATCCAGCTTAAAAAATATCCTAAAAAATGGCATGATAAATGGCAAGATAAATGTATTTTCACAGGCTGTTATGATGACTTGATAGGCTTGACATCATATTGAATAAATTCTTCATTGTTACTTTGCCTTATTTATAGTTTATATATATGAGATATAGTCCATATTAGATGAAAGCTTTGGGAGTAGTCAGGGCCTTTTAAGACTGCTCAAATCCCACTCTTTAGGTCTGTCCATCGCAAGATTGTCTGGCAGGTCATGTCACAAGGCTGATAAAATGCATATAAGTGGTCAATTCATAAATGTTGCCAAGGTTTTCAATGATAGTATGCCCACTTCTTGACTGTGCTGGGTATGACAGTGTTTCTCTTAGGCTCAACAGAGATTGCATGTGTCTACAAACACAAGTAGCAAATTCTCCAGGGTAGGCAGAAATAGAGAATGTATGGGAAAAGAGCAGAGAACAAAGTCAGTGGAAGGCTTCACTATCCACAGGGAAAGGCAGTTGTCTTGAACCCAATAAGACTCAAAGGAGAAAGTCAAGTTCAGCAAGTTCCTTAGTTTGGCTGGTAAGAAGAAGAACCTCCTACTTCTTAAATAATTAACTCCATAGTTTACATGTTAAAACTCCTAGGAAAGCTAAAATAGGACAACAGGAGAAGAAGGGTGATATACTGCAAAAAGAACTGTATTGAAAATCAGATCATAAATTGCTATGTGGCCTCTCTGGGCCTCAGTTTCTTTAAGTGTAAAAGAAGTTCTCTTATTCTAAGATAAATGGATTTTCACAGGCTGTTATGATGACTTGACAGGCTTGACATCATATTGAATAAATTCTTCATTGTTAATTTGCCTTACTTCTAGCTTATATGTATATATACATATATACATATATATATATATATATATAAATTAATCAATGAGTTTCTGTTAAGTGCTTATTATATGTGAGGCACTATGTTAAGCTCTGGGGATACAAGTACAAAGAAGTAAGTGAGGCATATTCACAATGATCTTAAATACTAATCCTAATAGTTGGTATAGTTACTTTGCTGCTTTCTGCTACAACTGACCAAATCCACAGAAATCTCAATTACTTAGAATGTGATAATTTCTGATAGTCATGCCATTTTCTTGGACATTTCCAAGCTGAGTGTCCAGAGAGGTGTCCAGTATGGCAAGACACCATGTCATACAAGGATCACTTGAAGAAATTGAGGAACTTAGACTGGAGAAGAGATTTGCAGGGGGAGGAGAGATGATAGCTCTCTTTAAGTATTTGAAGGACCATAATATGGAAAAAGGAATTACTTTTCTTTTTTTAAAATTTTGTTTGGTATTTTATTTTTCCCTAATAACATGTAAAAATAAATTTTAACATTTGTTTTTAAAACTTTGAGTTTCAAATTCTCTCTTACTCCCTTCCCACCACCACCCACATTGAGAACGCAAGCAATTCAATATACATTATACATATGTAGTCATGCAAAACATGTTTTCATATTAGTCATGTTGTGAAAAAAACTCAAGAAAAATAAAATTTAAAAAAGTATGCTTCAATCTGTATTCAGTCACCACCAGTTCTTCCTCTGGGGATGAATAGCATTTTTCATCATAAGACCTTCAGAGTTGTCTTGGATCATTGTATTACTAAGAATAACTAAACCATTCACAGGTGATCATCTTACAATAATACTATTACTTTATACACAGTACATGTCTACTTGCTTCAGCTTTTGTAAGTCTTTCCATGTTTTTTTCTGAGAGTATTCTGCTCATTATTTCTTATAGCACAATAATATTCCATCACGATCACATACCACAATTTGGTCAGCCGTTCCACAATTTATGGACATACCCTCAATTTCCAATTCTTTGCCACCAGAAGAGAGCTGCTATAAATAATTTTGTACACATAGGTTCTTTTCCTTTTGTCATTTTAAAATCTCTTTTTGGGTACAGACCTAGTAGTAGTTGCTAGGTCAAAGGGTATGCATGGTTTCATAGCTTTTTGGGCATTCCAAATTGTTTTACAAAATGGTTGAATCAGGTCACCACTCCACCAACAATGCATTCGTGTCTCATTTTTCCCACATCCCCTCCAACGTTTGTCATTTTCCATTTCTGCGCTATCAGCCAATCTAATATGTATGAAGTAGTACTTCAGAATTGTTTTAATTTGCATTTCTCCATTCAATAGCGATTTACAGTGGTTTTTTTTTCATATGGCTATAGATAGTTTTGATCACTTCATCTGAAAACTGTTCATATCCTTTGATCATTTATCAATTGGGGAATGGCTCTTATTTTTTATAAATGAGGCCTTTATCAGAGAAACTTGCTTCAAATTTTTTTCACAGTTATGATTGCTAACCATATTTTCCTCCATTCTATTTTTCCCTTCTGTTTATCCTATTCTCTCTTTCCTTTCACCCTGTTCCTCCTCAAAAGTGATTTGCTTCTGACTAACCCTTCCCCCAGTGTGCCTTCCCTTCTAACACCCACCCCTCTTTGCTTATTCCCTTCCCCTCCTACTTTCCTGTAGGGTAAGATACATTTCTATACCCAATTGAGTGTGTATGCTGTTCCTTCTTTGAGCCATTCTGATGACAATAAGGTTCACTCACTCCCTCTCACCTCCCCCACCTTCCCATCCACTGTAAAAACTTTTTCTTGCCTTTTCTGTGTGATACAATTTGCCCCATTCTATCTTTCCCTTTCTCCCAGTGCATTCCTCTCTCACCCCTTAATTTTATTTATGAAAATCTATCCTATTTTACAGGAAAATAGGGTCAGGAAAGGCATAAGAGAGGGGTGGATGATAGAAGAGAGGGCAGATTGGGGGAGGGGATAATCAGAAGCAAACACTTTTGAGGAGGCACAGGGTCAAAGGAGAGAATAAAAATGAGGGAAATGATTGTTCTTTGATCTTTACAATACCATATGACTGAGTTGTTCTTTGTCATTCATTCATTAACTTTCTATTGAGGAAAAGTTATTTTAAGTTCTTTACTTAGATAAATCTGTAGAAAATGACTTTGTGATTTCATTGATGATGGTAAGTCCCAGTAATTCCTTCCACTAATGCTTATTAGCAACTTTTTGACAACGTAGAGTTTTAGAAAGTTGCCTTGGGCACTGTGAGACTAAGTGATGTCTTTGCCAGTATATGTTAGACAGGACTTGGAACCCAGGCATTCCTTATTCTAAGCTGTAACTAGGTCCCTTTCTACTTCTCCATGCGACTTCTAGGATATGACAAATAAATGAATATGATCACTCCATTAGTTATACAATTTAACTAAATGGGCAATTGGTCCTTGGGGAAGCTAGGTGGCACAGTCAATAGAGGTCCAGGCCTGAAGTCAGGAAGATCTGAATTCAAACCTGCCCTCAGACACTTTCCAGCTATATGACCTTGCGCAAGTCACTCAAATCTCTTTGCCTCAGTTTCCTGATCTGTAAAATGACCTGGAGAAGGAAATGACAAACCTCTCCAGTATCTTTGCCAAAAAAATTCCAGTTGGGGTCATGAAGAGTTGGATATAACTGAAATGAATGTCCGCAAATTGGTTCTTTCTTTGCTCTTTGCCTATACTGTGGCACAGAGAAAGTGGTATTAGATTGGAAGCATCTGGATTGAGATCCTGACTCTGCCAGTTGTGAATTGTGTGACTTGAGGCAAGCCATTGAAACTCTCTGATGTCAATTTTCTTATCTATGAAAGGATGGTTTGGGATTCATTGCTTTCTCAGGTCACTTGTAGCTCTACATCTATGATGCTTGACTACTGAGTTTGTAGCTCATATATTCGGTTCTTGTTTGAGTGACTAGGACTTGTATTTGAAGAATGGTAAGACAAACAGAAACCAATCAATTCAAGCTTCAGTGGTTTCTCCAGGTTCCTCAAATGCCAATGTGCATGTTGTATTCCACATTCTAAGGGCAAGAGAAAACCACAAGCCAGTAACATTTCTTCTCATCTTACAGTTAGATATCCAGTAGGAGACCAGTTTTCCTTGTGGTAGAGGGTGCACTGTGACGTATAGGACTGAAACTTTGTGGAGGCAGACATTGGCCTTCAGCAAAGCCTTGGCAATATTGACTATTGATCTGGCTCTCTGGAGTCACATTACATGGCAAACAACCCTTAAATTTTTCACTCACCTGAAGCTGGAGGGCAGTAATTCTTAGGTTCATTACCCTCATCTATAAAATATAGGAATGTAGGAATGTGTGAGAGTGTTTTCAAAGCCATTTGGACTTTGTGGCCTTGGGATCTATGTGGGCTACCCCACTTTTGCATTTTATGAACCTCTTCCTTTTCCAGTTTATTTTTTTTGGGGGGGAAACTAGGTAGGTAGATAAGCCTCATTTCTGTCAACAAAGTCAGGGACAGGGAAATACAATTTACTCAGAGGTACTAGACACATATACACTTTTATCCACATAATGGCTATGACATTTGACTATTCACATCATTACCTAATACACTGTAATTGTCTGCTCAGGTGTGACATCATAGGTGTCAGTCAACAAGCATTTATTAAATACTAACTCTGTGCTAGGCATTGTGATAAGCACTGGGAATAAAAATATAAGCAAAAATAAAGATAGCCATTGCTGTCAAGGAGCTTACATTATAATGGGGAAAGATAATTTATAAAAAAAAGAAGTTGAAAAGGGGAATGAGATAGTTGACCTGTTTGTTCTTCTTAAGTAGAGGTTCTTTGCGAATCTACCCAATCAGAAGGAAGGGTCAAAGGGGCAGAAAGTACTTTTGAGGTGTGAATTGCAGGGCAGAAGTGATCTCCTAGGATGAAAAGCTTTCTTTGGAATGATGGAGGACTCCAGAACGCAGTAAGGTGAGAAATGAAAGGTAGAGCTTAGTGTCTAGTCACAGGTAGACTCTAGTGTCCATTGATAGTCTAAACTTTTATATAGGCAAGGATGAAACCAGAGATTTTAAAATGATGCCAGACAGAAAGGGATAATTCATACATTGGATGGTAGATTTGGCATCCCAAGAGATCTTGACAAGATAGAAAGATAGAACTGATCTGATTTTCCTTGATATTTCAATAATTCTTTATTTTTTTAGAATAGGCATTGTCTCCACTACTGCAGATAATAGTCCTGCTACAGGAGGCAGTGTGAGAAAATGGTAAAAGCAGTGTGTGTGTGTGTGTGTGTGTGTGTGTGTGTGTGTGTGTATGGAAGTGATAGAATTTACTTTATAAATAATTTTTGGTCATTGAAAGGTAAAAGCACATGGAATCAGTGGACCTGAATTCAAATCTTACCTTTGATGATTGTCACCTGAGTGACTTTGTCACTTTAGTCTACCTGAGCCTCTTTCATTGTCCGTAGAATAATGGGATTGGAATAGATAGTCCCAGGTCCCTTTGAACTATAGCTCTGATTCTCTGACCTTAGTAGATGATGTTTATGAGTTGCTACGGATGACAAAAAAAATTATCCTCTAATGGCCAACCTTCTAATTATGAACCCTGAGAAACTCAGCTTGGCTGGTTATGGGAGGACAGCCTGGATTCAGGCTCCTATTTGTTTTCTTATTTTATTTTAGTGTTGTCAGTGGATTTTGTCCTAATACCCCGGTCATTTCTGGACTTGGGCCCATCTTCTCTCTGCCACTGCTGCCCAGTCTGCGACAATACCAACGATGATGATGACAGCGACAGCAGCAGCAACAGCAGCAGCAACAGTTAAGCCAAATTAACCGACATAGCTGCAGTGTCACACAGCATATTCCAACCCTATTCCATTCCCATAGTGCTCTGTCTCTTCAAGAAAAGGAGGAAAACACATTCCCTCATATCTTCCCAGTGGCCTAGATGGTTAATTATGATTATGTCACATCCAGATTCAGTTTATTTTTCATTGTATTTACTTTACTGTAGATATTATTGATTTTGTTTTCTTTCCGGGTCTATATTTGAAGCTTTTCAATTTTTTAGGAACTGCTAGAGTTTGCATCCAACTCACAGCCCACCATTGGGCTCACCTCTGCAGAAGGCAGTGGAGTAGGACTTCAGAGATGGGGCAAGAAAATGTGTCCCTGTGCCTTAGGACTCGGTCATCTTAGGTATCTTCCTGGAGATCCTGGCTCCCGTTGGATATAAATTGGACCTTGGTTAAAAGGCTCTTCCCTTTCACTCTTTTATAAATCCCATTAATTCCTAAGTTCTGACTAAAGGACCCATCAGCCCTGAACCTTCTAGACTCCACGGATTCAGAGATCTGTAGCACCTGGCCCCTCCTCACCTTTTCCCTTCCTCAGTTGCTGACATTGGAATTGGAGGCTTTACTCAAGCATCTGCACCCTTTTTTCATTCTACTCCCTATTACCACACACTGCAAATACCAAGAATGTGTTTTTCAGGCTTTATTCACAAGATAAAAAGGTATTCCCAAGTTTAGAAATAATGTAAGAGGGTAAGATAATTAAGAGTACATATAAAAGAAAACTACTCAGTCTTAGATTGTTTCTTGACTAAACTTTATCACTGAATCCTCAATTTAAGTTCCTCATGCCTATCTTTGTCTTCAAAATCCTCTTCTTGCCTGGGGACACAGATCATGACATCAGGCTTCTTTGTGGCCTGATCACCCAGAGAATGTTTGTTTCTACTCCAAAATCACGTCTGCCTAGTTGTGATTTACCAACATTAGGCAATTTGGATTGAATTCATTCATCCATCCTACAATCCCAGGTTTACTTTTTGTTACTCAGGAAGCCTCCCAGTTGTCTTTGAGACTCTATTCATCCTCTTACATAACCACTTAGCTAGCTTAATATTTTTCCTTTCTCCAAATGGGGGTAGATGACAGACAGAACTATCACATATACTTAATCTCATCACCCAGCAGAAAGAATAATTCAGCTGGGTGAGTGGTTCATCTCCAAAGTTCAAAAAAGACAGTCCCCTTCATTACTGTATCATTCACTCCCTCATTCTTCTCAGAGCTCTTCTCCAGACTTTCCAGACCTTTTTCTCCCCGCTATTACCCAGAAGCCTTCACTGAGTAGAACACTTCATCCCTATCACCCTTTCCTCTGATTGGCCAGTTCTTTACAGAAAGTCCATTTTAAGGAATGTGCCCAGGCCAATCATATTTACCCCTTCATTTTTCTCTGGGCTCAAACACTCTGTACCTACACTTTAATTACACACAGATCCTTCCATTCCCCTACCCTGTTTTAATTTCATGTTTTATTTGCCTTCCTCCATTAGAATATAGGGACAGCTAGGAGGCACAGTGTAGAGTACTGGGTCTGGAGTCAGGAAGACATCTTTCTGAGTTCAAATCCTGCCTCTGACCCTTAGTATCTGTGTGACCATGGGCAAGTCACTTAAGCCTGTTTGCCTCTATTTTCTCATCTATAAAATAAGCTAGAGAAGGAAATGGCAAACCACTCCAGTATCTTTGCCAAGAAAACCTCAAAAGGGTCATGAAGAGTCAGACATAACTAAAAAGTGACTAAATGACAACAATAATTAGAATATAGAGTTCTTGAAGACAGGGACGATCTTTGTTTCCATTTCTATTCTTAATACTTAGCATTGTCTGGCATATAGTAAGCTTTTTATAAATGCTTAATCACTTGAATTGTTAGAAAAATATAGTCTTATTCATGTGAGAAAAAATCATCTGTACAAGTACAGAATGGGCAAACCTAGTCCGATAGCAGCATATGGTATTTGTTGAACTATATGGCCTCTGAGGTCATTTCTAGGTGTCAGATTCTATCACTTTATGTGAAAAGAGCCGGGAAATTTTAGTGGACTGAAAACTCAATATGATTAAGCAGTGTGACATGGTAGACAAAAGAGGTAACTCATTCTTAGGCTAGATTAATAAAACAATAATATTCAAGGCAAGAGAGTTGTGAATATGGTCCATCCATGTGGTGCCATATTCAGATCATAGTCAACCAGTTTTGAATACCACATATAAGAATGTATAGTGATAAATCAGAGATTGTCCAGAGGAGAATTGTGACAGAAAGTGAAAACCATGTCACATAAGAAATATAGAAGATAGTTATAATAAGACAACTAGGTAGCACAGTGGATAGAGCACTGGACCTATAGTCAGGAAGTCTTGAGTTTAAATTTGACCCCCGACAGCTATGTGACCCCAGACAAGTTACTTAATTTCTTTTCACCTCAGTTTCCTCAATTGTAAAGTGGTAATAATGCTATCATCTACCTCCCAGGGTTATTGTGAGGATCAAATGAGATAATATTTATGAAGTGCTTAGCACAGTTCTTGGCACATACTGGGAGTTATATAAGTGCTGTTATTATTATTATTATTATCATCATCATTATTAATATTGTAGAAGGGATAAGTTTTTCAGGCAGAGAATGAATTTATATGAATGCTGAGGTCTCTTACAACTGATTTTCTGAGATACCTTCTCCAGAAGCAAGAAGTAAAGGATAGAATACAGCTGATTTTTTAATTCACAATTTTCACAGAGAAAATAAAATTTCTGTCTTCTTATTTCACATAGAAGGAAAATACTCTTCAGATTTCAAAATGGGCCTCCTGATCTGCAATAAAGTTATCTGTCCTTTTGGCTCTATGTCACCAAAGCCCCTTCTAAAAGAGACTTACTAATTATTATATTATGAGAGAAGAGGGAATTTTACTTCTAGTAACTCATCCAACCTACCTTGGGTGCCCATAATATACATAAAGGCAAATCTCTCCTTGTTGTTTCACACATACAAACTGACACAAGCTCACAGACTTGAAGCCTGAAAGAAATCTATTCAAGACCAGAAATTGCACCATGAGTAAAAACTGTAATTTGTCAATGTGTCAAAATCATAATAAAAATGGAAAATATGACCCATAGTCAGATCCTGTATTTCTGGAAGCATAACTCTTTCGGATGCTTCCAACTGCCTCATATTACTTCCACTGAAACATTCTTTCTTCCAGCCAAAATGAACTGCCCTTGACTGTGTTCTGTGCTTTTCTTCTGCCACGCTCTTGTTTATACCATTTCCTTTGCCTGGAATGCCCTTTATCCCACTCTCACTGGGCACAATTCCTACCCATCTTTTAAAATCCATCTCACATGTCACCTCCTTCAGGAAGTCTTCCCTGCCCTTCCTGTTGGCAATGACCTCCCCCATGAAGATCTATTAAAGGAAATAGGGACTAGATCTGTGATTTCATTAGAATTCTCAGATAAGCAAAATTTCTCTCCCAATACAGGTCAACACATTCTCTACAACTTTGAGTCTTTGATCGAGAATTGCTCAGAAGTGACTTACTTATAGTCACATTGCCAGTAAGTGTAAAAAGCAGGATTTTTCTCTCTCTGAAACCAGCTCTAAAGCTACCATGCCACAATGCCTCTCAAAGTCATGCAGCACTTTATTTTACAACTTTCCAAAAAGTTTGCCATCTTTTCATGCTGTTGTTGTTATTTTAAAATCCATATATATGGGTCTTAACCACTGACTAGATTATAACTCCTTGAAGGTAGAGATTGAATCTTACCTAATTCTGTATCTAATCCAGCCTCTAGCACATTGCTTTGCCCACAGAAGATGTTTAATAAATGTTGATTGAATTGAAAAGAAAATACATTAGAGTTATGATTTTATTGAGCTTATTAAGAGTTAGAGGAAAAAAAATGTGTATTCCTTAAACTTGAGTCTGTCTACAAGGCCATGTGACATTTGGTAGGTTGATAGATAAAGCATCTATTAACCATTTAGTATGTGCCAGCTGATGTATCTAGTACTGGGAATAGAAATACAAGCAAAAAGAAAGACAGAGCTTGCCCTCAAGGAGATTATATTCTTTAAAAAAAATTTTAATTTATGAAATAAAACAAGCATTTCTATAACATAGTACAATAAAAGATGATTGTATAACTTGCTATTCCTTTCAAATACACAACAAAATTATAATGTAAATTTCTCTTTTTTTCTTCTTCCCCCCCAAGGCTACCATTAAACATAAATAGGCATACACACACATCTTCTTCTGCCATGCTCTTATTTATACCATTTCCTTTGCCTGGAATGCTCTTTATCCCACTCTCACTGGGCTCAATTCCTACCCATCTTTTAAAGCCCAAATATACATATTGATGTAAAATTATTCTATACATACTTTTATTTATCAGTCCTTTCTCTGGATGCAGATAGTGTTTTTCTTCATATTTCCTTTGTAGTTAATTTGGATATTTATAATAGACAAAATAATTTATTCACTCAAAGTCACTCTTAAAACACTATTGCTGTTACTGCATACAATGTTCTCTTGGTTCTGCTCATTTCACTCTTCATTATTTCATGCAAGTCTTTCCATGTTTTTTAAAAGCAGGGAGCTCATCATTTCTTATAACACAGTAGTATTCCATTACAATCATATACCACAACTTGTTCTGCCATCACCCAATTGATGGGCATCCCCACAGTTCTTTGCCACCAAAAGTGCCAGTTCTTTGCCACCAAAAAGAGAGCTGCTATAAATATTTTATAACATATTGGTTCTTTTCCTTTTTCCCTAATCAACTTTGGAAATAGACCTAGTGGTGGTATGAGATGATTACATTCTAATGGGGGAAGACAAGACCTAAAAGAGCTGAAAAGGGAACTTGGGGCAAGGGAGGCATACCTGCTCTGGAGAAAAGCCAAGAATTAGTTTAGAAAATCATTTGTATGACTGTCATTGGCTTGATATAAAGTAAACATTTGCCTACATTATATGGTTAAAGGGACTTCACCATGTCCTGCCTTACTCAAATCAAAACATACCTTTTACCAGTTTACCATGAGACTGCCCTCCTTTACTACCTGGCCTGACATTTTCACAAGGAGAGCTATTCCTCCAGCTTATATTATCTATCCAAATCCATTACTAAAATGTACATGTTTCTTAGGAAGAAGGAAGGACCTTAATGCACATATGGGCATCTTGAGAACTTATATGGTGACAGTTGGTAGGGCTGCCTTCTCTTCTACCTTTCCTTATAATAACAACAAAGTAGATTAGTTTATCAAATTAGCCAGTCGTCACTTTAGAGGAAAGCAGAGCTTCTGAGGGATTGCTAGGGGTCAGTAAGTTTCAGAGAAAAAGTAGGAAGATGGCATTATCAAGCCCCAATATCCTAGCAAGCAAACAAATAGCTTTAATTTAAAGACTTGTGATAAGAAGAAAGCCAAATTTAAAGACTTGTGATAAGAAGAAAGCCACCATCTTCCAAGGCAGCCCATTCTCCTTTTGGACAGCTCTTTTGTTAGCTCTATTGTTGTTGTTGTTGTTATTGTTTTCCCATTAATCATACTTAAATTGGACTCTTTAGCAACTTCCCTCTGTTGCTTCTAGTTTTTGTTTGTTTGGATTTTTTCTCCAATATAACCAAAGTAGTCCCAGAACAAGTCTAATCCCTTTTATAAAGAGCATTTCAGATACTTAAAAACAACTATCATGCTCTCCCCAGGTCTTCTGTTCTCTATGCTAAAACTCCCAATTCCTTAAGCCAATTCTCATATGGTATGACCTCAAGATCTTCCACTATTCTGGTTTCCCTGTTCAGGACTCCCTAGTTGATCAATTAAGGTAGCTTGGTGGTGCACTGGATAAAATGATGGGCCTGGAGTCAGGAAGTCTTGAGTTCTGGACTAAGATACTTACTAGCTGTGGGACTGTGCATGAATCACTTAATCTAGTTTTCCTCAATTTCCTCATCTGTAAAATGATCTGGAGAAAGAAATGGCAAACCATTGCAGTATTTTTGCCAAGAAAACACCATATGAAGTCACAAAGAGTCAGACATGGCTGAAACAGCTGAACAGCAACAGCTTATCAACAGACTTTCCTAAAATGTAGCATTCAGAATGGAATGAGATACTCTGGATGGGATCTGATCTGGGCAGAGTACAGGGAGATGGTCATTCTTCCCCTTCCCTTATTCCTGAGAGGTATAATTTTCTTACTGTAGGCTGACCGTTCTCATTTTTCGGCTGCCGTATTATACTATGGATTCACATTGAGTGGCACTAAACAGTTACCTAAAACTTCAGGTCTTTATCAGATAAATTGCTGTCCGGTCCCACTCTTTCTTGTATTTGTGAAGTTGGACTTCTGAACTCAAGTGTAGACCTTTACGTTTGTTCCTATTAAATCAAACCTCTGTATAGATTCAGTCCAACTTTCTAGCCCATCAAGATCTTTTACATACTGATTTCCCATAGCCATAACTAGTGCAGTGAGTCGGGAGTTTTGCTCCATGTACTGACATGATGGAGTAAGAGGAGCACTTCCTCCATTCCATGTTCTAAAGACTGTTAGCCCTTCACAAGCCTACACCTTATGGGGATTGTGGGAGAAAGGGACCTAAGGAGGGAGGGGGAGAGAGAGAGAGAGAGAGAGAGAGAGAGAGAGAGAGAGAGAGAGAGCGCTAGGCTATGGACCAGCTTGTAAAGGTTATATATGGGGGGAGGGGGTGGTAAGAGAAGGAAAATGACCCTTCTCTTAGATTGACTACACACCTGACCAAATTGACTTGTGCATTCACCACTAAGCCTCTTACTCTAGCAATTATTTTTGCCTCACGGTGAAAAAATCCCAGTTCTAACTCTGGCTTTGCATTTTGGCCTATGTTTGGCCTTAGATATAAAGTAAAACTGTGATAAATGTATTTACATACCTCACAGTACTCCCTGGAGAATCATTATAGTCAGAAATGTATGCCCATGAGTAATGCCAGAAGGTGATAGGGCCAGGGCTTATTGCAGTGGGTTCAGGGCATTGTTGTATTGCATGGCATTATAGAGGTTTACTGACACCCCCCCCCCCCCATTCTCAGAATGTCCTGAAATACATGTCCATAGATAACTCTCTAGGCTAAGGAGGGGTGGGTCTTGGACTCTATATATGGCAAATCCACCATCCTGCTGGAAGATGAAAAACATATGACTCAATACTTGTAAAAGGGTGGGTCTTTCTCTCCATCTTTCCATGTCTTCAACCTGTGGAACAAAACAAATCCCCGCCAAATAAGTGTCAGAAGTGTTGCCTCGGATAAAGATGTCCTGATGGAATCCCCTCTTCTATAATTGACTTTCCAGGTGCCTAGAGAACTTAAAAATTGGGGGGAAGTTTAGTCCATATTGAATCTCTCTTCCCACCTCACCCTCATGTAATAATCTCTTCTATTACTTCCTTAGTAGGTAGATCCAAACTTTGGTTTATATTCAGCTTTTCCATCATGTAAACTTCAAAATAGATAGCCTTGCAACTAAATAAATATTAACCTCTTATATGTTATTAGAAGAAGTAAAGTATAAAGAAAAGAGCACTAGATTATAAGTCAGAAAACCTAGGCATGAGTCTCAGCTCTCTGAAAAATCATTAGCTGTGTGACGATAGGGAAATCACTTGACCCATCTGAGACTCATCTAACTCATCTATAAGGTAGGTGTAATACTTCTATGACTCCTCCCATGGTGTTATTGTGAAGATCAAATAATATAATACTGTATAAATCACTCCATAAACATAAAATGTTGTAGAAATGTGAACTGTTAAACTCAACAAATAGTAATTAGGTGCCATTGAATACTGAGTACCAAGCTACGGGCTAGAGGAGATACAGTGTTTGGAGAAAATATGGTCCCTGTCCTTATGGTCTAGTAATGGAGTACGGTATGTAAACAAACAGCTATAACATACCATAACTTATAAGAAGAGCATTAAAGTGCTGCATGAGGTTGAATAATGAAACATTACTGACAAGGAACCAGAAAAAACTTCATAGAGGAAGTGGTAACTGATTTGGATGTAAGTACTACTACAATGCCTACTCAAGTTATGGAAGCAACGCTGGTTTCTTGAAGGCTATGCCAACAGTCTGGTTATGCCAAGTAGGTTTTGAGGGCCATCTCAACGACAGCCTATGCCTGCCCTCTGAGGCCAAGTACAGAGAAGACCATCACCAGAAGGTTGATAGAATGTAAGCAACTTGAGGGCAAGGGCTATCACTTTTGTTTTTGTCTTTGTATACCAGTGTTTAGTATAGTGCATATAGTAGGTGCTAAATAAATGTTTGTCAAATTAGTAAGCACTAACCAAAAGTGAAATTGACTATCTCAAAAGAAGACAGTTACTAATACCAGTCATTTCAGAATCAGTTGTATGTGGGTAATCAGATCGTTGACTCGTCAGAACAATGGACAAAACAGATTTTTGTTTGTTTAATCATTTTAGTGGTGTCTGATTCTAGGTGAACACATTTGGGGTCTTCTTGGCAAAGGTACTGAAGTGGTTTGGCATTTCCTTCTCCAGCTCATTTTACAGATGAGGAATTGAGGCAAACAGAGTTAAATGAATTGCCCAAGGTCACAAGGCTGGATTTGAACTAAGCGAGAAGAGTCTTCCTGACTCTAGGCCCAGCACTCAATCCACCAGGCCACCTAGCTGCCCTTAATTTAACCCCTACAAACCAGTATTTCATGTTGTCTCCTCATTAGAATGTGAGCTCCTTGATAGAAGGATTATGTTATTTTTGGCTTTGTTTGATTTGCTTTTCTTTGTATCCTTATCACTTAGCACAGTGCCTGGCATATAGTATGCACTTATTAATGGTTGTGGACTGACTGACTGACAGACTGATGGGAGCAAAACCACACAGAAATCACTTCAAGTAGCAAAAGATTTATCTTGCAAAACAGAAAAAAAAATTACATCCACGGGTCATGTGGTTTAATTGTCAAGTTCATATGCAAATCATTATGGAGGGTGAAAAATTATAAAACAGCATGTTCTAACAAAAACTGAAAAGGCATAAGAGGAAAACAGTTTTCAAAGAGATTGATGTAAGATGAGGCTGTTAGTTCTTCTAGAGATCACTTAGACATGAAACTAGAAATAAGACAATTAATAGATGTTCTTCAAGTTTTACAATGATCTACTGTCAGAGCAAGAACCCTGTTTGTATTCTACCACTTTGGCACCCAATATATACAATATGAGAAAGCTGAGTGGCTCTTGAAATAATGAAATACGGAAAGCGGTTTATCTGAAGAAATACAATCATCCCTTGACATTCACAGGTTTAACATTAATGAGTTTTGGTTATTCCTGGGTTGGACATTGATAATTAAATGGGAGTTTTTGGAGATTTGTGGAGTACCATGGAAAATTGCAGACAATGTGCATATAAAAATAGTATGTCATAAATGTATTAAGCTGAATATTATTAATCTATTTTTATTACTTATTGTCATAAGTATACTAACAAATTTATTATAAACAGTTAAATTTTATTAAAAGTTTCAGTACTCTAAAGAGCTATGTACTCTCTTTGGGAACACCTCCTCTTTGTCTCTCTATCATCCAGATCTGATCATGTGGGTCTCTCCAGCAGCGATCTTTGTTTCTTGAGCTTTTTTTAGGAGAAGGAAATCAAAGGACCCTCTGAATAGTATGGGAGATACTAATCTCTTTCAATTAGAAACTGCAGCATTTTTGTGGGTGTAGTGTGTTGTCTTACTTGGTTAGTGTATTAAATAAATATGACCAGAAGTATTAAAAATAAATATTTGGGGTAGAGCCTAGAGCTATTTGTGGTTTTCCACATTCTTGGGGGTCTTGCACCCCTAACCCCTGTGAATGTTGAGGGACAACCATAAAAACAGAGAAAATCCATGATAGAGTTTGCCCAGTCTTAAAGATATTTAAGAACCAATTTTAAGATAGAGAAATGGAGCAATAACTATAATAATTCATATTTATACAACCCTTTAAGGATTATAAGTTTTTCTCCCTCATGACAAACTGATAAAGTAGATAGTATAAATCCTCATTTTTGCAGATGAAGAAACCAGATCTCAGGGAGGTGGAGTGATTTGCCCTAGGAGAGGAGACAGGAATTAAACCCAGATCTTCTCACCGTGAATCATTCCTCTATATCAGGCTTCTAAAAGGTCAAGGATGATAAAAGAGAGGAAGGAAGGAAGGAAAGAAGCAAAGAAGGAAGGAAGGAAGAAAGAAAGGAAAGAAAGAAGGGTGGAGAGAGAGAGAGAGCAAGATTACATCAGCATCTCTTGACTCATAGGCCCACTTTCTCATTTCTATGAAATCTCTATGATACAGAATTGTAGCTCTGGTTTTACACAGCTTGGTGAAAACTCTAGGGCACTTCACAAAAGGTTTTTCTCTGCCTTTTTTGAGTCCACTTAGGGTTTCCCCTTGAAAAATAAAAATTTGATTTGTAGTGTCCTCCACCCATCCTCCTCCGCACACCTAGAAGCAGTTGGGTAGCACATTGTGCTCGACCTGGAGTCAGGAAAACATGATTAGAAATCTAACTTCAATCACTGCCATCCTGGGCATGTCACTTAACCGCTGTCTACCTCAGTTTCCTTATCTGTAAAATGGGATAATAATAGCATCTACTTCTCAGAATCTTTGTGAGTATCAAATGTGATAATATTTATAAAGCACTGAACACAGTGACTAGAAGACAACAAGTGCTTAATAAATATTTATTCCCTTCCATTATTAATTATATTTAATATGATGGCATTTAGTTGTATTATTACGCTTGGTAGATACAAGTAGACTGAAACATGTTACCAAAGAAGAATCATGCAAGAGAAGTAGGGAGTAAAGGGTGTTTTCAAAAAGATTCATGATCAGAAAAGAAGATGAGACAATCATAAAGTGAGAGTGAGGAATAACTGATGCACTATGCCCTCTTGCTCCAGCAAGATCTACTAGAAAGGCCCTGTATGTACATGCAAGAAATGAGTGAGTGTCAGAGAGGATAGGAGAGCATGGGTGTGTTTCCATCTATGTCCCATAGAGAGACTTCCCACATTGATGAGATCAGAGCTCTTTGGGGACTCCTGCTTTTTTACTCACTAGTCAGCCTTTGGGAATATCCCTCATTGAAAGCCTATACCACAAGTGGTACAATTACAGCATCTACCTTCCACATTTGTGTTTGATCAGGAGAAATTTCTCATTAAGACAAGTTGTTTTGTTTTTAAAACTCACTTTGCTTCAACAAATGGCACAGGCTTCAAAATGTCCTTTTATTACTTCATCTAATAATGACCATTTAATGAGTTTTCAGTGAAGTAAGGCAACAACAAAGAGTCAACATTTTGGGGATCACCACCACCTTTGTTTCATTATTGGGATTAGAGTGCCCTCTGCTGTTCAAAATAAGCCTCTGTCTCCAACCAACTAACTGCAAAATATTCAAAATTGGGCAATAGAGAGCTATCTCACCCTTCGTTGGTGTCCACAAAAAGATGAGATTAGGAAGTGAGAGAGGGGAGAACGACAAGGTTGAGGATATCAAACAGAGAGAGGAATTGAAAATAATCCACTTTGTGTAGGTTCCCCTTTCTCAATCTTAGAATCTGATGGACTCTGATGGAATAATACCTGACCATTGCTCCATTGTGGCTTTAGAGTGAGTGCTGGTCTTGGAATCAGGAAGGCCTGGGTTTATATCCTGCCTAAGACACTTACTGTCTGTATGACCCTGAGAAAGTTAGCTAAACTCTAAGAATCTCAGTTTCCTCATTTGGAAAATGGGGATAAAAATAGTATCTACACCAGAGGGCTGTTGTGATAATGTATATAAAGCACTCAGAAAACCCAAGTATTATATGAATCAGAGGATCATAGATTTAGAGCTGGAAGTTCAGGGAGTCAGGAGCAGGGCTAGGAAAGGAGTGGAGAATAGCTGGCCTGGGCAGTTCTTCAAAATGGGGGTTCTGGGAGTAATTCACCAATAGGAAGAGGGGGCCACAGGGGCAGAGGGATCTTCCAGGATGAGAAGGCACCCCCAGTATGGCGATGAAGTCTGGATAGTTAGAATTAGAGTCAAGGGAAGACAATAGCTTGTGGCTTATCTATTCTAATGCTTTTCATTTATGAAAGAAGAAACCAAGACCTAGGGAACGGAAATGAATGTCCAATATCTTAGAGGTGATTATTTATAGATTTCTGATTAGAACTCAAGTCTTCTGAATTCTGGTCCTGTGATCTTCCCATTGCACCACATTATCTACCTCTTTTCCTAACTGTTAGCTTCTATTCCTCTCAGTACACTGACAGAAGGAAAGAAAAACTTTCTTTTAATATCATTTTTTACCAGACTTGTGATTTCATAATTATAGAGAGCTCTCATTAAATAACTCACTGTCATTGCAGATCAGCACCCACTTAATCAATCAATAAATATTTACTTTGCAACTTAATGTCTTACAGGGTGGCCTGGGGGCCCTGAGAGGTGAAGGGACTTGAAAAGAATCATACAACTAGTTTGTGTCAGAAAGAGGAAGTCAAACTTGGGCCCTCCTAAATCTGGGGTTTACTCTTTATCTGTTCTACCATGAGTCTTCTGAAATTTCATTGAAAATTGAGGGGTACGGGCAGTTAGGTGACACAGTGGATAGAGTACCATCCCTGGAGTCAGGAGGACCTGAGTTCAAATTTGGCTTCAGACACATAACACTCACTAGCTGTGTGACTCTGGGCAAATCATTTAACCCCAATTGCCTCATCAAAAAAAAAAATTGAGTGGTAAAGGAAGCTTATGCATTCTCCTAAGTTATTATAGTAACATTTACTAACTCAGACAAAAATGCTCTAGAAATCAAAAAGTGCTTTTATAAGTTTTAAAAAATCACTATAATTTAAGGAAATAAAGCACAAATACACTAGAATTTTTGTTGAAGAAAGCACTGTGTAAGCCTTGAAGCATGATTAGTATGATTGTTCAAAATAATGATTGATATTATTATCATTATTAACTGGCTGTGTACGTAATAATAGTCAATCACTCAATAAGCATTTTGTAACCTGAGCTCTCAAACCCATTGGTATGAGACTCTCCTTTTTTATGGAGATCAACATCTCATACCTGTGTGAGGGGATGGGATGAAGTTAGCAAGAGAGAGAAAAGAGAGAGATCTGGTGCTCTCTTAGCTTCCAGCTTTGAGAGAAAGAAGATGTGTGATACCAACTTCTCTTCAGGTCACTGAAGGGAGAGACTTTGGGAAGAAGTCAATATGAGAAAAGTTGGCAATTTGTATCATGTCCCTAATCTCAGCTTACTATATTAGAGTCTTTATGGAATTTTCTCCTTGGGTGAGATATGGAATTCTCTGTTTCTCTGTGTCTGTCTGTGTGTCTCTGTCTGTCTCTCTGTCTTTATCTCTCTGTCTCTCTCTGTCTCTGTCTCTCTCACAACACAAAAAAGTTCAGAATGAGAAAAGACAAGAAAGGTAGTGTTAGTATAACATTTTTATATATTATATATATGTATATATATGTGATGGTATACAAATGCATGTACAAACATGCACACAAAAAATTAATTGTGTGTATATAAAAAACCTGAAAAAATGTACAGATAAAAATATATATAGTATAAATTAGAGATAAACAACAGAAGGAAGGCACTAGAATAAAGGGGGGATGAGAAGGGATTTCCATAGACTATGGGATCTTAGCTGGGACTTGAAGAAAGTCAGGGAAACCAAAAGATAGAGATGAGTAGGAAGAAAATTCCAGACACAAAGAATAGACAGTAAACGTAAGCAGGGTAAGGAGATGTAGTGTATTGTGTGAGAAACAGAAAGGAGGCCCATATCACTGGATGTAGAGCATATGTAGGTGAATAAAGCTAAATAACAAGGCTAGAAAGGTGGGGAGGGGGCACTTTTTGAAGGGTTTGAATGTCCTTCACAACAAAGGATTTTATATTTGATCCTGGAGCTAACAGAGAGATAGTGACTTTACTTGAACGGGGGTGACATGGTTAGACCTGTACTTAATAAAGATCAACATGACAGCTGAGTGGAGGTTCAGGAATCTTCTGAGTCTAATTTTGGAGGCAGCGTATCTGCTCTTTTTCCCTTCTGTAGACTTGGTACCAATGCCATGGAGGTGGCAAGGTCCCACTTTATGAGGGAAACTGTTGGTACCATTTTGATCAATCAGTGTGTGACCCAACATCTAGTAATATATTCTGGTCCCAAGTCAACTTTGTTGCTGTTTTCAGGGATACATGAATTATTACACACTATCCATAATTGAAGATAAGCACCCTTTTCCCCTTTCATTCAAACTCTCACCTTTTTCCCTAGTCACACATTCTCATGAGACTTACTTGTGGTTCTAGCCACCAAAGTCATAAACATTGCCAAATGATTCAACACCAAAAAAACCAGAATTTTATCAGTGGAAATAATATCAAAGAAGATGCATTGCGTTTCTTTTGGTACTGCATCTTAAGGCCCATGAGACCTTTTCATCTGACTTGAAGTTGAAACTGAAACCTTCCATAAGAATTGTGTCCCTTGTTGGAATGTGAGCTCCTTGAGAGCAGAAATTGTTTTATTTATTCTCTTTGAATTCCCAGGAATTAGCAAAGTACTTTGCATAGAGTAAGCATTTTACAAATGCTTTTTCATGAGAGGGAGGAAGGGGGGGGGAGGGAGGGAGAGAGAGAGAG
>NW_020954590.1:94125251-94172930 GCF_900497805.2 Vombatus ursinus
GAGAGAGAGAGAGAGAGAGAGAGAGAGAGAGAGAGAGAGTGTCCAGGTTGCTGAGATTCAAATAGGGTTTACAACCCATTGACTAATGGTATGGTTTGGGGGCACTTCACTTGTCTGGGACTCAGTTTCTCGATTTGCAAAATAAAGAGACTGATGTAAATAATCTCTAACATTCCTTCCTGGCTCCCTGAAGAAGGCTTACATGCATCCCTTCAAAATTCTGAACTCTTGCCTCTTAAATTTGCTTTTTGGTCTTTTAACATCAGGCTGAGCTACTAGAAGTTATGGAGAGATTTAGCAGGACTAAAGAATGTTGGATCATTCATTCATTCATTTATTTAACAGGTATTTGTTGAGAGCCTGCTATATTCTAGGAACTATACCAAGTAATGGAGAAGCAAAGGCAAAAGCAAAGCAATCCCTGACCTCACGGAGTTTACATTTTGTTGAAAGGAAAACAACATACATAGATGTAAAGTAATGCAGATACACAGGGATATGCAAATATAACATATTTATGAGTAAATAAAAATGATTTTGAAGGAGAGGGTACCGGCAATTCTGGGGTTCAAGAGAGGCCTGGTGATTATAGGAGGTAGCACTTGAGCTGAGCCTAGAAGCAATATAGGAATTTTTAGTCATGGGAGTGATAAGGAAGGCTATTTCAGACACAGAGGACCAGAGGGATGCATTAACCTTGCTCTAGGGCCCTGACATACTAGCCAGACTAGAGGTTGGGAGAATACCTCTAGAAGCCATATGGACTACACAAAGAACTAGAGCCATGGTGTTTATGAGCAGTTCCTCTAAAGCAGGAAAAGACTTATTTTTCTTGAGTAGCTGCCCTCGAATCTCTGCCAAGAGCTGCTGGGTGAAAAGTCATTACCTGGTTTAATAGTTGGAAGATGATAACTTTTATTACTTGAATTTATGCTTTAAGTTTGATTTATAAGGATGAAAAGTAGAGTGTCACTGCTCAATTGTGCGTAATTAAATTATGTTTCGACATAAGGCCAATATTTCTAAACCAGTTTATTTTTCTCTGTGATATACCTAGCTTTTTTGAATGAAATGCATTCCAGTAATGTTTACCATGAAACAAATTCTCTTACTTTTCCTTTGGTTTTCATTATGCAGTGGGAGATAATTCCCCCCCCCCCCACCATCGACACACACACATTCTCCCCACATTTTAATCTTATTTTTCTTCCCTTTTCAACTGCATAGAAAACATTTGGTAAGGATTTGGGGGCAAGACCTGCAATGTTCTGAGCTCCATCATATGCCAGAATATTATTCCTACTGGTAAATATACTCCCAAGTAAATTTTAATTTGCACTACTAGAATTCTCTTTTCACTATCCATCAGCTCCCAACCTCCCCACTTTAGGAAGGACATTGAAGAACCTGACTGTTTGTATAGGAGGGTGACTAGGATAGATAGTGAAAGTGTTTGAAAACAAGTCATATAATATAATATATAACAAGTTTAGCCTGACGAAGAGAACTCTTGGGGAGTAATGGCTGATCATTGTCATCACATGTTTATTTAGTTTTTTAATATGCTTTTTTAAAAAAAATTCTGAATTCAAATACCAAAAAAGAGTATTTCCCTACATACAGTAGAACACAAAATGAGGACTGTATATAAAACCACAAATTTCCATTTCATGCTGCTTTTTTAAAAGTATATAAATTCCACATTTTACTTTTAAAAAAAACTGTCCTGCTTGTCCATACTTCTTTCTGAACTTGTTTTCTTAATTCATAAAAAAGTTTCAATAGCCCTCCTTTTTTTGCCATCATTATTATTAACCCTCTTTCCCTCCAGCCTCCCACCCCTGCAATTAAAAACTGAGAGAAAAAATCTTATAATAAAGATGTACAGTCAAACAAAATCATTCTACATGGTAGCCATGTCCAAAAATATGTTTCTTTTTGAACCTTCAACTCACAATCAGGAGGTGAGTTATATGCTTCCTCATACGCTCTCTAGGACAGGTTGTTTATTGAATTAATAAGAGTTCTTAAATCTTTTTTAAAAATGTTTTTATTACTAAGGATTTATTTCCTCTACTTCCCATTCCTACCAACTAAAAAAGAAAAAAAAACATAAAAAACTCTAGTAAGAAATATGTAAAGTTAAGCAAAATAGTTTCTCATACTGAGCATGTTTCCCTCCCCAAAAATGTATTTAATCTGCATATTAAGTTAATTATCTCTCTGACAGGAGGGAAGTAGCATTCTTCAACATTAGTTCTCTGGAATTATGGTTGATCACTGTGGTGACTGGAGTTCTTAAGTCTTTCAAAATTGTTTTATAATATTGTTATTATAGTATAAATTGTTCTCCTGGTTCTGCTTACTTCACTATGCATTAACCCATACAAGTTTTCCCAGGTTTATTGGAATCATTTTTAAAATCATTTCTTGAAGCACAGTAATATTTCATTATATTTATAAACTATAATTTGTTTAGTCATTCTCCAACTAATGGATACCCCCTTAGGTTATAGCTCATGAGTAACTATAGGAGTATTGCTAGCCAGAATGGCTAGCCACTGTACCAATTAAAAGTGCCACCTACTGGTCATCAATGTGCCTATTTTCCCAAAGCCCCACCATTTTTCTTTTCTTTCCCCTTCTTTTCCTTCATTTTCTTTCCTTTGTTTTCTTTTCTTTTCTTTCTTCTTCTCTCCTTCCCTTCCCTCTCCTTTCCTTTCTTTTCTTTTCTTCTTTTCTCTTTCCATCTCCTCTCCTCTCTTTTCTTCTCCTCTCCTCTCTTTTCTTCTCCTCTCCTCTCTTTTCTTCTTATTTCCTTTCCTCTCCTCTCTTCTCCTTTCTTTTCCTTTTTTTTTCTTTTGTCAGCTTTGTCAATCTGATAGATGTGAGATGGAATCTCAGAGTTTATCTCCTTAATTATTGGTTATACTGATATTTTTTCATATACATATAGAGAACTTGATTTCTTCTGTTTAGAATGGGTTGTTTATATTCTTTAGCCATATCTTAGACATGCAACCTTTAACAGAGAAATTTACTGCAAATATTTTCCCCAAGTAACAGTCTCCTTTGTAATCTTAGCTGTGTTGGGATTTATTTGTGCAAAAAATTTTCAAAATTTTGTATAATCAAAGTTGTCTATTTTATCTTCTATAACCTTTTCTATGTTCTTTCCTTTACTTGGTCATGAACTCATCTCCTACCCATCATATTGAGAAATAATTTTTTCCTTGCTCCTCTAAACTGTTTATGTCAAAGTCATGTATCCATTTGGAGTTGATCTAGATTCTGGGCTAAATTTAATTTCTGCCAAACAATTCCACAGCTTTCCCAGTACTCAAATAGTGAGTCTTTACCCTAGTAACTGGGGTCACTGGTATTATGGAACACTATGTTGCCTCTGTGTATCGAATAGATAATCTGTTTCATTGATCAATTCTCTTTCTCTCTCTATTTCTCTTTCTTTCTCTCACGTTCAATTGCTTTTATGATTACTGATTTGCAGTATATTTTGAGATCTAGGTTCTCTTTCTTTTTTTACATTATTTTCTTTGATATTTTTGATATTTTGTTCATATGAATTTAATCTTTTTTTCAAGTTTTATAATCAGTTTGGTTGGTTTGTTACTAAATAAATAGATTAATTTGGGTATTATTATCATTATATTATATTGTCTGGGATTATTTATATGTAATTACTATTTCTCTTCTGTCTTTATTACCATAAGTATTATTTTGCTGGGTCTTTATATAGTTCTTACATGTTTCTTGGTAAGTAGATCCCCAAGTAGTTATTAATCTGTAGTTATTTTAAATGGAATTTCTCTTTCTGTCATCTAACTGGTTGGTAATTTACAGAAATTCTGAAGATTCATGTAAATTTATTTTATATTCTGAAATTTTTGGTTGTTAATTTTTTCAATAAATTTTAGTTAATTCTCTAGGCATGACATTATATGATCTATTAAAAAGGAATGATTTTAGTTATTTTTTGCCCTATACACACTCCCTTATTTTTTTTCTTGCTATTGCTATTATTAGCATTCCTAGAACTGTATCAAGTAGCAGGGGTGATAATAGATACCTTGCTTTACCCTTAATCTTATTAAAAAACTGTAGCTCATTCCATTATATATGGTCTTGGCTCTTGGGTTTTAGATAAATACTACTTACCATGATAAGTAAAGACCCATTTTTTTTCTAATTTTTTTCTGGTGTATTTTTTTAAACAAAAATAAATAATATATTTTATCAATAGTTTTTTCTACATCAATTGATATTGTCATTATCTTATTATTCGTATGGTAAATTATATTTATAGTTTTACTAATTTTGAACCAATCCTAACCTTCTGATATAATTCTAAACCAATTAAAATGTATATGTTTTGTGATTTGTGATGCATTGCTATATCCTCTAGTATTTATTTGAATTTTTGCATAAATGCTAACTAGATGGATTTATATTTTTCTTTGCTTTTATTCTCCCTAATGTAGGTATCAAGACCATTTTTGTTTCATATCAGGTATTTGGTAGGACTCATTCTTTTTCCTTCTTTTGCAAACAGTTTGGATGACACTGAAATTAATTGTTCTCTGAATATTTGACAGAATTACCCCATAAATCCACCTGGCCCCAGTTCCCTGCTTTAGTTCTTTGTGTCTTCTTCAATTCCTTTTTTCTTAGATTGGATTGTTCAAAGTCTCTATTTCTCATTCGGTTATTCTAGATTTTGGTTTTGGTTTTTTGAGGCAATTGAGGTTAAGTGACTTGCCCCCCGGTCACACATCTAATAAGTGTCTGAGTCCAGATTTGAACTTGGGTCCTCCTAACTTCAGGTTCAGTGCTATATCCACTGTGCTGTATAGCTGTTCCAATATAGATTTTTTTTAAAAAATAGTTTCATACATATTCACTCATTTCATTTGTTTTCAGTTTTACTGGCAAATAGTTGGGCAAAATTATCCTTTTTTTCATTGCTGTTATTTCTAATTTTTATTTTCTACACTGGTAGTTTGGTTTTCCTCTATCTTTTCAAAAAAATAATTAGTTAATGGTTTATCAGTTTTATTTTTCTTTTTAAAACCAGGTGATAGTTTTATTTATTAGTTCAGTGTATTTTTTAAAACAACTTTTGATTAGTATTTTCTTTTCAGGATCTCTTTTTTGGTGTTTTATAGTGTTGGTTTTCTAGTTTTTGTCATTGTTGTTGCAGGCCCAGTTCATTGATCTGTTCTTTCTTTTCCTGATGAATGTGTTCAGAGATATATATTTTCCCCTAAGAATTGCTTTGGTTTCACATTTGGTTATATTGTCTTATTGTTGTCATCTTCAGTGAAATTACATATCAATTCTATGGTTTGTTTTTTTATCTACTAATTCTTTTGGATTATATTATTTGTTGTTGTTCAGTCATTTCTCAGTTGTGTCCAACTCTTTATAACCCCATTTGGAGATTTCTTGGCAAAGATAGTGGAGTGACTTGCCATTTCCTTCTCCAGTTCATTTTATAGAGGAAGAAACTGAGGCAAGCAGAGTTAAGTGACATGCCCAGGGTCACTCAGCTAGTAAGTATCTAAGCCTAGATTTGAACTCATAAAGATGAGTCTTCTTGACTCCAGGCTTGGCACTTTACCTCCTGTGCCATCTAGCTGCCGTTATTACATGATTTATTTTCCAGTTGGTTTTTAAACATTTCTTTTTTAATGTTTGTTGTTGAATTGGCTTTCATCAATGATCCATTATTGAATACAATTTACTAAATTGTGGTCAATAAAGAATATGTTTAATATTTCTCCATTTTTGTAAGGTCTTTATGGCCTAGTAGCACCTGGTCAATTTTGGCAAATGTGCTAAGACTGTGTATATGCAGGACTATATGCATACTCCTAGCAATTCCCATTCAGTAATAGCCAGTTGTCTATCATATCTAACTTTTCTTAAATTCTATTTTGAGTTTTGTCTCCTTTTTTGTTTACTTTTTACTTATGTTTGTCTAGCTTTGGAACCACTACATTGAAGTCCCCCAGTATTACAGTTTTACTGCTGATTTCTTCCCATGACTTGTTAAGCTTTTAATTAAACATTTGGATATCATTTGATGTACATATATATGTGTGTGTGTATCTCAAGTATTAAAATTAATTCATTGTTTAGGATACCTTTCAGAAAACTGTAATTCTCCTTTTTATCTATTTTAATTAAGTCCATTTTTGCTGTTGCCTTGATATGGTGATTGTCACTTCATTTTAGTTTAGCTGAAGGATAGGAGATTTCACTCTAATAATTTGTTACTTTAATCCAGTGAATTTATGTTTCAAGTGTACTTCTTATAAACAGTATATTGCTGGAGGTCTCATCCTGAAGAAGTGTTGGACCTAGGCATTAGAAGTACTGGAGCCCCAGCAGCTCTGGATCCCTAACTACTTATGGAACTACTTGCACCACACCCAAGGGAAGTGTAGCTGGGGTCTAGGACCATGGAAGATTTCAGTCCTGGAGAAACAAAGAAAGCATTATTGTTGTTGAGTCATTTCTGACTCTTCATGAGCCCAGCTGGGTTTTATTGGCAAAGACACTTTTTTTTCATCACTTCCTTCTCCAGCTCATTTTGCAGATGAGAAACTGAGGCAAACAGGGTTAAGCACTATGACAACTTCTTTTCCCCTCATCCAGACCCCAATCACAGTTTCTTATCCTATCTTTATTTCCTTTGAAACCCTTCTTCACAATATCCCTTCTGAACTGAGATCCTTTCCCTTATGACTAATCACTCCTTGAATCCACCCTTCCCATTATTCTCCCTTTCCCCTCTACCTGTTCCCTTCTGTTTCTATTTTGCTGAATGTATTTCCACACCAAACATTTTCTGTATATCCATGTATTTTCTGCTCATCTTTGACTAGTTCAAATGAAAGTGAGGTTTAAGGTCACCAGCTCCCCTTCATTCCTTCCTCATTAGCATAGACTTCTACTTGTACAATCTTATTATGTGAGATGTGTTCTCCCACTCTGCTTCTCCTTTTCTTCTCTATTATATTCTTTTCCCTCTTTTCTTTCCTTTTCTTTTTCTTTCTTTTTTTTTTGGCTAGGCAATGGGGTTAAGTGACTTGCCCAGGTTCACACAGCTAGTGAGTGTTTTGTGTCTGAGGTTGGATTTGAACTCAGGTCCTCTTGACTCTAGGACCGGTGCTCTATCCACTGCGCTACCTAGCTGCCCCTCCTTTTCTTTTTTTAAGATCAAGAAAAACATAACTACAACACTCTCAGGCCATCTGTCTTACTTGACTTCCTTTGTGACCCCTCTTGACGTTAAAGTTCTCAGGAAATACATGTATCATTCCTCCTAGATTGAAATGTAAACATTTAACCTTTATAAAGTCTCTTTTGTTTGCTCATTGTTTTGTTTTGTTTTTTAACCTTTAAATGTTTCTTTTAACCACCATGTTTCTATTTCAAAGTGTCCATTCAGCTCTGGTATTTTCATCAGGAATGAATGGAAGCACTCTATTTCATTGAAGTTTTATTTTTTTTCTCCTGTAGCTTTTATTGGGTAAGTTATTCTAATAATGTTATTCAATATACTTATATTTTCTGGGTAAGTTATTCTTGGATCTAAACCTAGATCTAAGCCTTTTGGAACAATGTGTTCCCCCCTTTCCATTACTTTATAGTAATACCAGTTAAAATTCTTTCTTTTTAGCTGCTTACAGTATTTTTTTCTTTGAACTGGAAGCACTGCATTTTAACTGCTCTGTTCCTGGGAGTTTTCATTTTAGGGTTTCTTTTGGGATAAGACCAATGGATTCTTTTTATTTTTATTTACTCTCTTGTTCTAATACATATAGGCAGGTTTTTTTTCATGATTTCTTGAAATAGGATGTCCACATTCATTCTTTGTTCATGCCTTTCAAGAAGTCCAGTGATTCTGAAATAATTTCAGAAATAAATTCTGAAAATGAAATCATTTTCCAGGTCAGTTGTTTTTGCTATGAGATAGCTTACATTTTATTCTGGTTTAAAAATTATTCAACTTTGTTTTAATACTTCTTATTGTCTCATGAAATTATTAACTTCTGTTTGACCCATTCCGATTTTCAGGGAGTCTATCACTTGGGTAAAGTTTTATATTTCTTACTCTAAGCTTTTAATTCTTTTTCCAAGTCTTTCCTTTGTAAATCTCATTTATTTTCCAGTTTTTCCTCTAGAACTTTCATATCCTTTAACGTACACATATGTATGCAGACACTAGCTCTTTTAAAATTCTTCATCTATTTCTTATAAGAATTATAAATGATATTGTCCCAAAGCTGTGTTTTTCCTTTAAGACTTTGCTCATAGGTGTTTCAGAGTTAAACTCTTTAAGTTTGTGTCTTGAGTATCTCAGAACCATAATAGCTCTTCATTATTTTTTGTTTGCTCATTCTTCTAATCTTACTTTCCAGATTGTTACTTTGTGTTAGAGTCAGGCTAAGTCCACTTCTGGAAATACTATCACCATGGCTTTGTGTGGTTCCAGATGGCCTTATCTACTTTCCCTTCACTATATTCTCCAGGTATTGATTTCTGTGTTCTTCAAGGATCATAGAGGTGGCTTGGGCTACATTTTTAGTGAATTCTCTGTGGTCTGTTTAAGGACATATTCTGATCTCTGCCCCCTTGGACTTTTAATGTTTCAGAATCCAATGTGGAACTAGGAAACCCAGAAGCAAGGTTGCCCTTGATTAGAGTTCCAGTAGACGATGTCTGATTCAAGTAGATAAAGATCTATTAGCTTTAAGACTGAAAGTTTAGAGTTGCCTGATAACCTCTGTTCTGAATTTGGGGACTGAGTCTACAATTCTGATCTGAGTTCAGAGACGCAGTGCAGCTACTGCCACACTTTACCTTTTTTGAGCCTGGAAGCTGTTTCTTCTACCCTGCTCTGGAGTCAGAGCACAGTAACAAGCACCTTCTCTGTTCCTGGGGGCTGAGTATGTGATCCCCTTTCTGGCTCAGAAGGAAAGTACTTCAACTCTGTTCTGAGCTTCAGGTCTGGACCCATGATCCTGACCTGCTCCTGTTCCATAGTTCCTACCCTCTTCACTTTCCAGAGATCAAATTTTTATTTGGGTTTCAAAAAAATCACCCAATATGATTGGGTTTTCCAAATTACTACCTGTTTTAGCACTCTTCTTAGCTCTCTATTGAAATAGTTGTGGGGTGGCCAGTGTTGGTGGAAACCTCCAGGGAGGTTCTTTCTCTTATCCATCATTTTGGCTGGACTCTCCCTTAAGACTTTCAAAAAGTTCTTTTTTCTTGATTATACTATTGCCCTTGTATAAAGTGTTCTCTTGAGTCTGCTCATTTCATTATACATTATTTCATAATAACCAGAACTCTCTGAAATATCTCTTTTATCAGATTTTCCCATCCTTTAATATGCCATCACATTTATACACTGCAGTTTGTCCAGCCATTCCCCAATTATGGGATAACCTCCTAAGATTCCAGTAATTTTATTTTCTTTTTTCTTTTTAATAAATCTTTGGTTTTGCTTGTTATATTTCCTCTCCAGTATCATCCTCCCTCTTAACCTATACTTTGTTCATTTCAGAGGAGAGAGGTCCATCTGATGCCTACTACCTGATCCCTTAACCCTTTCTTCATGTTTACATGCTTTTCTTCCCATACCTCAATTGGGACAAAAAGATAGATGGAAATAAGTTCCACCTGTTATTTCTCCTTACTACATTAGTGTATTCCTTTTGCCCTCTCTTGTCTTTTCACCCTATCAACCTTAAGAACAGAACCAATCCACCTCCCCAACCTGGACCTGTTTTTCTTAACTTCTTCAATAGTCTTTGATGACTTTGAGGATCTAAAAGGATACTTGTTTCTTATTTCCCTACTAGAATGTTCACATTACATTATTGCATAGGTTCTTCAAAATGCTCAAACAAACTTATTTTTCTAAGTTTCTCTAGATCCTTGGGTTTGTATTTCAAGTTTCCAATGCAGCTCTGGCCTTTTTGTCAGAGGTTGTTGAGAGTTCTCTCTTCCATAAAAAGGTCACTTCCACCTCCCCACCCCCCACCTTAGAATGATATTAATTTTACAAGGAGTTGTCATGTGAAAGAGAGTTTAGACTTATTCTCTTTGTCCCTAAAAAGGCAAACCAGTACCAATGGGTGAAAATGATAAAAAAATAAAGATAGATTTAAACTCAATATAAAAAAGTCCTCCTCATAATTATAATGACTGAAATGGAAATGGAGTGCCCTAGGATCTAGTGAGTTCCTGTCCCTCTAGGAATTCAAATGGAAGCTAGATAACACTTTTCAGGCTTATTGTATTTAAAGAAAAGAAAAGCAGAGAAAACTAGCTTTTGCAAGGGGGAACTATATGACTCATAAAACGAACTAAAACTCTCAGATTGTGTGATTCCATGAATCCCTCACATGAGCATCCACTGATCCTTCCTTCAGACATCCTCTGCCTTTAAGTTTTTTATCTACAATGTCAAATAAAATTTTCTCACACGAACCATTTTTTAGGAGGCCTCAATACCCAGCACAATCTTGGGCATATAGTACTTAGCAAGTATTGGTTAATTATTGATTGAGTCAAGTTGTGAAAAAAATGAATAATTTTCCTACTTCATAAATTTTTAAAAATTTGAAAGTTTTAAAAAGAATTAATCTACATGGTATTTTTAAAAATGATACCCAAATTCCAGGTCAAGAAAGATAGGATCGGAGATTTAGGTTGGAAGGGACCTTGGAGCCCATCTAGTACAACCCATTCATCTTACATATGAGGAACCTAAGACCCAGAGAGATGGAGTGAGGTGACTAAAGTCAAATAAGTAATATTTGGGCAGCTAGGTGATGCAGTGGATAGAGTGCCAGGCCTGGAGTCAGGAAGACCTGAGTTCAAATCCAACCTCAGGTCACCTGTATGACCCTGGACAAGTCACTTAACCCCATTTGCCTCAGTTTACTTATCTGTAAAATGAGCTGGAGAAGGAAATGGAAAACAATTTTAATATCTTTGTCAAGAAAATCCCAAATGGGGTCATGAAGAATCAGACATGACTGAACAGTAATAACAGCAACAGAGCTACACTTCTCTCACTACAAACCCCGTATTCATTCCAATGTACCTTGATAACAGAATTAAAAATATTTCTAGTCACAAGATCAACTTTCCTAGTAGAAAAACTGTTATCCAGGGTATTCATAGCAGACTATGAAACTTTCCCCCACCCCACTCCTCCAGGACATCTATTTGAAACACAAATTATAGTGTTGTTATCATTTACTGTTTAATATTTAATGGATGAAATTCCATTTGTAATTAACCTAATGTTAATAGATGTCATTTACATAGCCAATTATATTAGTTATCTTAATTGAAATTTAGAACATGCATTATTTCCCCCATCATTAGGAAGTAATTATTTAGTTAATCTTAAAACAGTTCACAGATTTGGAATGGCCCTTAGGTATTATCTAGTCCAATAACCTCATTATATAGATGAGGAAACTTAGGTCCGGAAAGGTTAGGTGACTTCTTATCTAGAAGTTAAATATTTAGAAGGTATTTGAGGTAAATACCTTATTTAGAAGATATTTAGAAACAAAGATGAGATTTGAACTCACTCATGACACCTGTTCCAATGTGCTGTCCACTACAGTATGCTGCCTTTTCTTAACCACATACTCAGTATGAATGAATGGATGAAAACTCATTTAAAAAGCATCATTATGGGTAAAGCGCCAAACCAGGCACTGAGGATACAAGCAGAAAAATGAGGTAGTCTTGTCTCACAAGGAGCTCACATTCCAATAAGGATATATTCTCTCTCTCTTCTAAATCTTCACAGATATTATATATATATAGTCACATATATAAATATATGTATGTACACATATGTATATTCATGTACACCCATGTATTCTATGTATTGTATATGTAGGTACATATGTATACATATATGTGTATATACATGCACACATATACACATATAGTTTCAGTTATAAGTCGGATGGAAGGTCTCTTAGGCTTTAGGTTGCAGTAGCAAAGCTGGTAATGCATCTTCTTTATTTCTGCTGTTAAAATCATATCCATTTCTGATGTTGAGCCATTTAACAGTGTTAAGAACTTTAGTATTAAGAATTTTCTTTTCTGGGTCTACAGTAGCTGTGGCTGCCAAGGAAGCAAAGGCAATAGCACTTGCAGAAGCAATTGCCAAATCCCACATCTCCACAATAGATTGTGCCTTTAGGATAAAGTATGAGGGAGGTGGTCTGGAATAAGCTAGGGGGTGCTTCTACTCTGGCCTCTGGGGCTTATCTGACCAACACTGGGAGCTTTTTAACAATTGGTTTGTCGTTACAGCAGAGATTGCAGGCCTCTTTCTCTACAAGAGTTGCTTCCTTCCAGAATGGTTCCAGGGGGCTAGCACATTTTGGTGGTGGTCAATCAATATGTCAATTAACTGATCAGGGTTAATCAGACTCACAGAATCTTTGAATTGACAGGGACAATAGAGATAATTTGATCTAATCCTCTATTTGATGCAGAAATTCTGTCTGCAACATACCTAAACAGGATCAACTAACCTTAGCTTGAACATCTCAAATAATAGGAATCATCCTACTCCTATTTCAGATATCTTTAATTGTATTTCATATATTGAACCAAAAAGAGGAATGATGGTATAATGAAGAAAGGGCCAATCTTGGAGTCAGGAATACTTTAGGTTAATTCTGTTCTTGCTTCTGACACATATTAGTTGTGTGACCATAGGCAAGTCAATCAACTTCTCAGTTCCCCCAGCAAAGTAAGTTCCCCCAGTAAGGCTAAAGTTATCTGATATGCTGATGACAAGTGGAGGGAGTTTTCACACTAGAAGCTCTTTATACTGATGAAATGACAGGCCAAAATAAAAAAAAAAGGAAAATAAAGAGCCAAAATCTACCTCTCTGTAACTTCAATGCATCTATCTTATCTCTTTTCTCCGAAGTGACACAAAATTAAGACATTTGCCCACCTTCAACCATTTGGTGTTACTCCTTTTCTCCATGATAAATCACTGACCACTTGAAGTTCAATAATTATTTCCCTGTATGTTGGATTCCCTATACTTTATAATTCATGTTAACCAGGCAAATGTATGTGTGAGCTTTTACCATCTTATCACCTATCTTGCCTTTAATTCCTATTTATCAAGCATTTATTGTTTCCAAAGCATTATACCAGTCTTGGGGTGTTACAGCTTTAAAAAAAAACAAAACTCAGAGTGCCTTCTCTGAAGGAAACTTACAAGCCTTAAAGGCACATTCAAACTTCAGTTTATAAATTTCAATACATTTATTTTATTATCATTAATCTCAGAAGGTCATTAGATATACATGGATAACTATAATTCAGAATATTAGAGGATGAGGATACTGGGGAGCTATAAAACAACAGGCTATAAGAAGTCTGAGGAGAAAGGTCATTCCTAACTGAGGAAATCCAGGAAATTTTCCTACAGGAAAGAATATTTAATTTGGGCTTCAAAGAATGGGTTAGGCATTTAACAGGTAAAAATCAGGAGCACATGATTCTAGGAACAGGGAACATCAGAAGTAAAGACAAAGGGGTAGGGAAGTGAGATGTGTCTGTTTGGAGGACAAACAGTTGAAGATCAGGGAGATTATAAAGGTGTAGGATATCTAGTTTTAGAAAAATTTTGACAAAATTTTGTGTGCTCTCCTTATGGATAAAAAAAGACACATTGGGGCTGGAAAACAGAAGAGTTATTTGGTTGGGATTGGCTACATAACCTGATGCAAAGAGTAGGTAATTGCTTCAATATTTAGATTCTCCTCAACAGCGGTACTTCCTCTGCCTATACATATTGTGCTCTGTCAATGCCTGTTCATTGCATGATTTTCTTGTCAATGATCTCCCATAAGCCTTCCACTGAAGGTTCTCCTCACTCCAGGAAGCTGGGGATCTTCCTTTAAATGTCATAACATAGTCTAGATGAAAATGGAGCACTCAGTCTGTCCACTGGCTGTACTTGATTCTTAATATATAACGAGTCTTTTTTTCTTTTTTGGTCATACATAGATACTCCAAAATTCTTGATTGTTAGTATGGGGCAGTTCGACATGCATCTGTCCAATGTGGTTTATATGATACTCAGGGTTAATTCTTTTTTTTAAAATTTTTATTAATTTATTTTGATTTATCAACAATCACTTCCATAAGTTTTTGAGTTTTAAATTTTTCTCCCCTTCACTCCCCAAGACAGTACACAATCTGATATAGACTATACATATACATTCCTATTAAACATATTTTAACATTAGTCATATTGTAACGAAGAATTAGAACCAATAGGAAGAACCACAAAAAAAGAGGAAACAAAACAAAACAGAAGAAAAAAATAGCAAAAAGTATGCTTTGATCTGCATTCAAACTCTATAGTTCTTTCTTTGGATGTGGATAGCATTTTCTATCATGAGCCTTTTGGAGATGTCTTAGATCCTTGCATTGCTGAGAAGGGCTAAGTCTATCAAAGTTAGTCATCACGCAACCGTGGTTGTTACTATGTACAATGTTCTCCTGTTTATGCTCACTTCACTCCGCATCAGTTCATACAAATCTTTCCAGGTTTTTCTGAAGTCTGCTTATTCATCATTTCTTATAGCACAATAGTATTCCATTACATTCATATACCACAACTTGTTCAGCCATTCCCCAATTGAAGGGCATCCCCTCAATTTCCAATTCTTTGCCACCACAAAAAGAGCTGCTATAAATGTTTGTACATGTGGGTTCTTTTCCTATTTTTATGATCTCTTTGGGACACAGCCCTAGAAGGGCTATTGCTGGGTCAAAGGGTATGCACCTTTTTATAGGCCTTTGGGCATAGTTCCAAATTGCTCTCCAAAATGATTGGATCAACTCCACCAACAATTAGTGTTCCAATTTTCCCACATCTTCTCCAATATTTATCATTTTCCTGTTTTGTCATCTTGGCCAATCTGACAAGTGTGATGTGGTACCTCAGAGTTGTTTTGATTTGCATTTCTCTAATCAATAGTGATTTAGAGTATTTTTTCGTATGGCTATAGATGGCTTTAATTTCTTCATCTGAGAACTGCCTGTTCATATCCTTTGACCATTTATCAATTGGGGAATGACTTGTACTCTTATAAATTTGACTTTATTCTGTATATATTCTAGAAATGAGGCCCTTATCAGAAACATTGGTAGAAGAAATTCTTTCCCAGTCTTCTACTTCCCTCCTAATCTTGGTTGCATTGGTTTTGTTTGTGCAAAAACTTTTCAATTTAATGTAATCAAAATTATCCATTTTGCATTTCATATTGTTCTCTATCTCCTGTTTGGTCATGAATTCTTCTGTTCTCCATAAATCTGATAGTTATACTATTTCTTGCTCTCCCAGTTTGCTTATAGTATCAGCCTTTATATTTAAATCATAAACCCATTTTGACTTTATTTTGGTATATGGTGTGAGATTTTGATCTATGCCTAGTTTCTGCCATACTCTTTTTCCAGTTTTCCCAGCAGTTTTTGTCAAATAGTGAGTTCTTATCTCAGAAACTGTGATCTTTGGGTTTACCAAATAGTAGATTAGTATAGTCATTTACTACTGCATCTAGGATACCTAACCTATTTCACTGATCCACCACTCTATTTCTTAGCCAGTACCAAGTACTTTTGATGATTGCTGCTTTATAATACAATTTAAGATCTGGAAGGGCCAGGCTGCCTTCCCCTGCATTTCTTTTCATTAGTTGTCAGGGTTAATTCTTGAGAAATTATACCATTCCATGACTTTTGGCTATACAAAATCATCAAAAGAACATGATTGTTGAAGAAAATAGGCGTTCTTCTGCCCAGTGGCACCTAGCAGTACAAATGTTGGAGCATGCATCCCTAATATATGTATAACCCTTCTTAGGGTCACAAAGGAGATATGTTTGCTGGAGATGGACGCCTGCTTATCAAGATGAAAATTCCTGTGTTCCTTGCCTGAACCTCTCAGGGAGTTAGTTAATCAACTCAGCCAAACTTGACTAACAAGCCTGCCCTCTTATGCAGAGGGAAGGGAAGGTAGAAGGCACATCTCAATTGAATCACTGGAAAAGCAGGGGTGGCTTGATGTTACCATGCCAGATGGGGTAAGGGGAAAACATAAACAATAAAGAAGGAAGCATCCTGGGAAGTAGCACAAATATCAGAAGAGCAGAAATTTCACCATAAATGTAGAAGTGGATAGCACCAGACACTGGGGTCATGTGGCAAGTTCTTCCACATCATGGGGTACAGCCCCCATCTGATGATTCATCTTTCCTTCCCTTTGTTCCTGGAAGAGGCATGATTGTCTTCCGATGTCTTTTTTTAAGTGTTTGTTTATTTTCTGTGTTAAAGCTAATATCACTAAATATTATTAATCATAAGAGTAAGAGATAAGCCTTTGCTCAAGTAGAAGATTGAGATCATTAACACCCTGTAATTCCCCAAAGCAACTAAGCTTGCTCTGCTTCACCTATTAAATATTGGGCCTGGTTCATTGTCCAACTTCTAGGTCTATTCAAGACATATATACTAATGAACAAACTCTATCTTATAATTGCATAACATAGTCTGTCTGGCCAATAGCCACTCTTAACCCACTTCGGTTTTTCAGTCAGATTAAAATTTTCTGAGTGATTATGTATCTCATTTAGGAGGGCCTAAGCATGCAATCAGCCTAATGCATTTTGCAAGAGTGAAGATGTAAGGACTTAACCATCTATAAAGAATGTTTTCAGTTGGCATGTTCTCTATGATGATGGGAAATAATGTTTTTAAGCACATCTCCTTGTTTTATGCTTCCCTGGTTATTCACAAAGCTTGTTGTTTAGGGTTGCTTATTTAGAGTTATTCCTTTGTTATTCAGTAAACAAACTGACTTGCATTGTTGAATCTTTCAAGGAATCTTTTATGATTTTGACCTGTATGGTATATGAGATACCTTGTTGGAGAATTGTCTTTAATGCAGTGTTTGGTTCTACTGAATCAAATGCTTTTTAAGGGTTCACAAACATTAAGCACACTGGTATATTGCATTCCTCATACCTTTACATATATTGTGTGGTTGTAAAGAACTAGTCTACTGTAGAATATTATTTTCAAAAGTCTGCTTATTCCCTTTTAATAACCACATCCAAGATCCTCTCAGTGTGTATATAGATCAGTCCCTTGAAATATCTTACAAGGATGAAATAGTAGGCAATTAGATCACTAGTTTGTCCATCAATTAGATATTAAACATCTACTAAGTGTCAGGTGCTGTGCTAAGCGCTAGAGGTAGACAGAAAAGTAAAAGACAGTCCTCTCTCAGGGAGTTCACAGTCTAATGGGGGAGGCACATGTAAATAATTATGCACAAATAAGATAGATACCCAATAAGTTAGGCATATTCTGAGAGAGAAGGCACTAGAATTAAGAGAGATTGGGAAAAGCTTCCTGTAGAAGATGGGATTTTACCTGGGACTTGAAGAAAGCATGAGGAGAGAGGAGGCTGGGATGAGGAGGGAGAATATTCCAGGCATGAGGGACAGCCAGTGAAATTGTTCAAAGTCAGAAGTTTTGGTTGAGGAACAGCAGGGTGGCCGGAGTCACTGGATCGTAGAGTATTCTCTGGGGGAGTAAGGTGTGAGACTGGGAAGGTAGGAAGAGGTCGGGTTATAAAAATCTAGATCACTAATTATCAATATTTTCTCAGTCACCTTTGCTTGTAATAAAAAGATATTTGATCCAAAACATTGTTATGCTCCCTCTTTCAAGTGTCTTAACAATATATGTCATCAAAATCGGACTGCCTCCACCATGGACTTCCTCTCTCTTTACTTAATCTAGTCTAACTGCTCTTCTACTTCATCATGAATATTGAGGTCTATAAAGTTAGAGTATGAATAGAGTTGTTCAATAGTCATGGACAGAATGTTAATTATATGTTAATTATAAACGTGTTAATTATAACAATATTTGTAGATGCTTTCCATTGTTCCTCTATTTGTTGTCCTTAAATACTTTCCATTAGGACAGCTGGATGGCACGATGAACAGAGTGCTGGGCCTGGAGACAGGAAGACTCATCTTTATGAGTTTACATCTGTTCTCAGACCAGACTAGCTGTGTGACCTTGGGCAAATCACTTAACCCTGTTTGCATTAGTTTTCTTATCTGTAAAATGAATAGGAGGCAAACCACTCCAGTAAATGTGCCAAGAAAACCCCAAGTGGGGACACAAAGAGTTGAACAGCAACTGAAATGACTGAACAACACAACAAATGATTTGAGAATAATTTTCTTAGTTGGGTTTCTTGCCAAACTTTATAAAAGCTTATTTTTTTCTCCATTGCTTCTTATTATTTTATGATGGTCTACAGTTTGTAATCTTCCTCTACCCTCCACAATATTTGAAAAAATGAATTTGTGTTCTAAATTGATGTTTGGTTTGGTAAGAATATCAAGTATTTGCTGCCTAAGGCAGTTTCCAGGTAATTTTGGTATACTCACGGTAGCAATTTACCTCAATTAAACTTTATTACCTTCAATCAGCACACATGTATTAAGCATTCCAGGCATCATGCAAGGCACAGAGATAAAAACAAAATTGTTTACTTTCAAGAAGCTTATACTCAATAGGGTAAATATGAAATATATAAAAAGTAGCATCATAAAATCATATTTTCTAAAAATTCAAAGGATCCTAGAGGCCATAAAGTTTATCACTCTAATTTTACAGATGAGAAAACTGAGGCACATAAAGATTAAGTGACCTGCCCAGGGCCAATTAGCTAGCAAGCACCTGAGACAGTATTAGAACTGAGGCCTTTGGCTTCCGGGAGCCAAGATGGCAGAGTAAGAAGTAAATTGCTCTTACCCTCCCTTATTCACCTCTGAAAGCCAGAAAATATCACCCCAGGAAAAACCCTGAACAGCTGAACCAGAATAAAAACAGGTGCAGCAGTCCAGTAGCCCAGGTAGCTTGAGAGATTAACAGGAAAGGCCCTGCTTGCCCTGGGAGAAGCGGAGCAGTACTAATGGGAGGCATTCCAGCAAGCCAGCTGAAAACCTCACTGCAGCATATCAGGAGAAGATCCTGAAACCCAGGTGGTGGAACAGGCAAACACCAACACCTGGACCCCTGAGTGCCTCAGTGAGGGTGGGGGAACCAGTGGAAACCAGCTCAGAAAACCACCAGGTGCCTCAGCACTCTACAGCAGTCTCCCAGTGCCTCAGCAAAACTCTGTGAAGTGCTCCAAGGAGCCCCAGGCAGATGAATATCGTGCAACATCCATCTGAAAGGAGCTAAAGAAAGCAAAAGGAAAGGGAAAGCCAGCAACCTCCAGGGGTCAGACTACCCAATCTTACCCCTAGAGTTCCAACATTGCTGATTCCAGCCCAACACCAGGTAAGCTGCCAGAACCCTACCGTCAACATTGGAGGCCCTAGCACACAAAGCCAGTGACCAGGCCCTAGGCTCCCAACACAAGAAGCTTGGGTCAGTGCCCTGTGTTCCCCAGCAGGAGAGCTCAATCTCTTTAAAGGCCAGGAAATAAGCAAACACCCTGAGCAAAAAGAAACATGCAATAGATTCATATTATGAGAACAGTGAAGATCAAGGGAAAAATTCTGAAGAGGACAACGTTGTCAATAAACCCACATCTGGAACCTCAAAAAGGAATATGAACTGGTCTGTAGCCCAAAAAGCCTTCTTAGAAGAGCTCAAGAAGGATTTTAAAAGTCAAATAAGAGAGGTAGAAGAAAAAATGAGAGGTATGCAAGAGAGAGTCAATAGCTTGTAAAAAGAAGGACAAAAATTAACTGTAGAAAACAAGTCCTTAAAAAATGCAATTGGCCAACTGGAAAAAACAAAGTACACTGAAGAAAACAAGTTTCTAAAAAATACCATTGGCCAAATGGGGAAGGAGGTACAAAATCTAATAGAAGAAAACAATTTGTTAAAAATAAGAATTGGGGGGGCAGCTAGGTGGCACAGTGGATAGAGCACCAGCCCTGAAGTCAGGAGGAGCTGAGGTCAAATCTGGCCTTAGACCAAAACACTTGGACACTTACTAGCTGTGTGACCCTGGGCAAGTCACTTAACCTCAATTGCCTAAAAAAAAAATAAGAATTGGGCAAATGCAAGCTAATGACTCTATGAGAGAGCAAGAATTAGTCAAATAGAAACAAAAGAATGAAAAAAATAGATGAAAACATAAAATACCTAACTGGTAAAACAACTGACCTGGAAAATCAATCCAGGAGAGACAATTTAAAAATAATTGGTCTATCTGAAAATCATGATGAAAAAAAGAACCTGGACGGTATCTTTCAGAAAATCATAAAGGAAAACTGCCCCAAGGTCCTAGAACTGGAGGGTAAAATAGCCACAGAAAGAATCCACCAATCACCTCCTCAAAGAGATCCCAAATTGAAAATGCCAAGGAATATAGTAGCCAAATTCCCAAATTCCCAGGTCAAAGAGAAAATACTGCAAGCAGCCAGAAAGAAAAAAATTAAATATCATGGAACCACAGTCAGGATTAAACAGGACCTTGCAGCTTCTACATTAAAAGACTATAGGGCATGGAATATAATATTCCATAAGGCAAAGGAGCTTGGATTACAACCAAAATAAGCAAAATAAGCATGATCTTTCAGGGGAGAAGATGGATATTCAATGAAATAGGGAACTTCCAAACCTTCTTGACAAAAAGACCAGAGCTCAACTGAAAATTTGATCTTCAAATATAGGACTCAAGAGAGACATAAAAAAGTAAACTGGACAGAAAAATGCAACATGTTATTAATAAGGACAAACTGTTTACATCCCTGCAAGAAAAGATGACATTTATAACACTTGAGAACTGTATTGTTATTATACCATGTTCAAGGGGTACACATAAAGGGGGTGGATATAAATTGACTTTGATGTAATGATAAAAAAATCTAATCAAGTAGGTTAAATGGATACATGTAAGTGAATTAATCTGATCAAGAAAATGTACTGAGAGAAAAGGAAAGGAGGAGGCAGACATGGGTAAATTACAATACAGGAAAATGCACAAAAACCTATTACAACAGAGGGAAAGAAGGGAGGGAGATGAGCATTGTTTGAACCTTACTCTCATCAGATTTGTCTCAAGAAGGGAATAACATAATCAGTTAGGTATAGAAATCTAACTTGCCCTAGAGGCAGTAGGAGGGAAAAGGGGAAAGAAAAGGCAGAGGAGATGGAAGGGAGGGAAGAAGTAGTAAGCATAAAGGGGAAGGGGCTAATAGAAGGGACTGAGGGAGGTGGTGGTCAAAAGCAAAATACTAGTGAGGAGGGAAAAGGAGAAAGGAGAAAGAAAAGCATAAATGGGGGGGAAGGATGGAGAGAAAGACACAGATAGTAATCATAACTGTAAATGTGAATGGGTTGAACTCTCCCATAAAATGGAAGTGGATAGCATAATGGATTAAAAACCATAATCCTACAATATGTTGTTTACAGGAGACACATTTGAAAAAGAGTGACACATACAGGGTAAAGGTAAAAGGCTGGAGCAGAATATATTATGCTTCAACTGAAGTAAAAAAAAAAAGCAGAGGTAGCAATCCTGATCTCAGACAAAGCAAAAGCAAAAATAGATCTTATCAAAAGAGATAAGGAAGGAAATTACATACTGCTATAAGGCACCACAGACAATGAAGTAATATCATTACTAAACATATATGCACCAAATGGTATAGCATCCAAATTCTTAGAGGAGAAGTTCATGGAGTTACAAGAAGAAATAGACAGCAAAACTATAGTAGTGGTGGACCTCAACCTCCCCATCTCTGAACTAGATGAATCTAACCACAAAATAAACAAGAAAGAAGTTAAGGAGGTGAATAGAATATTAGAAAAGTTAGATATGATAGACCTCTGGAGAAAATTGAATAGGGATAGAAAGGAATGTACTTTTTTCTTGGCAGTATATGGCACACACACACACAAATTGACCATGTACTAGGGCATAAAAACCTCACAATGCAATGCAGAAAGGCAGAAATATTAAATGCATCCTTTTCAGATCATGATGCAATAAAAATTATAAGTAATAAAGGCCATGGAAAGAGACTAAAAAAAATTGGAAATTAAATAATCTAATCTTAAAAAATGATTGGGTCAAACAACAAATAATAAAAACAATCAATAACTTCATTCAAGAGAATGACAATAATGAAACAACCTACCAAAACTTATGAGATGCAGCAAAAGCAGTTCTTAGGAGAAGTTTTATATCTCTAAATGCTAACATGAATAAAATAGAAAAAGAGGAGATCAATGAATTGGGTATACAACTAAAAAAACTAGAAAAAGAACAAATTAAAAATCTTCAATTAAACATCAAGTTAGAAATATTGAAAACCAAAGGAAAAATTAATAAAATTGAAATTAAGAACCCTATTGAACTAATAAATAAAACTAAGAGCTGGTTTTATGAAAAAAAAACACAATAAAATAGATAAACCATTGGTTAATTTAATTTAAAAAAAAAGAAAGAAGAAAACCAAATTACCAGTAACAAAAATGAGAAGGGTGAAGCCACCACCAAGGAAGAAGAAATTAAAACAACAATTAGGAACTATTTTGCCCAACTGTATGCCAATAAATTTGACAATCTTAGTGAAGTGGATAAATATTTACAAAAATATTAAATACCCAGATTAACAGAAGAGGAAATAAAATACTTAAATAACCCCATCTCAGAAAAAGAAATTGAACAAGCCATTGATGAACTCCCTAGGAAAAAATCTCCAGGGCCAGACGGATTTAAAAGTGAATTCTATCAAACATTTAGAGAACAATTAATTCCAATACTAGATAGACTATTTGGGAAAATAGATGAAGAAAGAGTCTTACCAAATTCTTTTTATGATACAAATATGCTGAAGATACCTAAACCGGAAAGAGTCAAAACAGAGATTTATAGACCAATTTCCCTAATGAATATAGATGCAAAAATTTTAAATAAAATATTAGCAAATAGATTACAGCACCTTATCACAAGAATAATACACTATGACCAGGTAGGATTTATACCAGGAATGCAGGGCTGGATCAACATTAGGAAAACTATCAACGTAATTAATCATATCAACAACAAAACTAACAGAAACCACATGATCATCTCAATAGATGCAGAAAAAGCTTTTGACAAAATACAACACCCATTCCTATTAAAAATGTTAGAGAGCATAGGAATAAATGGAGTCTTCCTTAAAATAATAAACAGCATCTACCTAAAACCTTCAGCATGGGGACAAGTTAAAAGCATTTCCAATAAGATTGGGGGTGAAACAAGGATGTCCATTATCACCACTGTTGTTCAGTATGGTACTGGAAACGTTAGCTTTAGCAATGAGAAGAAAAAGAAATTGAAGGTATTTAGAACAGGCAAAGAAGAAACAAAGCTATCACTCTTTGCAGATGATATGATGATATACTTAGAGAATCCTAGAGAATCAAGTAAAAAACTACTTGAAATAATAAGCAACTTTAGCAAAGTTACAGGCTATAAAATAAACCCACATAAATCACTGGCATTTCTATATATTACCAACAAAGCCCAACAGCAAGAGATAGAAAGAGAAATTCCATTTAAACTTACTGTAGACATTATAAAATATTTAGGAGACTACCGCCTGAAACAAACCCAGGAACTATATAAACACAATTACAAAACACTTTTCACACAAATAAAGTCAGACCTAAATAATTAGAAAAACATCAGTTGCTCATGGGTAGGCCAAGCTAATATAATAAAAATGACAATTCTACCTAAGCTAATTTATTTATTCAGTGCCATACCAATCAAACTACCAAAAATTATTTTATAGAGTTAGAAAAAATAATAACCAGATTCATTTAGAATAACAAAAGGTTCAGAACATCAAGGGAACTGATGAAAAGAAATGAAGGGGAAGGTGGCCTAGTCATTCCAGATCTTAAATTGTATTATAAAGCAGCAACTATCAAAATTGCTTGGTACTGGCTAAGAAATAGAGTGGTGGATCAGTGGAGTAGGTCAAGTATGCAAGACACAGTAGTCAACCAACTACAGTAACCTACTATTTGATTAACCCAAAGACCTCAGCTTCTGGGATAAGAACTCACTATTTGACAAAAACTGCTGGGAAAACTGGAAAAGAGTATGGCAGAAACTAGGCATAGACCAAAATCTCACACTACATGCCAAAATAAGGTCAAAATGTGTTCATGATTTAGATATAGAGGCTGATACTATAAGTAAACTGGAGAGCAAGGAATGGTTTACCTGTCAGATTTATGGAAAACAGAAGAATTCATGACCAACAGGAGATTGAGAACATTACGAAAAGCAAAATGGATAACTTTGATTACATTAAATTGAAAAGTTTTTGCACAAACAAAGTCAATTCAACCAAGATTAGAAGGAAGGTAGAAAATTGGTAAAGAATTTTACAACCAGTCTCTCTGATAAGGGCCTCATTTCTAAAATATTTAGAGAATTAAGTCAAATTTATAAGAATACAAGTCATTCTCCAATTGATAAATGGTCAAAGGATATGAATAGGCAGTTCTCAGATGAAGAAATTAAAGCCATCTATAGTCATATGAAAAAATGCTCTAAATCACTATTGATCAGAGAAATGCAAATCAAAACAACTCTGAGGTACCACATCACACCTGTCAGATTGGCCAAGATGACAAAACAGGAAAATGATAAATGTTGGAGAAGATGTGAGAAAATTGGAACACTAATGTATTGTTGGTGGAACTGTGAAATGATCCAACCATTTTGGAGAGCAATTTGGAACTATGCACAAAGGGCTATAAAAATGTGCATACCCTTTGACCCAGCAATAGCACTTTTAGGACTGTATCCCAGAGAGATCATACAAATGGGAAAAGGACCCACATGTACAGAAATATTTATAGCAGCTCTTTTTGTGGTGGCAAAGAATTGGAAATTGAGAGGATGCCCATCAATTGGGGAATGGCTGAGCAAGTTGTGGTATATGAATGTAATGGAATACTAGTGTGCTGTAAGAAATGATGAACAGGCGGGCTGGAAAGACTTGTATGATCTGATGCTGAGTGAAGTGAGCAGAACCAGAAGAACATTGTACACACTAACAGCCACTTTGTGCTATGACTAATATTGATAAACTTAACCCTTCTCAGCAATACAAGGATCTAAGATATCTCCAAAGGGCTCATGATGGAAAATCCTATCCACAAAGAAGAAAGAACTATGGAATTTGAATGCAGATCGAGTACACTATTTGCTATCTTTTTTCTTTGGTTGTGTTTTGTTTCCTCTTTCTGGTGGTTCGTCCTGTTGGCTGTAATTCTTATTTACAACATCACTAATGTGAAAATATGTTTAATAGGAATGTATATGTATAGCCTATATAAGATTGCGTGCTGTCTTGGGGAGGGAGGTGGGGAGGGAGAGGGAGAAAAATCTGAAGCTCAGAAGCTTATGGAAGTAATTGTTGATAATTCAAAATAAATTAATTTTTAAAAAAGAACTGAGGTCTTCTTACTCCAAAGTTAATACTCTATCCACTATGCTACCTAACAAAATAATTTGCAGCAAGACGCTAGTATCTAATAGGGCTGGGGAGAGTGATCAGGAAAGGTCCTGAGAGGTCCTGATAGGAAATAGGATTATAACCAAATTTTAAAGAGAGCTAGGTATTGAGGTATAGTGAACAACAAACCTTTTAGTCAGAAAGACCTAGGTTCCAGTCCTATCTCTGACATGTATTACTTGAGTGACCATGAGTAATTTCCTTAGAGGAAGCTTGATTGCACAGTAGTTAAAGCACTGGATTCAGAGTGAGGAAGACCCAAGTTTAAGTCCTACCTCAGACTCTTACTAGCTGTGTGACCTTTGGCAAGTCACTTACCATCCACTTGTGTCAGTTTTCTCATCAGCCAAAATGGGGATGATAATAACAGTGCCTATCTCTCAGGGTTATTGTGAGGATCAAATGAGATAACATTTGTAAAGTGCTTTACAAACCCAAAAGTGTCATATAATGTTAGCTGTTATTATACCTTCTTGGTGCCCTTGGCACCTAAGACCAATCTACACATGAAAATTGCCAATCTTAATTGCTAGAGAGAGTTTTTACTTGGGGAGAAATCATGTTTGCTACAGTGACAAAACCACAGTTGTTAATAAACAACAACAAAAATAGTTCTTTGCAAATCATGTTAGTCTGTATAAATATTTATTCTCTTACTCATCAAAAGTTCATTTAAATAGGTCAGGTTGGAGTTACCAAGTAGCTGCTACATATTCTCAATATTGTTCTCTCTTCTAGTTTTGATATTGATTTCAATCTTTGCATTAACAAGTTGGTGATCTGATTGTATATAGACTAATGATTTGAGAATGAATCCCAGATAGTCCATTTAGCCACAGTTTTCTCTTTTCTTTTGGTTTTATTTCTAGCAAGAATGCCATGTGTAATATGGTTTAATTTGTTCAGTTAGATCTCTATTCATTGATCAATAGGCAAGGTTCTCGCATTTAGAATGCCAAAAGCTGAATGAATGGAAAAAATATTAAGTAATTATTACATGTCAAGCACTATATTAAGTGCTGGGTGGGAAAGTAAATAGAAAAGATGCTCTCAAGGAGGTTGCTCTAATTCGGGGAGACAATCTTAGCTGCAAACATGGCTCTTCACCAATGTCTTCAATACTGTGATGACCCAACAGAAGCATACATAAATATAAATATATATATATATATATATATGTGTGTGTGTGTGTACACACACACACACACACACACACACACACACACATTCTTCTACAGAGACACATCTAGTCCACAGCTTCAATTGTCAGAGTCATAAGTCTAGGAGGAATTTGTTTGCCGAGTTATGGGGAAGGGAGAGTTGGAGAACACAGTACTCATTCAAGGGAATGTTGTATAATACTGTTTTCTGTTGCTTTGTTATTCATTTCTTCTAGATGAAATATTATATTCTTTCAATATTGTAACTTGCCCTGATCTTTTGGCATGGTGAGCATTTGGACATCTAGGACTCAACTAAGTTCAATATTTCCCTAATAAGAATTTTTGAGAGATAAGATATCCCATACTAGGAAATGGGATTGTAACCAAATTTTAAAGTGAGCTAGGTATTGAATTTAAATCCAAATATGAGAGAGTACAGAAATAGTGGGATCTGAGAGACTTCAGGCAATCTTAATTTGGATATCACAAAATGATGGCACTAAAGTTTGAGGGGACCATTTAGCTGGAAACTATCTAGTCCAATACCCTCATTTTACAGATCAGGAAACTGAGGCCCAAGGAGATTAAATGACTTCCTCAAGGTCACACAGGCAATAAGCACAAGAGTCTGGATTTGAATCCAGGTCCTCTGACTACAGAACTAGTGGTTTATTCACTGTGCCATGATGCTTCTCTTCTGATTGAGATCGACATAGAATTTCTCCTCTTCACCCTCTGAGATAGATGTTGATGCATAAGCTGCAATGATCTTCATGATGGTCTTTCTGCTTATGCTCATCATGAACACTTCAAGATAAGAGGGCCAAATGTTAGGCACAGATCAGTGCTATCTTTTCTACTCCTTTATTTCCTTCTTTAAAAATAAACAAACAAGCAAAAACCCCACCTGTGAATCATTCTTTTTTTTTCCAGCTGCAACTTCTTAATATCATTTCTTTTCATTTGCAGTGACAATGTTATTATTGATATGGATTAGTTCCTCTGGTGGTATATCAAACTGTGAGGCATTAAACAAGAATTTCGTATTTAGAGTTGTTGTTGTTCAGTCATTCAGTCATGTCCGACTTCCCATGGCCCTGTGGATCATAGCATGCCAATACTTCCTATGGGGTTTTATTGGCAAAGATCCTGAAGTGGTTTGCTATTTCCTTCTCTAGTAGATTTAGGCAAACAGGTTAAATGACCTGACTGTATATTTAGAATACTAGGACTTAAATTCATGTTTATAGTTGGTTTACAAACAAATAATCAAAGATCTTCCATCATCTTTGTAGAAACAGAAGGTTGGTACTCAAAACTGTGGGCCATTTTGAATTTTTATCTTGATTCAATAATCAAGTATGATGTACCTTCTATGAGCAAATCACTGATCAACTAAAAAAATTTTAGTAGACCATATTACTGGTTTTACCCCTCAAGAAGATTAATCTTCACAATGATATGAAAAAGGGCACAGAGGGGTCAGAAAGACCTCGAAGGCAAACACAATAGCCCAGGCAGGTGGTAAGGAGGGCCTTACTAGAGTGGCAGTGGGAACAGAGGCAGAGATAGAATCAACATGTTTTGTGATTGGTAATATACAAGATATAAGAGAGACAAAATAATTAAAAATAAATCACAAAGTTATAAAAATGGACACTGAGTGAATAGTTGGGCCACGCATTCAGAAGAAGCAAGAATTTTTTTGTGTATGGGTTTTTTTAATTTGTTTTTCCTAAAAGGATAATTTCCTTGATTTTTGATTTGTTAGATTTGAAATGTTGGTAGCTCATCCAAATGGAGATGTCCTAAAGAAAATTGGAGGTTTAGGTCTGGAGCTCAGAAAAAGAGATCAGAAAGGAAAATATACATTTGGAAGCCGTGTTCAGAGAAGTGATGGTTAGAGCTGTGAGAGTGCATAAAATTTCTGAGACAGAAGAGGACCTAAATTTGACCTTTGGAAAACATTCATATTGAGGGGTTAAGAAGAAGATGAGAAACCAGGGAAAGGGATAAAATTTAGATACTGGAAATGAAAATGTAATGGAATCTATTCATTGTATAGATGAAACGTTTTCCAAAATAGACCATTATAGATATAAAGTAGAAAGATCAGTGGGTTTGTCTTTAGAAGAGTTAGGCCCAAGCTTTTGCTCTACCTTGTACTACCTCTGACTTTGAGCAGATCGATTTGCTATTCTATCTCAATTTCCTCATCTATAAAATAGGCAAAACATCTATGCTACTTGTCTACAGGGTTGTTGTGAGGCCAAAATAAAATGAAGATGGAAAGATGGAAAGTACTTTGTAATATATATTATTTTAGAGTAAACGAATTGATAAATCCAAAGGATAGAAACAGGACCATGAAATCATCAGCTTCTAGGTGATTTTAGGCCCACCAATATACAAATAAAGTGATATTATAGTAATGACAACCATTAAGCTTTCTCAAAATCAACATGTGTTCTCATTTTCGCCACCACTTATCTAGTCTTCCAAGGTCCCTGTTAAAATACCCATGCCCACCAGAGGTCAGGCTTGCTACATGTTATTATCTGACTTTAGTCTTAAAGCTCTTAATCTTTGGCTAAATAAGCAAAGGTAAAAACATTACAAAATCGCCACATCTTAGAAGTTTTAAGGGATCATGGACGTGAGCATATCTAACCTGCACCTAAACATTATTCCTTTCTACGGAATCCTTAGCTAGTGATCATCTAGGCTCTTCTTGGAGAACTCAATTGAAAAGGAACCTGAAGGCAGCCCATTTTGGGGATAGTTTTAATTGTCAGGAAATTGGTAAATCAAGCTGGAATATTCCCTTAACCTCTACAATCTCAGCCCCATTGCTATTACAGCCATACTCTGGGGTCAAACAGAAAAAGCTTCATTCTTCTTCTATGAAACAACCCTTTGAACACTATGATGTACTTCCTAAAGCTATCTTTTTTATCTCCTCTTCCTTCAATGTCTCCAGTTCCTTATCTACATCATTATAAATGACTCAGACTCAAAAAGCTTTTTGAGCTCAGTGATTGTTTCATTGATTTTACTGTATCCCCAATGCCTACAAAATGCCTCATATATAGTATGTACTTAATCAATATCTGTTGAATTGAATTGAATGAAGCATGTATGGTATGACTAAAATTTAGGGGGGACACAAAATAAGTAGCTAACATATTAGATGACAGAGCATCAGAAATGACAACCACAAAATGCAATGTAGAGGGAATACTCGGATAAGTGAAATCACAGATCCTTGGAGTAGGTAAGAAAGATACAGAAGATTGTGAACCACAACTACCCTCCTACCCCCGCAGCTGCCCATGTACTTACATTGTAAAGTAATACTTTAGAAATGAATTTCTAATGATGAAATGTCAAGAAGTAGTTGGAAGACAGGTGTGCCTTCCCAATACTCCTCAAATCCCACTACACAGGCCACTATCAATGCTACTTATGTTAAACGGCTTCAAATTTTAACCCAATTGAAGCTTACTGGGGAATAAGTGAATACAGGGGCAACTTCATGAAGATGTTTTCTAGGGCAGGTCTCGGTCACAGTAACTGTCTTGGAATCAATAGGCAAAGGATAAGGCTTGGTTCTTTTCTCCATCTTGGTTGAACTTGCTTTTATAAACCACCAGATGGTGCTGTTATCACATCTCCTATTATCACTATTAGCTTCAATTCACGATGAGGAAGACTGTAGTAGCAGTAGCATTGGACTAGGTATCCAAACACCTTGCTTCAAGACTTATCTCTACCACCTACAGCCTTGGGAAAGTCACTTCATGCCTTTGAGTCTCAGTGTCCATGTGGGTTAAATAAGGGAAGCAACATTTGCCTGTTTACCTTACAGATATGTTGTGAGGATCAAATAAAATAACACATGTAAAAGTATTTTGTAGTTTTTGGCCATATCAACCCATGCTAAGAACCACACAGTTTATAGACTGTCTGCAAATATTATACATGCTGCTAATGGATGATGAGCTCAGCCTCAGAGCTGAAAAGGAAGAGGAAAGCAAGTAGGATTGCTTGTGGGAAATTGGACAATTTCTGTAAAAAGTCCAAGACTCTCCCTAACATAAAGAACCATCTTTTAGTTTAATTTTGATTTTTATTCTGGACTCAACACATCTCAAATAAAATGAGCATTTCCACCTATGAAACAGACCAGAAAAAGAGGACTATGCACGGAGTCATGAATCTATACCATGTAAAGTTTGTTTCTCCCTCCAACTTTATAACAAATTCATTGTGTTACTTTTGAAGATGTTCTATTTGCTGTTTCCTCCTGATCTTCCTTCTGTTCTCTTATGTGCATTTAAAAATGCTTCACTTACTCTCTTTTCTTTTTTTATTAGTTTTTAAATTTTATTTTACTTTCAATTCATGGGACAAAACAAGCATTTCTATAACAGTACAAAAAAACAAGATTATCATGCATGAAACTGCAAATCTACTATGCACAACTTGCTATTCCCATCAAATATACAACAAAGCTATCATGTAAATTTCTTTTTTTTTCATTTTTTTCTCCCTCTGCTGCCACACTTGAGATAGCTACCATTAGACACAAATACCATTAAACACACATACTTCCATTCATCTGAACATATATAACGTCTTTTCTCATATGTTCTTTGTTTTTAATTTGTGTATTTATAATAGTAAGAAATTACTTAGTCACTCAAAGTTGTTCTTAAAAAATATTGCTGTTACTGTATATAATGTTCTTATTCTTTTCTTTTTGTTTTCATTTTGGTAATCCTATCTTTATCTCCCCTTCTTATCCCCCACCAACTCTGCCCTCCCCTCTTTGAAGGAAAGAAAACCAAAACCTTATATCAAATATACATAGTCAAGCAAAACAAATCCCCTCAAGGGCCATGACCAAAGATCTATGTCTCAGTCTATGCCTTGAGTTCATCACCTCATTGTCAGGAGGTAAGCAGCATGCATCATCATTCGTTCTCTGGTGCTGTGATTGATCATTGCACGATCAGTCTTCTTTGGTCTTTCTCAGTTGTCTTTCTTAACAATGTTGTTCTTATTGCACATATATGCATTATAAAAACATATATACATATATGTTAACATTTATATAGCACTTTAAGTTATGAAAAGTTTTTATAAATATTATCTCATTTTATCCTCACAACCCTGCTGGGAAGTTCTCTTATTTTCCTTATTTTACAAATGAGGAAAATGAGGCAGATAGTGATTGACTTGCCCAAGGTCACATAACCAGTAAGCATCTGAGGCAGAAAAAACTCAAGGTTCCAGGTTACAAGTCCTACACTCTAACCATGTTCCACCTACCTTCCATACACAACTATTTCAATATAATTGGTTTCCTTTTTAATCCCATGCATTTTATTTTATGCATTTAAATTATTCTTCTGAGGAGTCCATGGACTTTACCAGAATACCAAAAAGGTCCATGACACAAAAAGGATTAAGAATCCCTGGTCTGACTTTAATTCTTATCTGACTATTTTCCAGTTTTCCCAGTAGTTTTTGTTGAATAATGAATCTTTGGTCCAATTGCAGGAGGATTCATAATCTCGACTTGTGAAGGAGAACGATTATAAAAAGTGTAATTTAAAATGCATGACAGGAAAAGGAAACAGGATGGTCATGTGGGGAGAGCAAAAGATTACTGATAAACAACAGTCCATGAGTGCTAGGGGTATCCTTTTCATATCAAGAAAACTTTCAGAAAGTCCACACAGTATATTGGATGGAAAATATTCCACCTCCCTCTATGTTATGTTAAAATATGTTATGAAAATATGTTGGGACGTGAACAAGAGAGGAATAGGATGAGAAATTATGATGGATTACAATCTACATCAATAGAGAAAATATATCCATTAATAAGATTTTAACATCCATTTGAATATTTGTAAACTGTAAGGCACTGTCATTGGGGAAAAAAAGTTATTAGTTTTCCCAGCTACCTTCAAGTAAGACTTAGAGATCTATTTCCTGTTTGTAATGTTCCCCATAGAAGATGTTGGTTTTATTCCCTAGGCCATCTAAATAGTTAAAACTATTAAGGCATCTTTCTTGAAATCTACCCTAAATCTCCAGGCCCTAGAATTTAAATTTGTTTCTAGTGCTTTATCTTCATTGGAGACTAAGAAAAATTCAAGCTTCTCTGTGGAACAACCCTTCCCATGTTCGAGGGCCAGGGATGCAGCCTGGACTTAATTGTTCCATTGCTATAGAGCACTCCCAGGTGAGTAAACTCCTTCTACCAATTCAGAGCTAATAAATATCAGAGGTGGCACCTTCTTGAGTCCATTTTCTTGTGAGATTTCTCTTCTTCTCTCTTCCTCATCTCCTATCTCTCAGATGCCTTTTTCCACCCTCCCCTGTCTCATATGATGAAATGACCTTACTTCTTACTGAAGCAAACCCCCCACTTGTTCAAAAATCCCATCCCATTCCATCTCCTCCAATAGATCGACCTCTCCATTATGCTATTCTTTCACTTATTTTCAATCTCTCTCTCTCTCTCTCTCCCTCTCTCTCTCTCTCTCTTTCTACTGGCTCATTTCCTCCTGCTTACAAATATGAAGATCATCTCCTTTATTCCAGAAAAAAACCCCTTCATTTGACCTGCCCATCCCCACAAACTATCATCCTATGTCTCTTCTCCCCTTTGTAGCTAAACTCCTTGAAAAGGTTATCTACAGTACATGCTGCCATTCTCTTTCCTCTCACTCTTTTCTCAACCCCTTACATTCTGGATTCTGATGTTATCATTCCACCAAAATTATTCTCTCCAAAGTTACTAATGATTTCTTAGTTGCCAAATCCAATAACCTTTTTAAAATGCTCCTTCTTTTTGACCTCCCTACAATCTTTGACACAAATTGATCATTTTCTCATCCTTAATACTCTCTTCTCTCTAGGTTTGTAGGACACTACTCTCTCCTGGTTGTTCTCTTACCTGATGACTCCTCTGTCTCCTTTGTTGTATACTCTTCCTGATCACATGATTTAACCATAGGTGTCCTTCAGGGTTCTGTTTTGTTCTGTCTTCTCTTCCCCCTGTACACTATTTCACTTGGCAATTTCAACAGCTCTCATGAATTTAATTACCATCTCTATGCTGGTGATTCTCAAATCTACCTATGCTGCCCCAACTTCCCTGCTGACTTTCAAACTCACATCTCCAACTGTCTTTCAGACATCTCAAACTAGACATACAGTTGGCATCTTAAATTCAATATGTCCAAAGTGGAACTCATCTTTTTGCCTAGAAATTTTGGTGCCTTCCTTCTGTTAATTATTTCCTGTCTATCCTGTGTATTCCTTGCTTTGTATATACTTATTTGCATATTATCTCCCGTCTTTGAGGGCAGTGACTCTCTTTTGACTCTTTTTGTATCCCCAGCACTTAGCACAGTGGTTGGCACATAGGAGGCACTTAATAAATGATTATTGATTTATTGAGTGATAGTCTTAGAGTTGCCTAGAGCACTGATTGGTTGTTAACTGCCCAGGGTCATGAAACCAATATGTATCAGGGGCAGGACTTGAACCCAGGGTCCTCCAAGTACGGAGAACAGTGTTCTATCCACTACTGCCTATATTTGTGGGTTATTATTAAATTACTTTCTCCTCTCTCCAAGATGAATAATCTCATTTCACTTTAATTATGAAGCCTAGAGCTAGGCACAATACTTTTATAATCTTCTTAAACACAAAATCTAAACATGTAACTATTTCTTGTTCATAGGATCATTGCTTTATCATTGGAAGGTGCTTCAGAGTCAACTAATCAACTCATTCATCTTTCAATTGGGGAAACTGAGGCTCAGAGAAGGAAAATGATTTGCTCAAGTTATTAATTCTATACTCTGATTTAGTCATCAGAACATCATCCATACCATGTCAAATCCAACGAAAAATTGCTCATTTGTGATATTATCCCATATTCTTTGGGTCTGTTGGGGAAGGTGTCATATTTATAAGAACAATAATAACTATTAATAGTAATACCTCATGTTTATATACTGTACCATACTTTTCAAAGTGCTTTCACACACTATCTCATTTGAGCCATTTCAAAACCATGTGAAGTAAGCTTAGCAGCTGTTATTACTCCTGTTTTCAAATAAGGAAACTGAGACTTTAGGCTTAGTCTTTCACAAAGTAACCTAGCTAGTATATGACAGGTCTGGGACTAGAAGAAAGTCTTCTTTCTCACAGTTCAGTGATCTTTCTTCTATAAAAATAATTGATAAACATAATGCTTTAAAGTTTACAAATAATTTTTCACATATTTTTTGAGCTTTCCAACCGCTGTGAAGCAAGTATTATGGGTATTAGTATCCCCATTTTATAGATGAGAAAACCAAGATTTAAAGAGGTAAAATTATTTCTTTCCCATGCTCAAATAGAGAGTTAAGTGTCAGAAGTGGCATTTGAACCAAGATCACTCTGACCTCATATTCACATTCTATCTACTATGTCACACTGACTTTCATGCTTCAATTAAACAAACTTTCATTAATTGCCTCTTGAGTGAAACACCCTTATAAGGCTATAAAGATGAAACAAAATTATAATAAGTCTGCTTTCAAGGACCTTACAACCTAGGGGAAGTACATAAGACATATACATAAATATATATAATGAGGATATTATTAAATGCATAGGAGACGTCAATAGTACAATGTAGGAAATTCAAGGAGAGAGAGATTTTTCCAGCCTAGAAAGATCATGAAGCCATTATGGATGAGGTCACATCTGAGCCTTGAAGGATGAAGAAAATTTCAAATGTTAGAAATGAATAGTTCTTCAGAAATGGGAGATGTTGCATAGAGAAGGGCAGCACAAGAATGGGGAGTATATGAAGTGGAAGGAAATAAGGCTGAACAGGCAGATAGGAATGAAATTGTTCTGGGTATTAAATGCCTGTATAAGGAGTTTCTTTTTTACCTTGTGGATGATGGGAAGCTTAGGAAAGTTTGTGAACACGGGACAGACATGGTTAAGTCTATGCATTAGAAAGATGAATTTGGCAACTATGTGAAAGATTGGAGAAGAAACTAGAGGCAGTGACATCAAGTGAAAAGCTAGACAGTAGTCCTGGAGAGAGGTAATGAGGCTCTGAACCAGGGTAGTGGACATGGGAAAGAGAAGGACAGATCTGACGAATATTTTTATCTTTATAGCACCAGCATCTAGTTCAATGTCTGACATATATGTGTGTGTGTGTGTGTGTGTGTATACACACATATATGGAGATATTATATATAATACATTGTGTATGCATGTACACATAATACATATATGTATATACATACAGACCATATATAAACATATGTGTGTATATATGAGTATATATATGTATGTGTATATATATGTATATATGTCATTTTTAAAGGGGAACTCCTGGTGAGGAGGTTCCTAAATTAAGTTAGAAGGCAACTAATTCTACAACTGAGAGTCTTAGAAAGTTACCTGGGTTGCTAAGAGGTTAAGAGTGATATACACAGAATCACAGAATCAGAATGTATCAAAGACAGGGCTTAAACACATCATCCTCTCACTGAGGCCAGCTCTTTATTCATGATGGCATCTGATCTTATGCAGAGGTATTAATTGAAATAAATTGAATTGAATTGTGAAGGTTGAATGGGCAGGACATTTAGGAGAAAGAATGAAGACAAGATTGTACAGGTTATGGTTTCCTTTGTATAATGTTTCAGCCTTGGGTTGCTTTTTCCTTAAGTACAGTTATCCTGAATATGTTTTTTAAATAGCTCTTGCTTACTTTTTCTCATTTACTAAAATTCACTTTGAATTTTCCCCTAATTTTTGAAGATGCAGTTAAGTACTAATTAGTGCTAATAACAAATCCCATGAAGTGGTTCCATGTATTCAAACTGGCAGTATTTGAAATTATAATTACATAAAATATAAAAATAGGATACAGCCCAATGGAACTAATGCAATGTGAATTTGAATAATGTGACTATTTTTCAGAAATAATTATTGGTACTAAACAGGACCTAGCTGCCCTATAAGTCATGCCTCGTTCCCCCTCCTGCTCACCCTCCCTACCACTCACATGTTGCTTTCCAGAGACAGAATCTACTTTGTGTTTCCATCTCTGGGTCAAAGATTGGTTTATTATAACCTCATAGAAAAGAGACATGTAATCAAGAGGGCTTAAGAATGAAATTTGAGGAAGAAGGAGAAAAAAATGCCTAGATAAAACTAGAAAACCAGATACTAAGGAAGGCAACAGGTGTGAAACAGCAACCAGAAACAATGCAGAAGGAGGCCAGGAATCCTCAGGAGCAAACCACAAGGAAGAGTCTTAGAAACAATTCTCCAGATCTCCAGTGTCTATAAAGGCAGCCTCCTACTTACATACTATGTTGCAGTTGTTCCAAAGTCTCTAAGTCATTGCTTGAAATGTTGATTGTGCTTCCCCGTAGAAATCATTTTTGGAAGTGCCATATCAGAGTGGAAGTATCCACATAAAAGGGATGTGTTCACAATTATTTATAATTCTAAGTAAAAAAAGAAAATGTTATTACACCATTTTTTTTTCCTTTTCAGTAACTGGATACTTCTATAAGATTGAAAATAATGTGAGAAAAGATAGCCTAATATTTTATTAAGAAAAAAATGAAAGCAGAAGAGTTATTCAGGTTGCTCCAGCAATGGTAGAAATACTTACTAATAAGTAGACTAATGATAAAAAAGTATTGTCAAAATGTCTTTTTCCCCACAACCCACCTTGCACTTAGACTAGACCTCTCCCATGTTCACCTGTCTTTTTCTTTCAACATCCAACTTATGTGCTGTCTCCTCCAGGAAAGTTTTCTCAGCAGCAACAGATGAAAGTAATCTCTGCCTAGTTCTTTGTCTGAACTTAGTCTTTGTCCTTTCCTTTATGCCATAGCTATTTATGTAGTCTTTTCCCCTCCCCACTCCTGTAGTGGGCTGTAAACTTCTTAAAAGCAACTTCTCTATGATATACATCTGTATATCACCAATGAGTAGCTCAGTGTCCTGTACAAAGCAGACAGAAGAAATGTTAGCTGTATGTCGAATGAATAAAATTTCTGACTTGGGACAGCAAGACAGACCTAGGACTAAAGAAAGACAAGTTAGGCAGCTTCCTAGAGTGTAACAGACAGATCATAATGGAGGGCGTTTTATATTACTTTTTATAAATACATATTAGTTATGAATGCTACTGTAAACATTCTGGGTATAGGAATGAAAAGAATTGCACAATCCAATGGAGTAAATTCTACAGATGGATAAAGATTGGACCTGTGATTTCATTAGTACAGGGAACTTGCAGATGAGGACAGTCCCTCTACCAATGTCGCTCATCATTTCCTTGCAACTTAAAATCTTAAGAGTAGCCTAGAGTACAGGTGCCAAACTCACAGCCTGCAAAACTCCTGAATGCAGCCAGAACCAGATTATGTTTAACAAAATGAGTAAAAATACAATGCAACATAACGTTCACTTATGGTTTCTAAGTCAATATGCAGTCCATTTCTATTTGAGTTTGACACCACTGGCTTGAGCACTAAGAGAGATAATAACTTATTCAGGGTCTCCTAGTCAATGTCTCAGAGGGAGGATTGAACCTGGCACTTTCTGACTCTAAGGCCAGCTCTCTATCTATATAAGAGTGGAGCTAAATCAAATCACCCTACTCCAATTAAAATAAGTGATAAAATGCCTGTTACTTTAACCAGGTGAAAATAATCAATCTGGATAATAGGCTTTAGTTTCAATCAAACAATCACAGGCTTTGCCAAAGTGAGAAAAGTACTTAGTACTGAAGTGACATTGTACAGGGAAAGGGTTCAAGTAAGCTAAAGAAAAGTGTTTATTCCCTAAGGATCCTGTATAAATTAACAAAAGAGTAAGTGTTTGGGGTTGGAGAAAGCTGGTTTTCCAGTAAAGCCCCTAAGAAGGAGTTACCAGGAGTTAAAGTTAGGAAGGAAGGAGAAGCCTCAGCTATGATGTTGGCTGAGGTCTTTTCCCCCTCACTCTGTCCCTGCTTTAATTGAAGAAGGACCTTGCGAACTTCAAAGAATCTGGAAGATGTTGGAATCTTCCCATCAATGCCTTAGCAGCTACCCTGGATCAGCTGATGAGAAACACTGGGAGTCAAGGAGAGACAGGGCATGTCTTCATGCTTCAATAGGAACTACACTATACCTAAGGACAACTTCATCAGCACCACGTGAATGTGATTAATAGACTTCCAACAACCAGAAACTGTAATTTCCCCTTTTGTCACATGTGCTTTCTAAGCTTGAGCCCACTTTCATCTCGACTCTGTATGTACTTGGGGACAGTACGACACAGATTTTGGAGGAGAAGTGAGGGAGAGGGTGTGAGAGAGAATATTTTACACCAATTGTTCTTAGTATGCCAAGTTAGTAAATACCTCTTTCCAAAAGCTACTTAAAGCTACCTGAATAAAATTATTCTTAACTGATAGATAATTTTGGGGAGGACTATCAGAGGGGATTTGAACTGATAGCATTAATCATTCCCCAACACTTCAAGGGATACAACTACAACTCTAAAAAGGAGATGTAGCCTGATGCAAGACCTGGAAGTTCGGATAAGGATCCTCAGGGCTTATATAAGATACAGTAATATAAGCATCATGTTAAACGTCATATGGTAGAGCATTCTGACCAATTTACAAAATATTTAGTAATTCATTTGAGATTTTTGCTGGGAATATAACAAACTAACTTGTTTTATAACTTCTGGAATCTAAGCCTAGACTAATTATATTCCAGAACTCTAAAGGAATTGCAAGTATAGTTGTGGAAATGACAGTTGGTTACCTTTGAGACAGAAACCATGGCAAGTGAGGAAGGTGTCAGCTGGAGATAAGAAAATGTTGCCACAATTTTATGAAGATATTAAAGAAAATATGTGAAAACAAAAGTGGAAGTCTCTCACTTAAAGAAAAGTAAGAGACTTTCACTCTTGTTTTTGCTTATTAATAAAACTAGGGCAACATTTTCTCATCTCTAGTTCTCTGACACCTTCCTCATTCTTTTCTGATTTCCGGGTTCTGAGATCACACCTGAAATCATTTTAGTTTTCTAAAATGTAATTAGTCTAGGCCTGGATTCATAAAATCACAGAATTTGAATTCATAAAATCACAGAAGTTGGAAGTAAACCCAGTGTCCATCTGGATTTTAAACACTATAGGAGAATTTAGGTTGCTATAGCCCCAGCAAAAATTATGACATAGATTAGTAAAATACTTTATGTCCTAATCATTCATCTTGTAAACACAAATGTTGGTAAGAATTAGGAACCTAGAGGAGCTTACTAAGAAAACATCTAACCTCATTGCTTTTTTTTTTTGATAGGGTTACTGTATCAGTATTATATATATTTTAATCGGATCACTATATTGGTAGATCCAAGGAATGTCATAGCCATACTGTATCATGCATCTAGGGAGGCATTTGATAAAATCTCACTATTTATCCTTACAGACATTTTTAGACAGAATGGAAGAAATGTGGGTTGAATAATAATATAGTTTGTAAATTGGAAACCACTTGAACCATTGTACTAAAAGTGTGTTGAAAAATGTGATCCAAATTAAACTGGTAGGAGGATTTATTGAAATGCACTATAGAATCTTTCTTGGATTACTCATTGTATTTCTGTTACTTAGATAAAGACAGAAAACATGCTTATCAAATTCATGCATTAAAAAACTCAAGGAGAGATTGATAACTTATTAGATGAGAGAATTGGTAATTTAAAAGATCCAAAGAACCCATGAACGCTGAAGACAACTTAGAAGTTGTTCTTCATAAACTGCAGAAATTCTCCTTTGCTTGGTACAAAATAAATGAGGAAAAATAAAGGAAAATTGAATCTAAAAAAAATTGATCCAAAGAGGTTGTAGAAATTTGTTACAATCAATGAAATGAAATTCAATAAGGATTAGTGTTAAAGTTCTCTGTTAATACACCAATTATCCAAGTACAGATTGAGAAATTCCAAGCTCAATAGCATTTATATGAAAACTGTTTTAACCACAAGCTCAGTATGAACCAACATAGTGATAGTTGCTAAAATGGGAGGTGGAGTTAGCTGTGGTTATGCATTAGTGTAATGGTCTCTCTGTACTTTGTGAGGGTCACATCACCTCTGAAGTGCTGCATTGGGTTTGGGACATCATATTTTAGGGGGGTGCAGACAAATAGGAACTCATGCAGAAGATAGTCACTAGCATGGTGATGGATTTGGAAACCAATTTACCTGAGATGTTCCAAGACCTAAAGATGGTTATCCAGTGGAAAAGAAGATATAGGAGAGACACCATATTTCTTTTTCAAATATGTGAAGAGGTGTCAAATTGGAAAAATTAGGACCAATGGGTGAAATCTATATTGAGGAAGATTCCTGCTATATGTAAATATTCTAATACTCAAGCCTAAATTAATCACTAAATGGGTGTTGCCTCAGTCAAACTGAGACCTGTTAAAGACCTTAGCCTAAAAAGGCCAGAGTCCTCCACTATATCCTGGGCTACCTCTAGCTGTCCTGATCTATATCTTGCTATTGGACCCGGATGGCTCTGAAAGAGAAAGTGAGGCTGGTGACTTCGCACAGCGCTCCTTCACTTAAATCCAATTGACTTGCATGTCGTGGTATCACTTCCCTGATGTCATGGTCCTCTTCAAGAACGAGGGACAAACAACAACAATATATGATCTTAACAATGTGAACATTCCCTATAATGTGCAAATTGAAACTCAGCCAAGCCTGCCAGTGCAGTGCACCTCTTGTCCTTGTCCTCCAGAAAGTATCAGAGAAGATCCAACAAATGTGCTAGGAGCCATCCTTGTATTCTCATGACATTGTAAAGATACCAATGTAGCACCTGCTATCCACTGGTCATCTCTCATTTTCACCATGTGACCAGTATATCTTTTCTATCATACATACATTTGAGCCTTCTTTTATATGTGAATAATAGCTCATATTGCTATATCACTTTTAAACTTTATAAAGATGGCCCCAGGCCCCTCCAATATGTGCCAAGACAAAAAAATTCAGGAAATGTTATAATGTGGTATAAAACTCTCCTGGAAATCAGGAGACCAGGGTTCTAGTCCTTGTTCACTTGCTATGTTATTTAAGCCATGCAACTTAAGCCGTTTGCGGCATAGTTGCCTCAACACAAAAGTGCTAAGAGATCTACCTGTTAAATAGATGAGAAAACTGGAGCTCAGAAAGTCTGAGTGCCCTGTTGCCACTGACACAGATGTTAAGTGTCAGAATCAGCATTTGAATGTCTCCTGACTCTAACTCCACTACACCAGGTAAGAACTTTCTGATCACTAGAGTGGTCCAAAACTGGAATGGGCTGCCTCAAAATGTAGTGAGCTCCGCCTTCTTGAAGGTGCTTAAATACAGTCTGTATTTGTCACCAGAGGTATGTTTAAATTATTTTGTATCATGGACCTGTCTGGCAATCTAGTGAAACCTATGGACCCTTTTCTGGATGACTTTAAATGCACAAAGTCTAGGTAAAAATTGAGTCAAAATTTTATAATAATTTCCCACCTCTTTCTTTTTCAAGAAAGTACTTTTCAAGTTTGCCTTCGTAAAAGAATCAGTCTGAGAGGGGAAGAACCTTCTGACCTGAACAGCATTGCTATTTACACTCATTCTGCCATTGCTTCAGACAAACTGAGACCTAGGAAAGACCTTAGCTTAAAAAGGCCAAGATCTCCCACTGCATCTGGGATGATCTCCAGTCATCCTGACCTATGTCTTAGCACTGGACTCAGATGGCCTTGAAGGAGAAAGCGGGACTAATGACTTTGTATAGCACTGCCTCACTTAAATCCAATTCACTTGCAAGTCAAGACACCACCCTCCAGATGTCATTAATCCTCTTCGAGAACAAAGGATAAACAACAAATGCACAAAATAAAACACATAGGATTACAGAAGAAACCAATTATAGTGAAATGCAGTTATCAAAATACTTTCTTCTTCAAGTTCACAGAGGTGCTGAAATCTATCCATGGACCCCTTGGGTTTACAGAATTTCTCAAGCATGTTGTAAATGGAATTTAAACATTGGAAGAAATGTTGGTACAGATGATGCTTAAGGACCCTTCCAATTCCAAATTATTAAGGTTCTGTGATTGTTATTTAATATGCTTTTTTTCTTCAATGTGCCTGAAAATTGATTTTAAAATAATTTCCCACCTCTCAGTACTTTTCAAGTTATCAGGAATTAAGCTTTTTTCCCCTTGTTCAATATACTTTGTAATGTATCCTAAAAGCATTTAAATGAAGGAAAAGCTATATTTTTGTAATGTACTACCATGCTTCAGTAGTCTTTGGAGCAGGTATATTTTCATTACAATTTTTATCCTGGGGCAAGTAAAATAAAACTATTTCTCTTTTATTATACTTTTGCAATTAAATTATAAACAACCTATTGAAAGAGACCTGTCCCACTACATGAGAAACATCTTTGTCTTATGAGTTTCTTAAAGGCAAGCAAAAGTTTGCCTTTAGAATAATATCTATAACTGTAATTCTCTTGAAGTTGATAGATTTATTGATCCTAATGACAGAAATTATTTCTTTCCAGCAAGAGATTTCCTAATAGGACAATTAAGCATTTCTGTAGCTTTGTATGAGTCTTTGGGCTAGAATCATAGAGGTTTGTGGAATGCTTTTATAGTCAATCATGACCTCATATAGAAATGACACAGGATTGTTGTGGAAAAATCTAAGGGATACCTGAAAGGTTGGATCCTCAAAATGTTTCAGTGTAACCTGGCTTTTTCCTTTGCATCAAGTTTTTATTATACCATGGTAGCATCAGCAACAACAACAAGAGGGATATTAAATGGTTGTTGGGAGACCTAAAAAGAATCTAGATTTGTAGAACTGGAATTTATCTACTAATTCAACACTCCCTCATTTTACAAATGAGGCAACTGTGCCCCAGAGGGGTTAAGTGGAATGGCTTAAATAACAAAGCAAGTGAACCAGGACTAGAACCCTGGCCTCCTGATTCCCAGGAGAGTTTTATGCTACATTATAACATTTACCATTTTTTTTCTGTCTTGGCACATATTCAGCCACTGAGATAGAATAATTGTCGTGGGTCAAATTCTAATCTGTTATGCTTCACTGACCTAAATGCCAACTGGAAATTCAAAAACTATGAATTCTAATCCTGATACTTCTATGAAATAGTCATGCTTATATGCCTTTAAGTCCCAGTTGAGTTGCAAAGGTTTTTAATCTCTTAAACTGAGGAAGAATTACCCTGAACTACAGTTACTGTTGTTTAGTCATTTTCAGTTGTGTGATCTCTTTGTGATCCCTTTTGGGGATTTCTTGGCAAAGACACAGGAGTGGTTTGCTGTTTCCTTCTTCAGGTCATTTTACAGATGAAAAAAAAAACGGAAGCAAACAAGGTTAAATGACTTGCCACATATTTAGTGTCTGAGGCTGAATTTGAACTCGGGTCTACCTGACCCCAGGCCCTACACTCTATCCACTACACCACCTAGCTGTAGGTAACTACAGAACCTAATAGGAATTATGCAACAAATGACATGTGCAACTAAGGCCAATAGATGGCCTGAATATACATGGCTCAGAATCATTCATTTGAGGGTTGAGGCTTTTCTCTATTGAATAAGTCATATAATCAACCCAAATAGTTTTCAGTCTGCTGTTCTTCATGGCAGAGTCTTAGCTTTGATACTCTAACAAGTCTGAAGTTTAGCCTTCTTTGTGGCCAGTAGGGCCACACTGGGCCTCCAGAATACACTGACTAGAAGAACTGGGGTTTTGGATAGGACAATTTAGGTTTCCTTTGTGCTAATTTGAAGCCTTGGGGTGGTGGGAGCCAGACATTGAGTGCCTGGGCTTATGAAAACAACATGGGAGATATGTACCAAAATACTGATTTACCAAAAGCATTATCTGTAGTAGAAGAAAACTGGAGACCAAGTGGGTGATCATGGGCCAGAGAATGAACAAGTAAAATGTGCTGTATGAGTGGAATATTATTATGACAAAAATGAAGAGCTTGGAACAAACTGGGAAAAGGCACGTGAATCAAAACAGAGGAAAACAAGTGGAAACAAGAGAACAATATACATACTAGCCCCAACAATGAAAATGAAAACAACATCCAAAAACTCAGAACTCAAATCAATGCAATGACTAAACTTAACTTCAGAGGACTGATGATCATCCATAACCCCATCTTCTCTGTGCCAGATGGAAAACATTTTTTCCTAGGTATAATATTTCAATCTAATCCAATCCAATCCAATAAACATTTATTAAGCCCATGCAATGTGCCAGGCAGCGTGCTAAGCACTGGAGATGTAGGAAGATGGTGGACTATGTCCACCAGATGGAATCAGCCTCTAACCTGTGGGTGGCTGGAGCCAAACAAAGCAAGCTAGAGACAAGAGAGTCAGGAATCAAACAGAAGTTTAATTTCAAAGTGAGGAAAACAGCTTGTAAACAAGGACACATGTGCCAGAGCCCCTCCCCTAGAAGGGGGGGACCACTTTAGTGTGGGGAGACCTCAATACTTCTACCAGTGGCTGCACAGTGAGCTGGAGCACTGACAATGAGGGGTAACAGCAACAATGAGACAAGTTTCATTGCAGCAGGGCTTCATGACCAAAAACAGTTTTGGGATTTTGTTGTGACTGAGATCAACCGGAGGATGAGCTCAAAGGACTGTTGTTATGTCAAGTTCAGGGCACAACTTGCTTGTTGGGTCTTGACTCTGGAAAATAGGGCGTCTCCTACTATCTTGACAACTAAAAGTACAAAATGAAGTATATACTCTCAGATATGGTCAACATGGTGTTTTGTTTTGTTTTTGCTTAACTGTAGTGGGGGAGGTTAATTGTAGAAGGGTTCTGTTGTGGGAGTGATGGCAGGAAGTTATGGGGGAAAAAAAAACAAAAAAACAAATGCACTGCTTAGACTCACCTCTGATGTTTATTACCTGTATGACCTTCAACAGGTCACTTAATCTCCACGGGCATCATTTTGTTCATCCGTAAGATGAGGGGCTGGACTATAGCTGGCTTCTGAGATTTCAGTTCTAGAGCTATGATCCTAAGGCCCACGACCATAAAGGGCATTACTAAAATAATGCTTTTCCAAAAGGACAGGAAGGCCAGTCGAGTTTGGATGAGCCACGGTTAGATGGTGGCAAGAAGGCTAAATAAGAGTTTCCAAAGAGGTTTCAGATGAAAAGGCGAAGTAGGTAGTAGGCAGAATTGTCATGGTCAAATGTGGAAGTGATGGGTACCAGAGAAGGAACTTGTTGGTTGGGGGAATATGGGACAAAGGAAGGATAGAGTCAGAAATAATTCCTAATTTTGTCATCAGGTGAGTAATTGCCAACAGAGTTATTTAGTCAACTCTATCTTCCAAAGTGCTTCGAAGGATACTTCTGCCCCACAGGGCCTGGGTTGTCTAGACCTTCAAGGGAAGTTTTTGAGTCAGAGTTAGGTGACGGTGGAATGTCCTTTGGATGAGGACATTGAGGTCTGGAGCATTCCTGAGGGTTAAGTCCACAGGTCAGATGGGTCTAAGACCCTAAATGAGCCCTCAGCGTATTGTTCAAAAATTAGCAAGATACATTTTTTGGACATGGTCAATATGTTCATTTGCTGTTTTGCTTGACTATATTTATTAAAAGGGTTTTGTTTTTCTTTCCTTTCTCTGAGGGATTAAAGGAGTTATAAGAAAAAAATAAATGTTTGGTAATTGGGGTAAAAGTTAAGTAGTGAAATGCTCTCCAGGCTGAGTACTGTAGGGTTCTAGATCACTGCCATGATGCCAACACCTGCTTTCATTGACTCCACCTGCCTCCACTTCCTCTCCCCTCTGACTGGAGCTCTGGGGGGAGGAGCACCAAACTCTTCCCAAAGCCTTCCTAATAGAAGGCAGAAACTGTGCTCTCAGATCATTCCATTTTGCATCTACTGCACCACATGGTTTCAACTCCACAGAACAACATGCCCTGGTGCTGGGTGCCCCTCTTGTTTTGCCGGCAATTTGTGTATTGTCTTACCCTTTAGATTATAAACTCATTGAGAGTAGGAACTGTCTTTCTTTTTATTAATTATATCTCCAGTGCTTAGCACACTGCCTAGCACATTGCACGGGCTTAATAAATGTTTATTGGATTGGATTGGATTAGATTGAAACATTATACCTAGGGAAAAATGTTTTCCATCTGGCACAGAGAAGAGGTCAAAAAGAAAAAAGTACTTCCAGCATGGGTATGCTTGATAGTCACGTGATCTCACTTTGTGAGACTCTAACAATGTACATCACAATTTATCTATGTCTCTTCATCCTGCATCTTATCCCTATCATCATGAATGAGCTGGAGCTAAATTTGAAGGAGGAACTTCTTATCTTCATCTAGTGCCCCTGGAACCCTTTCCATGCTTCTGTGGTCCAGTTATCCTCCTGTTCTTGGAACATTGGTTCCTTCTGATCTTTTCTCATCTTTCTCCTCTCATAATTTGATGCTTATGATGGTGAGTACTTCCTTTACCGCCGAATTAGGAGATACAGGTTTAAATCCTGACCATAGGCATAACTGGGATTTGGGGTGGGGAAATGTAAAGCACAGGATTTGGGTTCAAAGAATCTGGATTAGGAATCCCAACCAGGCAATTTATTAGCTCTATGATCTCAGGCAACACACTCCTCCTCTAAGTCTCAGTCTCCTATTTTGTCATAAAAAAA
>NW_020954590.1:94172940-94246464 GCF_900497805.2 Vombatus ursinus
TATATATATATATAGTGATATAGTGATATATATCTAGTGATCTAAGAAAGGTACAATATTTGCCCTCGAGGAGCTCATGATCTAATATGATCGTACAGTGGTAAGAGAACTTACTTCCTGCTTAGAGGCAGCTAGGTGTCAAAGTGGGTAGAGCACTGGGTGTGGAGTCAGGAAGACCCGAGTTCAAATCCAGCCTCAGACACTGTGTGATCTTGGGCAAGTCAATTCATCTCTCTCTGTCTTAGTGTCCTCAACTGTAAAATGAGGATAATAGTGGCATTCCATTGCCAGGGTTGTTATGTGGATCAGGTAAGTTAATATTTTTTAAGTGTCTGGCACATAGTAGGCACTCCATAAATACTTATTCCCTTCCCACCTTTCTAAATGAAGGATGAGGGGCTAGAATAAGGAATGTAACAAAAGAAAGATTTTGAACACACATTGTGGGGAATGTGATGGTCAATAGATATTCTAAAAGATTGCTATCCATCCTTTTGGGTGGGTAGTTGAAGTTAGATATCACAAATTTATATTCAGTGTTATTTTAAGATTTTGTTTTCAGATACATTTGAGTGCTTGAGAGCCAGAAGAAACTGGTGGAAGCAGCATCACAGAGTTGAGGATTATCAGGGTGGTAATGTAGGAATGTCAAGAATGTAAGGGATTCGTGGGTGGAAAAGAAGGCATTAGTAAAGAGTCTGATCATACAGTCAATAATAAGAGGTGACATTTAGATAGAGCTTTAAGGAATGCAAACTTCTTGCTTTTTCTTATCTCATTTGAGCGTTGCAACAGACCAGTATCATAGGAACTATGGGTATTATCCTCATGTTACAGCTGAAAAAATTGAGGCTCAATGATGTTAAATGACTTGCCTCTAGTTATAGCTAGTAAAGGCAAGTTTTGAATGTAGATTTTTTGACTCCAAGTCCTGAACTCTGTCTGCTTCCCCATGTGGCCTGCCTAAGATTGAATGGAGAAGACAATGAGTGCAGGGTGTGGTTGATAAACCGGGAGGAAAGAAAGGAATTTTGGAGATTTTAACAATAAAGGCCAAGAACAGAAGTGAAGGAAGTGGGAATGATATGGAATTATTATTTTTAAATTATGTGTTATTTAAAAAGTGATTTATTGATCTTCATTCTCCTCCAATACCTCCAGGGATGGGAAACCCAATATATCCTAAGGTAACCTATTCACTTTTTATACCTCCAAAGACCTAAGAAATTTTTGTTTATATTGACTTGAATTTGTCATCATATAATTTCCTTCTATTTGTTATATTTTTTGCCTTCTTGTGTAAGGCAGAATACCTATTCATTTTGTTGCACGTTATTACCTTACAAATATTTGACAACACCTATTATATCTACCTTTATGTGTTTTCTTTGTCAGAGTAAAATCTCTAGCTCCTTCACCTGATCTTTGTATCATGTAAATTTTAGTTTCCATACCACCCTGGTCACCCTTTCCTAGATGCACTCAAGCTGGTCCATGCCCAAGGTTGTGCTGCAAATGTTTAACAACTGGCTCTCTGAAGATGAAATACATGTATGACATACTTTTAAGTTTATCTGCATTATTAATGTTTTCTCCATTACTTTATTAAGTCTAGACTATTAACCAAGAATAAATGAAGCCCTGATTTGTAGTAATTGCCTATTTCTGAGATGTAAATGCTCACATTGAACATTTAACAATTGGTTCTTAAAAGCTAGTTCAAACTGGCTTCAGCACACCCTTGTTATGCCTCTCCTTCCTAAAATGTGGTACCCAGAAGAGAGCAGAATCTTCCAAATATTGTTGATCAGGCCTAATACTTGAAGTGGGGTAGGGAGTGGGATGGTGGTAGAGAATGACAATTCCAAAAAAGCATGTGAAAAAAAAGACTCTAAATTCAATTAAAGTATTATACTATTTCCTGATATCAGTGTGGACAAGATGGAGACATGAATATAGGATTAGATGACAAATTGGACTTAAAAAGTTTTCATTAAAGGACTGATATTAAAGCTGGATGAAGGTCTTTAGTGGATTATTATAGCATTCTGTGTCATTTCCTGTTCAAATTTTTTATCTGTCATATTAATGAAGGAGTAGATGACTCACTTAAATTTTGGGGATAACACAAAGGTAGGTTGAATGGCTCAACTGGGATCCAAAAAGATCCCAATGGGTTAGAATAGCAGGATAAATTTCACTAAAAGGAATAAATGAAGAAAATAATGTACACAGGATTAAAAAAAATAATAATTCCACAGTTCCAGGCTGGAGGATGCAGTTAGAGCAGCTTATGTGAAAAAGGCTTTGGACTTCTTGAAGATTGCATTCTGAAAATGGGTCAACAATTTAATAATACAGATAAAAACAACTAATATTACAAGAATATTGTATTATCTAGAACAAAAAGGTAATAGTTTTACTGTATGCTTCCTTGGACAAGGAGATCTAAATTCTAGAATATTTTGTTAGCCATGATAAAACAAGACAGTGTAAGTCCAATGAAGAAGAAAAAAAAGGACAGTTATGTAAAGAGATCAATGTGGATGTGCAGGGGACTCTACTGGATTCCATTTTTTTTAAAAGATATGCAAGACATAGAGGTACCCAATCATAGGTAACAGAGGAAGGAAACAAAAGAGTGGCATGTTTCTCTAGGGATAGTTTCAGAAGTACTAAAATGAAGTCTGAGTTGAGCCTATCAACAAACATGTTAGAGAACAATATGGATGAGTTTGGGAAACTCTAATGAGGAAAAAAAGGAGGATCAAAGCAATTTAAAATTGGTGAAGTCATCATGACAAATGATTCAGAGAAGACAAAACTTCTCATATTTATTTTACTTCTGTTTTCTCTGCCAAGGAGAATAATCTTTGGACTGAAAGAATAAAAATGGCTAAATGAGAATTAAATCAAAGATACATAGACAGAAAGAAATAATATAGCTATTTTTTCATAATTTCAAACTCCCTTTCCTATTACCTAGTACCTATTACAATAGTACCTGGGATAGTGAAAGAACATAAGGATATGATTGCTAAGTCAGTGGCATCTATCTTTAAAAGAATGGGAAAAATATAGTAGGACTAGAGCATGAAAATGTCCCATTTTCCAAAAGAGAACTCAGTAGAATCTTCTAAACATTGATCATTGAGTTCTCCTTCAACTCCTGAGAAATTTTTAGGCATTTTTAAGGATAGCTGGGGACTATCTCAGAAAGGAAGTTGTGATCACAACCAAGTTGTGAGCAAAAGTCAAATGAGTTAATTAAAATATGTAAAATGCTTTGCAAACCTTAAGGCATTATATACATGCTAGCTAGTATTATTATTAGCAAGCTTGGCCTTACCAAGAACAGATTATTCAAGGCTTTTTTGACAGGATTATTAAACTAATAGATGATGGAATGTGTTATAGACATAGTTGACTTGGATTTCAGCAAAGCTTTTGATAATATCTCTCATAATAGCTTTGTGGACAAGATTGAAACATGTAAGATAGCTAATGATCTAAGGAGGTAGATTCAGAATTTGGTTGAATGACCAGACCCAAATGGTCAACTGTGTGGAGAAGAGAGAAAATAAAGGTTGCATAATGAAGAGGAAATAGATGTAAGAAATATTGTTAAAGTAGGATTGACCAGACCTGGCAGATGATTGGATAAGAAGGATGGAGAAGAATTGAGATAGCTCTGAAACCGTAAAGTTGGGTGATTGGGAGGATGGTGGAATCATCGACAGAAATGGGGAAGTGAAGAGGGATGGCTAAACAAAAGATATGAGGGTTTCAATGGACTGCAAATTCAGTTTGAGTCAACAATGTGATAAGGTAGCCAAAAATGTTATTGGAACTTAAGTTGCACTAAAGAGAGCTATTGTGTCTAGAATGAGGGAGATTGTAGCTCCACTGTACTCTGCTCTGATAAGAGCACATTTGGTATATTGGGAATGACCTTTATTGATTGCAGACAACTTGAAGTTGAAGGATATTAAGAAAGTATTCATTAGACTCCCTCTCCAAAACCATTAAGATTTGGACAAACTGCAGTGGATCCATGAGAGGATGACAGAGATATTGGAGAACCTTGAGACTATGCCATATACTTATAGTATTGCATGAAGGAACTGGGTGTATTTATCCTGAAGAAAAAGAGAAAACTTAGGAGGGATTATGGTAACTGTCTTCAAATATTTTTATATGGAAGAGGAAAGATTAGATCTGTTTTGCTTTCCTACTCCATTGAGGTTTGCAAGTAAAGAGTAGAAGACCATATGTTGAGGATATTGCAGGAGAATACAAATTAGCCTAGATAAATTCCAAGGCCCATTCCAAATTTAAGATTTTATTAGCCTAAGTTTCTGTATCAGCACTTGGAAATTGTTCAAGCAACCAAATTGAGATAGGAAATTTCACAATATTTAAAATCTCTACAAGTATTATTTTAGTTAAGAAGTCAATAAGCACAGATTAAGTGCATATTATGTGCCAGGAACTGTGCTAAACCCGGGGATACAAAAAAAAGTCAAGAACAAAATGAAATAAAACAAAACCTATCCTTGCTCTTTCAGCTGGGATTTGAAGGAAACCAAGAGTTGGTGCTGTGGAGGGAGAGCATTCCAGGTATGAAGGAGAAGGGCCAGTGAAAATGCACTGAGTGGGGGGACAGAGTTTTTGTGTGAAGAGCAGCAAGGCTATCAGTGTGATTGGATCTCAGCATATGCAGAGGGTAATAAGGTGTAAAAGACTGAAAAAGTAGGATGGTGTGAGGTTATGAAAGGTTTTAAAAGTCAAAGAGAAGATAGTTTATTCTTGAGGTAATATAGAATCAGTGGTTTATTGAATAGGGTGGTTGTGACATCGTCAGACCCATACTTTGGGAAAATCACTTTAGTTGCTAAGTGGAGGATGGATTATAGAGAGAAGAGCATTTATGCAGTGGCACCAATCATCAGGCTATTGCATTAATCCTGGCACGAGATGATGAGAGTATTCAGCAGGGTAGTAGCATGTGAGATATGCAGACTTAGAGAATCCACCCCAAATGTTCACATGGACTATTTGTGCCCGACCTGTGGTAGAGCATTCCGAGCTTCTCTTGGTCTGATCAGTCATAGTCAGACACTTTATAACTTAACTCTAATACAGTGATGTCATTGTGATCCTCTTCGTGAACGAAAGACAACAACCAACTGAACATGGCTTTCAGATGGACAGGTATGGAAAGAAAATGATCTGTTGTGTAGATTTGAGAACTCAAATCTCTATCAAAACAAAGACCGATGGCTCTGTTGTGTGTGAACAATTTAATGTTACAAAGAAGCAGAGAAAGATGTTTTGTTTACTTAAAAAAAACCTAGAGAAAACCAAGCGTAAAGAAATAAAGTGTTAAGAGCACAAAAGTTACTGGTGACAATATTGACACCTTCAGAGGTACAAATGTGATAATTTACACATATAATTTTATGATTAAAGAGGTTAAAACTAAACAAAATTAGAAATCGTGCAAACATTTGGAAACTGAGGTATGATTTAAAAGGACTATTAATTTGTTGAGGAAAATTGGATGAATAGTGACTAAGTAAAAACTGAATCACCAAGTCAGAAGGTTCAAATGGTTCCTGATTAGTCACAGAGAGAAAGAATTGACTTCATTGACTTGAGAAAGGTGAAAATTTTCATAAGGGGCAATTTTCATTGCTCTCCAATGCAACCTCTGGTTTGAAAAGGAAAAAATACAGGGACCTTTTACAGTTGCTTTGGTATCCCTGGTGATGGATTCACAGCAATATTACCATGTTCCTTTCTGATTGGATAGTGTAGCATCCAGGTGAGTGAGTAACTGGTATTCATGTTAAAAACTAATAAATCAGGTCAAGTCAACAAGCGTTTATTAAGTGCCTAGTATGTGCCAGACACTGTAATACCACTTTAAGGGAAGTAGTTAACTGAAAGAGTGCATAAAGGCTATTTTCAAGTAGAAAAGAGGATTTCTCCAGCTGAGTAGTGAGGATGGGCAGTTAAGCAGTAAGCAGAGAAGCACTTTTGTGGGGAAGGGGGGGATACTCCTGCATGGATCAATGTCATTGAAGCCAGAAGTCCAGAGTTGTGAGTAACCCTAAATACATGAACATTCCTCCCTCCGGGGATTCCTGGCTAAATTCTTATAAGTGTGTGCTTCACCATTACTATTGAATGAATTGGAGGGACAATGCTTTATATGTACATTATGGTGTATTTTATTATTTATAAGTTTGTGTTCCTATATTAGCATCTACAATATTATTCTCTCTTTTATTTATCAAATAAATGGTAATGATTAATATCTAAAAGTGTCATTTTTGTGAATGGTTGGCTGTGCATCAGGCACCATTTGTTGCCCTGTGAGTATTTAGTCATATAGATAGAAACAACTTGGACAGGGCCTCAAGAGCTAGAATTGAGGAAATGTATTTTCTCTTGACAGCATTAAACCTGAGACCCTGAGAGAATTTGTGACTACATGGTGGTGGCTTGTCTCTGGAAACTTAGACCTGCTAGTGTCAGAGCAGGAAGACTGAGCTAAACCCAGAGAGAAGGGAGGTGTGAGGCTCCTGCAGAGTAAGGGTTTTGATTATCCCTATCTGTAGCACATAGAAGGTGTTATGTTGTGGGGGTATTTGATGATGCACCCAAAACCTGTGTTACACATTTACATATATCACATATTGTATGCATCTGCACATGTGAAACATATGTATGTATATAAAGCTTGGCTGTGTCACTTGCTGATCTACCCTCTGGAGCTAGACCTATATAATCTGCTGGAAGTGTAGAAGAAGAGAAATAGACTTTATTCTAAAGCAGTGATGGTGGCATTTTAAGGATCTTTGTGATCCTTTCCATGGTAAACTTAAAGATAGGTCTCTAAAGATAAAAATTTGTTTTATTTCTATTCTTCCCATCCCCATTCACCTGCCCATTCAGAGTTTAAACTTCAAACATTGCAGCATGATATAGTATAATGTTGTCAGTCAGAAGTGAAATAGTTTTAAAGGTGCATACCTATGTCTTTATGTCTTTGTATTATGATGTATGATTTATATAAAATACATAACTTTAGATTTTTCCTTTGCTCTTCTTTCTTCTCCCCTTCTTTCCTCTCTTCCTCCTTTCTGCCCTCCCTTCCTCTTTTCCTTCCTTCCTTCCTCCCTCCCTCCTTCCTTCTTTTCTTTCTTTCTTTCTTCCTTTGTTTCTTTCTTTCTTCCTTTGTTTTTCTTTCTTTCTTTCTTTCTTCCTCCCTTCCTTCCTTTGTTTCTTTCTTTCTTTTTTCTTTCTTTCTCTTTCTTTCTTTTTTTGTCTTCCTCTTTTGTTGGCATAAGAAGCCTCTGGCAGGAACTCTCTCTAGCATTGTATATCATCATCTTCCTGGGAAGGATTGAGAGCTTAAACCCCCCACCAGCATCTTACAGTCAGTATGAATTTTAGCATTTTTCCATATTCTACTTTTTACCACAACCTAGGGTAAGTACTATGAAACACCTTCATGATTTTGGTTTTACTAAAATGTTGTTATCAGTAGCCTCATTGGCAAATACAGTCCATATGAGGCACATGCTTAGCCTTGAAATGGAAAAAAATGGCAATGTGGAAAACCTTTGTTTATAATCAACTCTTTCAGTGTATTGTAGTAGATAGAACACAAACTTGGAGTCTTGGATGTGACACAGCTCATAGTGTGATGTTTGTCAAGTCACTTAACCCTTATGAGCCTCAGCTTCCTCATTTGTAAAATGGGACATTTAATAGCTGCACTGCCTACCTTACAGGGTTGTTTATGATGAAATGAGGAGATGTGGGCAAAGTATTTATAACTCTAAAATTCCACATTACTGCAAGCTATTATTTATAGATAGTGAATATGTTTACTTTGAAATTCAATTCATTCAATTGTTCAAGAGAAGCTCCATTTAAGAGCATGACCATGGGCACTTCCTATTCTTCACAAGGTTTGTTCACTGTCTAGTATTTACTCTGAGGGGAACATGCTAAACGCCACTGTGCAGTATCTGTCTGGAGAGAAAGTATAGGCTAAAGTCATTTTAAAAAATAACAATTTGAAAAACATGCAAGGAATAGTGTGTGTCTCCTGGGATTTTAGAACTGAAAGAAAACTTAGCTATTATCTAGTTCAACTCCTTGCATATTCTCTCACTTCATACATGAAAGAAAAAAAAATTGAGTCCTAGACTAAAGAAATAAACGTTTATATATCAACTACTTTGCACTGCGCTAAATGCTTTTCAAATATTATCTTATTTGATCCTCACAACAATCCTACAAGGTAGGTGTTATTATTTCCTCCATTTTGCAGTTGAGGAAACTGAGGCAGACAGCAGTTAAGTGATTTGCCAGGGGCCATACATATAGTAAATGTCTGAGGCAAGATATGAACTCAAGTCTTTCCATTGCACCACCTAGATGCCTTTAACTCTGGAGCTTTTAAGTGAGTCATATCATACAATTAGTAGTAGAACCTGGACAAGAAACCAGGGCTCTTGAGACCCAGGCTTGAGTTCTTTCCCTTCAACTAACAATTCAAAGTAGCAACAAGATGGTTTACTGGAAAGATGCTTCTAAGTTTTTATGGATGGAGACATATGAGAAAAGCTTTCCTTACTTTAGAGGGAAAAACATTGCAAAACTACTTCTTCAGAGGATACAATGACAAGAAATGGATTGAGAAAATAATCTGGGATATCATGATCATGGGAGAAGGACTCTTGATCTTGAATACTTATGTTTGCATACCAGATGTGTGCCAAGATAACAATAGTAGCCCATCTATTAACTTTGGGAAAGACATTTATGTTTTGGTACTTGAAGTAAAGTGAATGGAATGGCTGGATTAGTTCTATGTCAAGCCCCTGCTAATCCTGACTTTTTGGTTCTCTCTCTCTTTCACATAAACACTCACATTTTTCTTTTAACATATGGATCAATATTCCCTACCAGGGAGGTGGGGTTGGGTGGGAATTCCCACAGCTGCTTCTGCACTGTGCATGAGAGCTGCCAAAGCAGAGGGCCGGGTGCAGGTGCACATATGGCTTGTTTTGAAGGCTTGCATCGTCTCTAGTGATATCCAGTGTCTTACTTAGGAAAGTCCTAAAAAGCGTAGCATGGACACATTTGCCAAGTATCAATGGCATACAGCTCTTTCCATGTCAAGAGTAAAATTTCCAGGAGTCCACACTGCATAACATCTGAAATCTATCGCTTCCAAGGTCTGCCTTGTCAAGATGTCACAACAACTTAAGAAATTACAGCATTCACCTGATATTATGGCACCTGTTCAGCCAAATGGTTCCTTGGAGGCCTTTGTGTCAACCATGTCCCTTATAACCATGTAAAAGATTGGATCTCTGAGTCTTTTCTATTAGTCCTTTGCCAAATAGAAGCAAGAGGTCATAGGTAAGAATGTCTTTTTAGAGAGATAGAGATCTCTTCCATTTAGTATTCTGAGGATATTTCCATTACTTTTTTTTTGCTCTTGGAATTAGAAGTCCCAGGTTTGAGTGGTTATTCTGCCACTCACTAGTCAGGGAAGCCTCAGCTTTCTCAATTGTGAAATAGGGATACTAATGCCTGCCAACCTACCTTATTAAAAGGATAGAATGAGATATTGCGTACAAAATCACTTGGAAAGTTATAAACATCAATAAGATTTCAAACTCAGTACAAGGTAACAGAGTGCCATAGACAGTCAAGAAAATCAACAATAACCTAAGCTGAATTAGGAGGGGCATAGGATCCAGGATAATGAAAGCCATATTCTACTCATTCCAACCAACCTCTGGCTTACCGTGTTCTGTTCTGTTACCACATTTTAGGGAGGGCTTTGACAAGATGAAGCAACAAGAAGAAAGCAAATAGAATGCCAAGAGCACCATACTAAATGATGATGAAGATCCAATTTTGGGTCACTGTCATTGTTTTAAAATATTCAGTGGGCCAGCATTTGGTAGAGATATTAGATTTAATCTTAGTCACAAAGAGTAGAACTAGGAACAAGGAGTGAAAGCTGCAGAAATGCCAACCATCTAAACCTAAGGAAACACCACCTAACCATTGGGCTGTCCAAAGGTGAGGGTGCTGCCTCCACTTTAGTTAAGCTGACCCTTAATAGAAGTGGTTATTATTAGGCTTATCAGAGATGTCCTAGAAGGGATGCATGGTCCAGTTTGAACTAGATGACCTTTGAATTCTGTGACAGTATTATACAAATGTATTTTCACAAGGATCATAGGAGCGGAGGTGTGCTGGAGATAGCTTCAACCAGCTAGTCAGAGCTGATTGTTACACATTTTCAGTGTGAGCATTTACACTTTGAAAATCTGGGTATGCTACAATTCAGGAATTGATTTATTGTTTGGTTGATTTGCAGACTTAATGAAGTGATGGGAAAAATGTTAATATTGTAGATTAAACTTAAAAGTATATTATGTATACATTTGTTTTTCTGGACAGTCAGTTATTAAATCTTTACAAGCACAACACTGACTAGGAGAGACCTTAGAGATATTCTGCACCTATCTCCTCCCTTTATAGATATAAATCTGAAGCCCAGAAAAAAAAAGTTAAATGACTAGTCTAAGATCAAAGATAAGAAGTAGCACAGCCCATATCTGAACTCAGTCATCTGACTCCAAGTTCATTGCTCTTCCATTAAGAGGAAAATAAGTGGCACTGGAGATCTAGTGCTGCAGTTGGAATTAGGAAGACCTGAGTTCAAATTCTGCCTCAGACACTTACTAGCTGGGTGACCTTGGGGGAAATCACTTAAAGTCAAGCCTCAGTTTCTTCATCTGTAAAATAGGGAGAACAGTAGCACCTATATCACAGAGTTGTTGTGAGGATCGAGTGAGGTGACATATGCAATGTGCATTGCTAATCTTAAAGCATTACATAATCATCAAACATTCTTAGGAAATTGACTTTATAGCTCCCACCACCATAGATTGGGAATTTGAACTTCTTGCATGTGGGGAAATTGCACGAGTCAGCAAGACCACTGTGAAGCCATTGGCTAATAATCTTCCTTTTGGAAAAATGACCTTCTTGATCATGATGTCTCCCCTGTCAACTAAATCCTCTTGAATTTTAGGAAAGGAGAGAAAATTTATGGTGGGTAAGAGAATTCGTAGATAGATAAATTCATAGACTCATAAAATCTAAAACTCAAAGAAACTTTAGAGGTCAGCTTTCATGACTTGATCATGGCTAGATAGTATATGGGTCAGAAGAAGAAATGAAGCCATTTCTTCTAACTCAGGCTAATAATTTTTTCAATGTAAGCATTAACTTCTGCACTAAAATTGGCGGTCTAGACCCCAGAACATTGTAAAAAGTTACTAACAATAATCTTGGCTGCAGACTGATTAAGCTGTGGCCTATGCTTTATTATTGTTGTTGTTGTCCATGTGTTTTCTCAGTTGTGTCTGACTCTTCATGATCCCATATCTTTCTTGGCAAAGATACTGAGATGGCTTGCCATTTCCTTCTCCAACTCATTTTACAGAAGAGGAAACTGAGGCAAACAGAGTGAATTGACTTGCCCAGGGTCACACAGTTAGTAAGTGTCTGAGGCTAGATTTGAACTCAGGAAGATGAGTCTTCCTGATTCCAAGCCCAGTACTGTAACCATGGAACCCCTTAGAGCTTGCTAATAATATTAACGATAATAACATTAATATAGAACTATAAGGATTGCAAAGCCCTTTATAAATATTATCTCATTTTATTCCACACTACTTTTCTTCTCAGCAAATAGCTCATAACTGAAATTTTATCATTTTAAGTCCATTCTTCTTTTGGATTAAGGCATTGCTTTCTGTTAAATTGCAAAAAAAAAAATTAGGAGAAATAATATATTAAACTAATATTAGACACCCTCTTTTAGCATGAAATAGTTTATAATATGCTTTATAATATGTAGGGAGCACATTTTGATGACTTAGGGAAGAGGTAGGGAAAACAGATTTATTTGACATCTTATGTGATGTTGGGAAAGCACAGGAGAGAGCTTAAGACACTGCAGTCTAGCTAACATGTTTATTACCTTTCCACAGGAACCTGAGACTCTGCCCTTGGTACCATGGACTCTGATAGGTGAACTTTCACTTTATCTTGGCAACAACCAGGCCCCAATTTCCCTTCCTTCTCCACACCATTCAACTGTCCCATCTTTACCTACTGCTTCCTTTTAAGGTTTGTCTTCCTTCATTAGAATGAAAGCCCCTTAAGAGTGGTGACTGCCTTGCTTGTTTATATTTGTATGCCCAGTACTTACTACCAAGGCCAAAACTTTGTGAGTGCTTAATAAATGTTCTGCAGGGCAGCTGGGTGGCACAGTGGATAGGGTGCTGGACCTGGAGTTTGGGATCCCCGAGTTCAAATCCTGCCTCAGACACTTACTAGCTGTTGGACTCTGAACAAATCACTTAACCCTGTCTGCCTCAGTTTCCTCACCTGTAAAATGAGCTAGAGAAGGAAATGGTAAACCGCTCTAGTATCTTTGCTAAGAAAATGGGGTCATGAAGTATTGGATATGGTTGAAACTACTGAAGAAAGGATGCTGAAGGCAAGCTCTGACTAATTTATAAATTATATCAAGCTGGCTCTAAAAATGCCATCTAAAATGAAAGACAACAAATTCTCTTATTCTCAAAGACAGCTGATAACAAAAATAGATAATATTCATGAGAGGTTTTAAGGTTTGTAAAGTTTTATACACACACACACACACACACACATACTTTATCTCTTCCCTTTTCTTTTTTGATCCTTACAACAACCCTGTGAGAGGAGGTGCTATTGTTATTCCCATTTTGCAAATAAGAAAATTGAGGCTAAGAGAAATTAAATGATTTGCCTGGGGTTACACATCTAGTTAATTGACTGTGGCAAGATTTGAACTCAGGTATCTGGTCACCAAGCTGAAAGCAAGGTCAACCATTTATGTTTTGTCCTCATAAAAATGTTATTAATCTCGGATCCTTCGAGTATTTTTCTCTTTTTCCTTCATTCCACTCCTGAAAAATAACCATAAATTTAAACCTAGATTTTAAGAGTAGAAAATCATGCCGTGAATTCGTCTAAAGAAATCTCCCAGTTTAGAGCACTTTTTTTTGAATTCCAGATGTGCCAAGAGCAGAGCGAAATCTGGCCCAGAGTCCCTCCACTGACAATTCCATGGAACAGTACCATTATTTCATCATCAGCTGTGCTGAGATTTCTTTGAAAGGAAGTCATCATTGCCTCTACTGAAGAACTGGCAAATTCTCATCCACTGGAAGCATCCTGGGTGGTCAGGAAGCCCGATTAATTCAAGCTGTCTTTCCTCAGTTCCAGAGCTGACACTTTCTCCCTGGTTTTCAGATTAAATTGCTGACAAAATCAATCAGATGTGGGCCAGAATGACTCTGTTTTGAATGATTGAATAAATGAATGAATGAATGAATGAATGAATGAATTGCATCAGAACACTCCACATGTGGCATCTTCTCTATGATGCTTAGTCTTCTTTCAATCACTGGAGTTTCTTAGCATAGGAGGTACCAGCAATCCCGTCATTCCTTAACATTAAGCAGGGTAACATGGACTGGGCTGTGAATTCTCCTTGAAGAGGATTAGAAGTTTCCCTTGATTCAGGCCCCAACAGCCCATCTGCTTTGAAATGTCAACTGGGACATCTGGGATCCCTAATCAGTCCCAGCTATCAGTTTATCCTGGCTCCCATTCAAGGGACTGATCTACATCCACAAAAGCCCTTTCCCCTGGAGTACAACCTCCTTCCATCAGTACCATAACAGTCATTGACAAATCAACAGTACCCATCTGCTACCTGATAGAGAAATGAGATTTTGATTTCTGAGGGGAGAAGGAAAAGATGGGAAGAAATAAAGTTTTCAGATTTGGAGATATTATTCTCTGGAATTCATTCTTTAATGCACCACTGATCAAATCCTATTATGTAGGATTAGTGCTTTGCCTGCCCTTCCTCACATACCATTTCCTAATAGATATAATAATAATTATTGTTATTTATGAACATTTATGTAGCACTTCGATTTTTGTAAAATACTTTACGTCATGTGAAATCATTTTAGTCAGGCCACTAGTAGACAAAAAAGCAGAGTCTGGAGTCAGGCAGATTTGAGTTCAAATCCGTACTCAGACACTTACTAGCTATGTGACTCTGGTCAAGTCACTTAACCTACGTCTGCCTCAGTTTTATCACCTGTAAGATGGGGATAATAACACCTACCCCTCATAAGGGTTGTTGTGAAGATAAAATGAGATGATTATTTGTGAAGGGATTTGCAAACTTTGAAGCTCTGTATAAATGCTAGCTACTCTCTCATTTGAGCCTCATAACAATCTTATAATGTGTGTGCTATTATTATTCCCATTTTACAGATGAAGACATTGAGGCTCAGAGAGGTTTCATGACTTGTGCAGTTGAAAAACTAAAAGTAGGCTTTGAAACCTGGGTCTTCCTGACTGCACGTCCAGCACTGTATCTCCCTGTGTCACTTGAGGTCTTCTGGACTATAGTATCAATAGTGTAACTCAGTGTCAGGTTATCTAAATCTACCCAAAAGCTTCTCTAATTTTAGGTAAATTGGGTGAATTGGTAAAAATTGGTATAAGTTAAAGGATATGAGGGAAAATCCTCTCTGATTTCATGCAAAATTATATACATATATGTATACACACATATATGTGTCAAAGTATAATTTTTAGGCCAATTGTTTCAATGATGTCATGTTTAAAAAAGCAATAAAGCATTCACTTTAAGGTTTTTTGAAAATAGTTATTCTTGCATTTTTATTTTAATTGTCTCTTGGAATATTCATGTGTTAACTTTGTAGTATCTCTCCTGCTGCTTCATGGAGATTTGGAATTTGGCTTCCACATTCTGTCCTGAGTTTAAGGCCAGCTGTGAACTCTACACAGTGAGTGTGCTCAACTTCTGTGGGAAAATAGGATCTCCTTTCACCCTCTAGTGACCCCTAGGGTTACTAAAAAAGAGATTTTGGTTGTAGTAACAGGAAACTGATCCTCTCCCTGTTCAAGGGATGCTGTGAGTCAAAAACTTTGAAGAAATAGGAGAAAGGAAGGCAAAATCCTATTATAGTTTTTAAAAGTATATCATATACTTTATTAAATTATAACACATTCAGTTATGAAATTATCTCTTGCTTACCTTGCAGAATGCTACTCTAAGAAAGATGTATTTTAGGGAGTAACTTTAAATAGATATTAGTGAAAACGAGGAATAAATTCATTCACTCTAGAAGTAGTACTTTTTAAAATTTAATTTCATTTAATTAGCAAAAATCCATTTTTCTCTCTCTCCTTTCTCTCCTATTGTAAAAGAAAAAAAAAGAACAAAACACTTGTAACTAATATGCATAGTCAAGCAAAACAAATTGCCACACTGAACATGTACAGAAATGTATGTTCCATTTGGTACCTGCAGTCCCTTGCTTCTCTGTCAAGAAATAGGTAGCATATGTCATTACTGGCCCATTGGAATTGTGGTTGGCCATTGCATTGATCAGAGATCTTTAGTCCTTCAAAGTCGTTTATCTTAAGATGTTATTATTATTATATAAATTGATCCCTGGTTTCTGCTCACTTCACTCTTCATCAGTTCATACAAATCTTCCCCGTATCTGAAATCATCCCTTTCATCATTTCTTATAGTACAATGGCACATCATTTGCACATACTGAAGTTTGTTCAGTCATTCCCCAAGTGATGGGCACCTCCCTGGTTTTCAATTCTTTGCTACCATAAGAAGAGCTGCTACAAATATTTTTGTACACATGAGTCTTTTTTCTCTTTCTACATTTTATTTAACTATAACAATCAAAAGAGGTAGCTAGACCTTGGATTAAGTTTTTAGGAGTAACTCACCTTCCCACACCCCCCCCCCCCCCCCCCCCCCCCCCCCCCCACTTCACATGCACCAATAGTTTTTTGTTTTGCTCTTCTGGGATTTACAGCTGCTATCAAACTGCACTGTTTTTAGAGCCTTAGTTTCCCCTCATGCAAAAAAACCAGACAATGGCCTGCTACTTGTTTTCAAAAAAAATGGAGTATTATGAATCAAAACCATGTTTGTAGAGCATAGAATTCCCCTCAAATATAGACATCACCAGAATTCATAGTACATATCAAAAGACCTAATTAAGACTCTGAAAGATGCTACAACTAAAAGTATCCTCCTTTATTATTGGTTTTTCTATTATAGAAACAAATAATTAAGTGTTCAATGAAGGTTTTATTGACATAATTTTTTAAAAAAAGCTATGATATACCTTTAATTACTTTATTTAGTTGCATTTTATTCTATATAGTTAATAAAGCATTTATGAATTGAAAGGGGAAAAAGAGTCATATTGAAACAATTAAAGCAAGAAAAAGAATTATCTGAGAAATCCATAGTGTTTTATGGGTGAGATGGCATATTTAATATTTACCATATCATAACTCACACAAGGCTTCCTTACTCTCTTAATGAGTGACAATAGCAAATCTGGAAAACATCTGCCTTGGAAAAAAAACACATTCAACTGCTTTCTGCTTGAAAAATGTTGATATAGTATTACTTTATGCCAGCCATGCGTATCATATTGTGGTATGAAATGTCTTCGGTGGCTAAAAGTTGAGATCTTCACGTTTGATTTCAAAATGTCAGGAACAAGATTGCAGCATAATTCAAATCATTCTAAAGCCACAGTTGGAATGAAGAGTGTGATTTACTATTAGAACCTCTTCAGTACAGCTTAAATGTGAATTCTCTGAAATCATCTTGATGAGGGACAGTATAATTTAGCAAAGAACTGTGTGTATGTACACAAGATTAAAGAAAACCTGTGATTGCAGCCTCACATTTATATGGCTGTCCCTTCTTTTTCAACTGTCATGCATGTTTGGGCTGCACAATTACAATATATTCCCATAATCCCTAGAACAGATTTTTTCCCATCACCGCAAAGAGCAGCTGCAGTCAGGATAAGTTTATCAACATCCCCACCTGTGTTTCTGCCTGAAGTCCAGAGAAGACCATGACTTCTCTCCCTTCCTCACAGTAACAATTTTTAGGTGTTTGGAAGTTCAAAATGTACTATTGTCTAAAAAAAGAATGAAATATTTTCCAATATGGTATCAATCAATAGATCAAAGATTTTCCTAAAATTTTCTTTTTAAATTTAATGATTTATATCTGTCCATTTACATCATAATAATTTCTGACCTTACTTCCACCAGTATGGTAAGCCTTCTCTCATAACAACAAAAAAAGATTCATAGTTAAGCAAAGCCAATTGATATTACTTACCAACATTCTGCACCATTGACCCCCACTTCTCCAAGGAAAAGAAGAGTTGTATTTCCTCATCTTTACTCTGGGCCCATGATCAATCATTGCAATTTTATAGGCCTCAGCTTTCTTATAGTGTTTCTCTTCATTTACTTCATTGCAGTTACTTTGAATACTGGTTTCCTTGTTTTCTTACTTCATTCAGCATCAATTCTTATGAGATTTATAATGTTTCCCTGAATTCCTCATTTCTTTTGGTGAAGTAATGCTCTTTTACATTTACATACCAAAATTTGTTCATATATCTTTCAATTAATGGACACCCATTTTGTCTCCAGCATTTTGCTCCTAGCAGAATGCTTTGCTAATGAGTATTCCTTTAAAAATGCAAGATTTCTTGGTTTTTTAAAAACTAGTTTCTCAAGGAATTATTGTCCCTTTCAAAAAATCCAAACCAGAAGTTCATCCATACTGTTCTTTATATGGATTGGTAAATCTATAGCAAATAAAAGGGTATTTGTACTGTCAAAATGTGTCCCAATTCTCATGGTACTATATCTTTAAATGGCGAAGTAATGCAAAGGCACAGTATAATGAAATGTGATATTTTCTGACCTGAAAGGAGAATACAGTAATAGAAAGGCATTAGCTTCTAGTGTCTTTCAAATATTCACCATAATTCTTTTTCTCCCCTTTAAAGCATTATTGTTCCAGAGTGTGAACATTTGCATTTTTACTACCAGACCGATATTTATCCAAGAAATTCTTTAATAGAGAAGCTAGATGGTACATTGTACCCTTGTTCTTCTTGATCATTGACCTCACTGAAATTTACCATTCATAGACTTTTGTCTTGTCTTTATTATAAATGAAGAAAGGATATAAACTTCTTATTTCTCTATCAACTATGGTTACCAGCTATTGTTATAGTGGATGTCACAGAAAATGAAGATCTTTCTTTTAGATTCCAGCTGTAACAATAGCCTTCATTTATAATTACAATTGTATTACTTGTTTTAACCAAAAACTATTTTTGTAAGTATCTCAAATTCTTTGAAGTTTGTTGTTTTTCCAAATATTCTGACACAGCTCTGTCTTTAGAGGACTTGGCTGTCTGGTTCAAAATGTGAGTCAATTTAAGTTTATGATCTTTTTAGTTCCAGAAGGCAAACCTATCAGTGTTTAGTAGAGGACTAAATGGCTTTTAATGGTAGCTTATAAGTTTTTCTGTCTCTAAGCAGAATCATGAACTGTTTACACGTGTCTGTGGCTATGCAGGTGCATTGTGAGAAAATTTGCCACGACTGAAGTCACACATGAGCACTTTGATTCAAGTGCTTCAGTTGCATAGCAAGAAATTAACAATGCTGCACTTGTTTCCCTTCTAATATCTCTCATATTTCTTACTCTCATTCTGTAGGAATGCATTCTAATCCAAGGACACATTCTCATACATTCATTAATCCTACTGCTCCAAAAAGTTTCACATGAAAACTCGGATTCAGATGGTTTTATGTATTCCAACTGGGCTTTTGTTAAAACAGGGTCATCCTTGAACTTGTCATCTGCTAGAGGATTGAATTCCCGATTTCACTCAATTACACAATCTGAAGAATGTGGCCGCTTGCCATTCCATTCTCAACTTCCAACAAATGTTAAGGAATCAAGCTATTTCAGTTTGGGGATCCCCTCCATTATCAGTGACCTTTAGGAGGAAATCATAAGTCCAGTAAGGAATGGCCTGAGCAATACACAAACATATTTGTTACAGTTGCTGTTTGAAAATAAAATGAATTACCTGTGTTATTTTCCCAGAAAAAGACAGACCTAAAGTATTTGAAGTGGGTTTTCTTTTTTTTCCTTTAGTTTTACAGATTCTCAGTGCTTAGACAGTCCACAGCAGAAAGAGGATCAACTTAGTAACACTGTATTTTCAAAATACAGAAAAAAGTTATTGACACCTGCCCCTCCAAAATAGAAAAGATGCCATTTCTGAATTATTTATTTTGTTCTACAATATTGAGTTAAATACATTTCAGCTGCATGTAGAGTCACATTACAGTTGTCAGATTATTTTGTCAGAATTAAAGAGGGAAAGTCATCAGGAAGCTTTAACTCCCCATCAGGAAGCTTTAACGCCCAGTTATTTTGCCACTTACACATTTTTCATGGAAGAAAATAAAAGGTAATCATATCTGGTTTAAGTTACATGTTATAATTTTCAAAGGACTTTGTGTGAGGAGACTGCCTTCTTCTCGTATCCTGTTTAGAGAAGATACATGGACAGTGGTTAAAGGAGAAGAACTCTTTTAGACACAAGCCTACCTGGGATCAGTCCCTATTAATAGGAATCACCAAATCACCTAATAGTAATCTGAGTAGCAGAAACAAATTCCCTGGTTCTTTTCCTCAACTCACAAAGGTCATATCCTGACAGAATTCTTGCCCGGGGTTTTCGCCTCTTCCTTGAACATTCAAATATCTGTAAAGCACTTAGCACAGTGCCTGGCACCTAGTAGGTACTTCATAAATGTTTGCTCCATCTCTCCCCTCTTTCAAATATTACATGTATATGATATTCTACCTCTCTCTTCCCTGCCTTTGTAGAGACTGTCCCTCATGCCTGGAATGTACTACCTCCTCCTCCCTGCCTCCCAGAATCCTTAGCTTCTTTCAAAGTCTGGCTAGCACCAAGACTAGCTAAACAAGTGATAGCATGCTGGAGGAGCTCCTACTAGCTCAACAAAGACAATTGTTAAATTTTTAATGTGAACATTTCTACCTCAGAAGTTAGCAAATGCTACAAATAAAGGCTTATTTATTGTTTTTTATTGTCTAGAGTTTAAAAAGTGATGAAGTGTTAATAATGCAGATTAACCTTAAAATTGAGTCTTATGTACTTTTTTTTGGGGGGGGGGAGGTAGAGCTGAAAAGTTAAACATTTACCAGTATATCCCTGGGGTGAGGCCACAAAGCTTGCTGACCCGTACCAATTCCTATCTTTAAGAGACTCTCACAACTGGCTTTGGGTTCATGGCTATGGGTTGCCTGTCTCCTCAATAGGAGGACTAGGCTTTAGTTCCTTCTCCTTCCCCTTCTATTTGATTCCTGAGAAACAATTCTGTTTGGGTTTTTTGATCTAGGAGGGAAGTAAAGATAACAGTATAGATCAAGTATGGAATAGGTAGTAATAAAAAAAAACATAATGATTACACTCAAATGAGAAGCTTCTCCATACAAGCCTTATTGAGACTTTTGACAGGGCCTTTCATTAATTTTTTCATATCTTTCTTCCATTGAGCACAGTCCATGAAGCATAAGAGAATGTAGTCACAGAGCAGTTGATGGATTTGATCCTTTTTTAGTAATGGTAGCAGTGGTTTAATTACTATTCCCAGAGTCTGAGGTGGAAATTTTGTGGGAGAGGGGAGGAGAGTTGTATAGGAGGTGGAATAACTTGGAAAATAGAAGGTCATGGTGGCATAGGATAAAAATGGCTAGAGCAGTATAGTGGGGCTGGCTCTGGATTAGTTGTGAAGTCCATCAGTCAAACAAGAAGCATTTATTAAGCACCTACTATGTACCAAGCACTGTGCTAAGTCCTGTGAATGCAAAGAAAGGCAAAAGACTTCTCCCAATTAGAAGTCCAGGGCCCCAGGATCCAAGGTCTGGAGCCAGAGTGCCTGGTTCATGGGTAGAAGGCTGAGGAAGGTGCCAGTTAAAGAGAATGTGTCCCAGCTGTGTAACTATCACAACTTATCTTCCTGCACTGCATATGTGCCCGTTGATACTTCTTCCATAGTGTCCCTACATATGGTGTATTGGATTTTGGCAATTGCATGTGTGGGTTCTGTTTCCATGTTAAATGCCTGAACTTTTGAGGTGGGGAGTGGTCTTCTATGTGTCACAGATCATTTCTCCTTCCCGTGTACTAATTGTTCTTGATGTAGTACTACAGGTATTTATATACTTTTAAAAATATTCAGTTCTGGACTCTAGGCTCCTTTAAGGTGGGGGTCATTTCTGAAAATATATTTGTACTATCTTTTATCATCTAGTGACCTCTACATAGCAGGTAAATGTTTATTGAGAGAATAAATGTATGAATTAATGATTGAGTGAGTGAATAAATGAATGAATTAACTAATTCCCTTTAAATTCTTCTTCTCAAGGAGCGTATAGTCTAGTAAGAGAATATGGCACACACATAGATATCTATAATCAATTTTGTTAGTTAACAAATATTTATTAAACCAACTATGTGCCAGGCATTGGGCTCACCAATGGAGATACGGAAGCAAGAATGAAGCTGTCCTTATGCTTAAGGAGCTAGGTGGCACAGTGGATAGAGTACTGGACATGGAGTCAGAAGGTCAGAGTTCAAATTCAGCCTCGGACACTTATGAGCTATGTGACCGGGGGCAAGTTGTTTTACCTCTCTGCCTGCCTTAGCTTCTTCATCTGCAAAATTGGGATAGCAATATCACCTAATTGTATGCTATATGTATGTTGTTGTGAGGATAAATAAAATCAGGTCATGTCTGTAGAGCTCTTTTCAAGCTTTTGAGTGATACATAAATGCTTGTTATTATTATTGATCTTATCTGTTGGAGAAAACAATCTATTCATCAGTATATACAAGATTTGTTTCTCTCTGAACTGATCCTATTTGATGAATGTGATGATGATATAATAGATAGCATTTATAATATAATATCTAATAGTTTAAGGTTGGCCAAGAACTTTATAAATATCTTGTTTTATCTTCAGAATAACCATAGGAGGTAGATGCTATTATTAATTTTACATATAAGGAAACTGAGGCAGACAGTGAGAAAGCAGCTGGTAGGTCCTAGGTTTCTTAACTTCTAGTTCAGGGCCCTTTCCAGGATATTACCTTGTCCTTTCCCTATACCCCTAGATATTTGGTAGTTCCTTTTAAGATATATGGATTGTAAAGTGCTTTATCACAGTCAAAGAAATTGGTCTTACATATTCTGTTATAAAGTAAGGAAATAAATTATGGAGATAACAAAGATTTTCACATAAGCATGTTTATATAATAGTGTTGAAACAATATAGTTGTGCTTTGTAGTATTTACTGGATAACCAGAAGAGTAGTCTCTAGCAATGGTCAGAGTAAGAGGAGAAGAGTATTAATGGCTTCTAACTTCATCATTCAACTGAAACTGCTCTCTCCAAAGTTACCAATGATCTTTTAATTGCCAAATCTAATGACTTCTTCCTCAATTTTGATCCCTTTAGTCCTCTTTGCAGCACCTGACACTGTTGATCAATCACCTTTATACTCTCTCCTCTGTAGGTTTTCATGACACTGCTCTTTCCTGGTTCTTCTAGCTTTCTGATAATTCTTTTTTCATTCTCCTTTGTTGGTTCTCCATTCACATCATGTCCATTAGTCATGTTGTCTCTCAAGACTCTGCCAAGATCCTCTTCTCTTTTTCCTCCTTACTATCACACTTGGCAATCTCATTAGCCCCACTAGGTTCAGTTTTGATGACCATGCAACTGATTCCTAGATCTCTTCTCTCTCTTGAGTGAGAGCTCCAACTGTGTCTTGGAGGTTTAAAATGGTTGTTCTGTGAACATCTCAGACTCAACATGTGGAACATAGAACATATTATCCCCTCCCACCAAGAAGATCCTTTCTTCTTTTGAATTTCTCTTACTGTGGAGGTCATCGCTATCCTTCTTGTCACTTAGGCTTGTAATTTGGTGCTGTCCTTGACTCTTCACTTTCAGCCACCCTGATGTACAACTGACTGTTAAATCTTGTTTCTACCTTTACAGTATTTCTCATGTATGTCCCCTTCACTCCCTGCCTCAAGTCTTTCATCACTACAATTTGTCCTCCACCCAGTTGCTAAAGTTATTTTTCTAAAGCTTAAGTATGACCATATAACTCCCCTTCCCTAGCTCAATGAGTTCCAGTGGTTTCCTATTATCTCTAGAATCAAATGTAAATTACTGCTTGGTACTAAAAGCTCTTCATAATCTGGCCCTTTCTTACCCTTCCAGCCTTCTTATGCCTTATTTCTTTTCACACACTCTACAATCCAGCTTCTCTGGCTTTCTTGCTGTTTCTTGAACACAGTACTCTATCTCCTGTCTTTGTGTCTTTGCACTGGGCAGGAGGCCTCTTCAGGTCCTTCTGCCTGTTAATGTCTTCCTCTTTCAGGGCAGCTTCATCTACTCTGTATGTTTCTTATATGGATCCATTTACATGTTTTCCCTCCTGTTAGAATGCAAGCTCTTGAGGGCAGGGATTGGTGTTTTTTGTTTGTTTGTTCTCCTTTTTTTGTATTCTCAGTGCTCTGCTCAATGTCTGGCACTTAATAAATGCATGTTAACTGACTGGCTGGTTGATGACATCCTTCTAAGGAGAATCAGGTAGTTATCTGGTGGACTTCAAGATTCAACACGTGAAGTCTTGCCTGGTCTTGACAGGTCAAAGTATTCTGTCTGTCTGTCTGTCTGTCTCTTTCTCTCTCTCATCAAATTTTCCAGGACATTTTGCTGTCTAGATTTTTTCTTCATTCACATCATATTTATAGCATACATAACCTTGCCTATGTCCTCCATCCCTCAGTAGAATGTAAATTCCTCGAAGACAGGGAATGTTATAAAAATCGTAACCACAGTGTCTTATACATAAGTATACCTGCTGAGTTGAAATTAATGGATATTTACTGAATTCAACAGCATGGAGAAGATTGGAGCAAGGGCAGATAATAAAGAATGAATACTAGAATGTGGGACAGTCCTGTAAAAATGGCAACTCTTAATGCAGTATAGATTACATTAGCTTTTTTGTGGGGGGGGGGATACCATAGGATTAGAGATTTCATGCTGGAAGGGACCTTAATGTCATTGTGTCCTTGTGACCTCATTTGGGGTTTTCTTGGCAAAGACAGTAGAATGGTTTGCCATTTCCTTCTATAGCTCATGAGGAACTAAGGCAAAAAAGTTTAAATGACTTGCTCAGGGTCACACAGCTAGTAAATATTTGGGACTGGATTTGAATTCAGAAAGATGAGTCTTCCTGATTGCAGGCCCATTGCTCTATCCACTGCATCACCCAGCAGCCAATTGTATCTTGTTCTATATTTTTAATACTGGAAGAAAAATTTTGTTGCCTTTAGGCAAAGCAATGAACAGCTGGTATGATTTTGATTAAATTTTACATATTATGTTTTTCCTTTCTTGAATACTATGGAAGAGTTGCTAAGCTTCAATGTTTCATCTTTGAATGTATCCATCCATCAATTTAACAACAGTTCTCTAAATTCATTAATCCCCCTCATTCCTTCTTTGGTTCTCCCTATATCACAGTTCCCAATATCGGGTTATTCATCTCCTATCCTCTGATTCTGTTTCACCAACTAATAAAGTCTTGCTTTGCTCCCCCTATTGCAAGGTTCTTACAGTGCAAATCAGGATTGGAATTGATAATTGCAACCATTAAGTGTTGCCTCTGTGATGGGTCTTTCTCATGTGGTCACAAGTTAATGAATAGAGGAAATATATCTTGACTAAACTATAGCCAAGGACTTATTACAACCGAAGTTACTTCTTCAATAAGTAGAAAACAAAAGAATCAATAAAGGCATGGCAGCAAGTATTTATTAAGCACTTAGTGTATTCCAGGCAATGAACTTAGCATTGGGGATACCAATATAAGCAAAAAGAATGATGTTTCTTACCTTCAATGGTCTAGCATTCACTAGAATATAAGATAACACATTAGATATAAGATGACACACAAAAGGGGGGCTGAAAAGCAGGGAGTGAAAAGGATGGGTGAAGTTACTTATGCAAGGGTATGGTATTGAATTCCAGAAAGTCAGAAACAGGCAGAGAAATGATGTTTAGCCAGTCTAGACCAATGAGAGCTAGTCTCACCAATGAGAGTAGGAGACCAGCGTGGTAAATGAAAATTCTACTGTGAGAAAGCAAGGAGGCAGGATGGATGTTTCAAGATGAGGAGGCCCCATGTGCTGAAGGAGATTCCAACTTGACCCTTGAAGGAATTTGGCATTGCTGTTTGAGTTTGGAATCTTAGCACCAGGTATAAAACAAATGTTTTATATGTTTTCAATGGGGTTGATTGTGCATTGGAAGTCCTACCTAGTCCACCATCATCCCTCTATGTTTGGACTTGCAGCTACTACCCTTGTGCTCACAAGAAGACTGCATTGTGCTTTGCCCTCTCTAAATTTTGTGTCCCGGGCATTCTAGGTATGCTGGGCCAGAGCTCAGTTGCTTCTGCTTAGTAATAAACTTGGTGTGTTTGCCCAACTCAACAGAAAATGAAAGTATCATAAGTGATTCCATTACTTTGGCCAGTGTAGACATACTAACTAAAATTCCAGGCTTTAGACAATTGTGTGGCCCAGACATTGTATTTCAATAGTCAGCTTTTATCAAAGTAATGAGATTGTTGTCAAATCTCCACTTTAGCTTACACTTTGTCTGTATATATGTGAAATCAAGAAACTGATTGCAGTTTTATTTGAAATTCAGCCAGCACAATTTAAAGTAGTCCACTTTAGAACACTTGTAGGGGAATGGGAAACCTGTGTGGAGAGGCACAATAGGGTAATTGCTAAAATTCTAGACTTGGAATCAGAAAGAACTGAGTTCAAATCCCATCTCAGATACTTATTGGTTGTCTGACCCTGTACAAGTCACTTATCATCTCTGCCTCAGTTTCCTCATTTATAAAGTGTGAGATTTCTTGATGTCTAAGTTCCCTTCCAATTCTAAATCTATGATTCTATGTTTCTAAGTCTCTGTACCCAGGATGGATAGAATTTCATAGACGTGATCTTTGTGCTGCTGACACAGCATCATGTAACAGAACAATGCCATGCTCCTCCCACGCTCCTCAGCCAAGAGATTTTCTTCTCGCCTCCAACTGTGTGAGACAAGGTTTCCCTGATGAATATGCTATTCTCTAATGGTAAGTTATACTTCAATAAAGGGATCTGAACTGTTACCCAGACAGGTGCATCTAACAGCATGGGTGATAAATACTTTACAGGAATATAGGTTTTCTAATTTTCTTACTGGTCTTATCCTTTACAAATCTGCATCATTCTCCATGTTCCTAGTTGTCCACTCTACCAAAGGCAAATGAGATTAGAAAGAGCAAGGGATTCTGTTAACATCATCTTCCCATTCTTTGCTGGCCAGACAGGCAGCACATTTATTTATGGCCAGCTCTTTGGCCAGATGCCAGCTGGCATGGAATATTCACACAACTGGCCAACTGGGGAGGGGAGGTTGAGAAAGGTGGGTCAACAAACTGAATATTGAATGAAAGAAATGCTATAGTTTCCTCAGGGTGCAAGTCCAGTGGGAATTTTAATGGAGTTATTTTGGGTAAGTATCCGTTTTTGGATTTCAACATAAAGACATAGCTTAAGAGTATATCAGTCTTTCTGGTCCCTGGCATTTTTCCAAATGAAAAAAGCATCTTACACTGTTGATTTGTGTCATGTATCTTCAGTAACAGTAATACTCTGTGTTTATGTATTAGCTTTTATTACGTGGGGTCTCAGGAAGGCCAAGAATGATTCTGAAAGACTTTGGGGAAGATATCTTTTTGAGGGTAGTGCAGAGCCCCACGATGAATAGCTGTGTTGAATATATGACAGTGAGATTTCCAATTAGAAAACATGGGAAATTGAATGTCCATATACTTTAGGCTTCTTTACCTTTTGAATTCTCAAATGATGTGACCAACAAGACTACAATTATATCTCCTTAGTTTTTGTGGTTTTTAAAATTTTATGTTTTTAAGTTATAAAAATTGATTTTCATTCCTTTCTACCCCCTCAACCATTGGCGAAAAAAGGAAAAATAAAATCCTTGTAACAAATGTGCATGGTCAAGCAAAATATATTCCTGCATTGGTCCTGTTCAAACACGCCCCCCCCAATACACAAACTGTAACAATCTTCAGCATGAGCCCATTTTCTTCTCTGTTAGGCAGAAGTTAGCATGCTTTATCACTGATCCACTGAAATGATGGATGGTCACTGGGTCAATTGGAGCTCTTAAAGTTTTAAACATTGTTTATTTCTACAGTATTTTTCACTCATACAAGTCTCTCTGGTTTCTCTGAAACCACCATCATCATTTTTATGTACAATAAATGTAATATATATTATATTCATATTGTTCAGCCCTTCTCTAACTGATAGACGCCCTATTAGGTTCCAGGTCTTTGTTATTTCAAAAAGAGTTGGCACAATGAATACAGCAGGACTTGGAATCAGGAAGAACTGAGTTCAAATCCTGCCACCAATACTTTTTAGATTTGTGACCCTGGTCAAGTCACTTACTCTAGTTTCCTCATCTGTAAAATGGGGATAAATAATAGCACCTATCTCACAGAGTTGTGATGTGGGTCAAATGAGTTATCATATATGTAACTCTTTGCCAGCTATAACCATATATATGTATAGCTACTTATATATACACTAATTATTATTATTGTATGTAAAGGTCCTTTTCCTCTTTCTTTGATCTCTTTGGGCATAGGCCTAATACTGGTGCTGCTAGGTCAAAGGGTAAGCACAGTTCAATAACTTTTTGGATGTAGTTCCAAATGTCTTTCCAGAATGGCTGGACCAATTTACTAACTCACTATTGGCACCACTAACAGAGCATTAATGTATCTATTTTCCTGTAGGTCCTTTAACATTAGTCATTTTCCTTTATTTTTCAACCTTGCCAATATAATGGGTATGAGGTAGGAACTTAGAGTCATTTTCATTTGCATTTCTGCAATTATCAGTGACTTGAAGTAATTTTTATATGGCTACTGATAGTTTAGATTGTTTTTTTCCTACCTGTTCATATTCTTTGCCCAAATCATTTGGGTTATGGTGCTTATTCTTATGGATTTGAATCAATTCCTTGAAAAGAGACCCTTAGAGCCCGAACGGCGGACTGGGAGTGAGCGGGGCCAGTGTGCCAGGGCTGGCAGGCAGGGGCGGGCTGGGGTGGGCTGGGGCGGGGCGGGCCCCGTGAGGGCGCTGTTCCGCAACCTGGTGGCGTTGGCGCAGCAGCCGTGCCCCCCGGCCAGAGCCCCCGCCAGCGCCCCGCAGCCCCCTGCCGGGCCCGGCGCAGGCGAGAGCGACCTGGAGGTCCAGGACAGCTGTCCCATCTGCCTGGAGGTCTACCACCATCCCGAGGCCATCGGCAGCTGCGGACACACGTTCTGTGGAGAGTGTTTGCAGCCGTGTCTCCAGGTGCCATCTCCACTCTGCCCACTCTGCCTAATGCCCTTTGACCCAAAGAAAGTGGACAAAGCCTCCAGTGTGGAAAAGCAACTGTCATCCTACAAGACTCCGTGCCTGGGCTGCAACAAGAAGGTGACTCTTGCAAAGATGAGGTCACACGTTTCTTCCTGCATGAAGGTCCAAGAGCAGATGGCCAACTGTCCCAAGTTTGTCCCAGTAGTGCCAACATCCCAGTCCATTCCCAGCAATATCCCAAACAGATACACCTTTGTGTGTCCCTACTGTGGAGCCTGCAATCTGGACCAGCAGGATCTGGTGAAGCACTGCATGGAGACTCACCGCAAAGATTCCAATCGAGTGGTCTGCCCCATTTCTTCAGCCACGCCCTGGGGCGGCCCAGGCTACAAGAGCGCCAACTTCCTGCAGTACCTCCTCCATCGACACAAATTCTCCTATGACACCTTTGTGGACTACAGCATCGAGGAAGAAGCTGCATTTCAGGCTGCCCTGGCACTGACCCTCTCTGACAACTGAAGGCAGCCCTGGCTGGGCCCAAACCCAAATCTGGGGTCAAAGCATTCCCTAACAGTTAGGTCTCCCCATCACCTTTATTTGAATTGCACCTTTTTAAATAAGGTGTAATCTTTGTTCCTTGCACAAGGAGAGCAGGGCAAACCCAGGGGCCAACCCTAAGTGCCCTCCTGTGGGTAGGAAAAGATTGCACCTTTTACCAGTTCAAAGGTTTGGTCTAATCGAGGGCTTTCACCTCTCTTCTGGGTAAAGTAAAGCTGGTTTGTTTGGTGTTTGGAGACCCAGATGGTCCCTAGAGGGCAGCCGAGTAGAGGGAGGGATGTGTGGCTCTGCTAAATTGGAGCATCAAGTTGTCTTTTTTTTCTAAGCAATGGTTTGGCTTTTATGCTTAAGAACAGTGTTACTGCTGATCCATACAGGTTAGATTTGAGGGGAGTAGAGAGGTGGGAGAGACTGGAAGAGAAACTTAGCTGAAGCCCTGAACGGGAGCCCCATCCTAACATCTGGCATTCGGTAAAGTTTCCCCTGTGCTCATTTGGTACCAGTTTTTGTGAAACTTAGAGATTCTGGTTTTTTTCTATATTAACCAGTATGATAACCTTTTCACATTTTATAGAGTGAGGAAAAAGCAATTGCCCTTCTTCATATTGCAATATCTGTGTTTGACTAGGAACAATAGTATTTTTATGGAACATTTAAAAAAATTATATATATATTTTTTTAAAAATCAAAAACAAACCTAGTTATAGGATCAGCATAGGGGAGTGATAGGGAGCCTGGGGAAGCCAGAACCCAAACTGGAATTAAGAGGAATTTTTCCACTTGTGCTTGTGTGACTTTGAGGTGGCCACATTCATTAGGTTATTTCTATATTTTTAAGGTTTTTGTTGTGTCTGTTTACCTTTGCTAATAAAAGAGACTCCCAGCCCCTTGTGCAAGCAGTGATGCTGCTGGGGTGTGGGATTTCGGGGCCCAGATGGATCTTTACACAGTGGAAACAGCAGAGTTGCTCCCAGGCTTAGAAGACTAGACCATAAGGACCCTTTTTATCACCTTTCCAAAGAGATGACTGGAATTCATTCCTCAGGCAGAGGCTTGGGGGGCAGCCTCAATGAAGGACAGGGTCTCAGGGTCTGTAGCATCCCACAGATCCAGGCAAGGGGAGCAGTGTGAAGTCATGGACCATCTTCTCTGGTCAGTACTTGTGCTCAGCATTGGGGTTTGGGATGAAGGTTGTTCAGCTTTCTGGTTTGTTTAATGATATAAATTATTGTTGTCTTTTTAAAAAAAAAGTTTCAGAGCATTCACAAAAAAGAAAAGAAAAGAAAAGAGACCCTTATTTGCAAGACTTGCTACAAAAATATTTTTCTCCAGTTACCTATTTTTAGCTGCAATGATTTTGTTTGTGCAAAAAGGTTTTTGATTTTATGTAATCAAAATTGCCCATTTTATCTTCTGCGATCCTCTCCATGTGCTTTTTAATAATAATAAAAAAAATCTTCCCCTATCCCTAGATCTGAAAAGTAATTTCTTACTGGCTTCTCCAATTTTTTTTATGATGTCACCTTTATGTCTGTCATGTAACTATTTAGAGCTCTCTGTGTATGTATATTTAAATTATTACTTGTGACTGAAAAAAGAGGCAACATGACATAATAGATAGAGAGCTAAGCCTGGAGGCAGGATTACCTCCTTGCCTCTGTTACTTAATAGTTGTGTGACTCCAGGTGAGTTATTTAACTTTCACCAGCCTGTTTCCTCATCAGTAACATTGGAATAACAGTAGCACTTACCTCAAAAAGTTGTTGTGAGGCTCAAATGGGATAAATATGTAAAGTGCAATGTAAACCTTAAAGTGCTATGTGAATGTTGTCTTCTCTTTCTTCTTTTCCTTCTCCTCCTACTCTTCCACTTCTTCCTCTTCCTTCTCCTCCCCCTCCCCCTCAGTAGTAGTGGTGGTGGTAGGAGTAGTAATAATAACAATTAATTGATAGTTGAGAGAGTTCCCACACTGTGAATTCCATACATTAACAAAATCATAGGTAATTTTGAATTCTAATATCACTTCAAAAATGAAAGACCTTTAATAAGTCATTTATATGCTGTATTACCTAGATGTCCCACCAGCACTTCAAATTTAACACATTCAAACATTTATGCATTATTTTTCCAACAAAGGCTAGTCTCGTGTTCAAAATTTATATCCAATCATTTATCCAGGCCTAAAAATTCTACCTTCAAAATCATTTTCCTTTGCTTTAAAAAAATGTTTTATTGTTGCCTATCACAATCATTTCTGAATATACTTGCCGTTCCCCTTCTGCACCAACATTAAAGCATCTCTTGTAAGAAAGGAAAAGTTTGGCAAAAGAAATTAATGCACCAGAGATTCTTAACCAAGGTGCACAGACTACCAGAGCATTCAGTGATACATTCACCATGAACTTAAATTGGAAAAAAAATTACATCTTTATTTTCATTGACCTCTCATTGAAATTTAGCATTTCCTCTAATTATCTCAAAAAAACCCCAAATTATTCTGAGAAGGGGTTCAGAGGATTCACCAGACTCCCAAAGGGGTCTATGACACAGAAAATATTCCACACAGTAAAGAGGTTGAAGAACTAAGAGACTCTTTCTTCCAAAAAACGCTTATTTCTTTGCAAACCAGAGATAAATTTCTAAAGCTAACAGAGTTTGGAGCATAAACAAAATATTGCAGAGGAAGATGACTGAAGATAGTATCACCTCACAATGATAATAATAGACATTATATAGTGAATTAAAGTTTGTACCATTTTCTAGGTATGTGTGTATATTTGTATATGTACATATATATTTAATTTGATCTTCAAAATAATCCAGTGAAATGGGTGCTATTAACATCTTTATTTTATATATAAGGACATTAAAGATTAGTGAGGTGATATTAAAAATATTTGGGGAAAATTAGAAATTTAGGAAAAACATTTTAAGAAAGTAAAAATATTTTAGGAAAAAACTGGCCTGTAGAGAATTTGGTCTAATACCCAGCTAAGCCAGTTCATCCCAAGAACATTTGTCTATGATGTTTGGATGAGGCAAATAAACTTATGAAAAAGAACAGATTCACCAGTGTTTCCATATTGATCTGTTCTTATCAGTGATCATGCATGATCATAAAGATCATGCATTCATGGACTACTTAAGGAAGTGGAAATAGCATGTAAAAAGATGAAGTCAAGAAGAGTGACTTGAATGACAAAATACACACAAAAATTAAGTACAGTTCTTTGGTATCATTGTTGGTGGAGTTGTGAACTGATCCAACCATTCTGGAGAGTAATTTGGAACTATGTCCAAAGGACTATAAAAATGTGCATACGCTTTGACCCAGCAATAGCACTTCTAGGGCTGTATTCCTAAGAGATCATAAAAATGGGAAAAGGATCCACATGTACAATAATATTTATAGCAGCTCTTTTTGTAGTGGCAAAGAATTGGAAATTGAGGGGATTCCCATCAATTGGGGAATGGCTGAACAGATTGTGGTATATGAATGTAATGGAATACTATCGTGCTATAGGAAATGATGAGTAGGTGGACTTCAGAAAAACCTAGAAAGACTTGTATGAAGTGATGCTGAGTGAAGTGAGCAGAACCAGGAGAACATTGTACACAGTAACAGCCATGTTGTGTGATGACCTTCTCAGCAATGCAAGGATCTAAGACATCTCCAAAAGTCTCATGATGGAAAATGCTATCCACGCAGAAGAAAGAACTATGGAGTTTGAATGCAGATTGAAGCACACTTTTTGCTATTTTTTTTCCTTCTGTTTTGTTTTGTTCCCTCTTTCTGGTGGTTCCTCTTATTGGTTCTAATTCTTCCTTACAGCATCACTAATGTGAAAATATGTTTAATTGGAATGTATATGTATAGCCTATATCAAGTTGTGCACTGTCTTGGGGAAAGAGGGGGACAAAAATTTAAAACTCAGAAGCTTCTGGAAGTGATTGTTGATAAATCAAAATAAATTAATAAAAAAATTTAAAAAGTGATATTTGGAAATAAAAAAAAGACAATTAGCTGAAGTGGGGAGCAGGCAGTTAACTAAATGATTTAAAAATAGTTTAACTTTTTAAAAAAATTAAATTTATCTAATCTTTTTTCATGTTATACATAAGATTGTTTTTTGTTTTTCTTGAATAAGTTGAATTGTCACAGTTTAAGAATGTAAATTTACTGTGTGTTTGCCTTGTGAATGTATTTACATGGTGTGTGACTATGCTTTTGTGGAGATGCAGCATTTCATGACATATAGCAACTTGACCTGGGAGTCAGCAGACCTGGGAGGGGCAAATCACTTCACCTCTCTATTATAGTTCCCTCATCTACATATATGCAAAATAAGAGCAAGGGAGAATGGACAAGGTGGCTTCAACCAAGCTTGAAGAATTTCAGTGGCAATCCATTGCCTATAGGATAAAACTGCTTAGTCTGTCATTTACAGATTTCCACAATCTGACTCCCATTGACTTTTTCAGTCTTTGTTAATATTACTTCCCTTTGAAAGCTCTACACTCCAGTTAAACTATTCTACTAGCCATTTCCCATACTCAACGTTCCCTCTCCCTATATTGAATATTTTTAGGAGCTATCCCTCCTATCACTATTGTAATTCTTCTTGATTTCTGCTTCTCAGAATCTTTGTTTTCTTTCATAATTCAGGTCCTGACACTTCCTTTGTGAACCCCTCACAGATTTTCCCAACTTATTAAGACCTTTTCTCTTCTTTCTCAAATTTTCTGAGAGCTCCATGAGGACAAGAACTGTCTTTTGCCTCCTTTTGTATCCCTGTTGCTTAGCATGGTAGCTGACACATAGTGGAAGCATGATAAATATTTATTTATCTATTGGTTGATCCTTTTTCCCCAATACTCTATATCTTGTATTTACTTACATGTATTCACATATTCATGTTTTATTTTCTCAGTAGCATGTAAGCTTCTTGAGGGCAGCTGCTATTTTGCTTTCGCCTTTGTGTCTTGCAAATCTAGCACAGTGCTTAGCACATAATAGGTTCAATAAACATTTGTTTTTTGATTATTTAATAAATGTTGGATTGAATGAAATTGCAAAAGTGGGTGTGGCCTAAATGTTTTCTGAGTTGTTAATTTGTATGGCAAATAATTTCTAAGTTCATCTCAAATTTTTCTGTGGTTTGTGAAATTTTGATGGAGAGCATATTGCAAGTTTGCCAATGTGACATTTTAAAATTGTAATTAATAATAGAAGGGGTTGCATTTTGATTTAAAGATAAATGCATGTTGATATACACCATCTTCCACAAGACATCTAATTTAAGGACAACATTTTTTGAGATCTAAAGTCAATGTTTATTAATTTAAACATTTACTGAATACAAATGATATGTGAAATGTTGTGTGGAGAGACTTAAGGAGTTTTGATTAGAGTAAAAATAAAAACTGTTTTCAGATATAATTAACTAAGTTTAAACGAAGACATTGGGAATATGAAACCTGGATGAATAGACTTACCAGGGACACATTAGCCATCTTCAGATATTTGAAGGACTGGTAGTAATCAAACAATTAGGTTTTTTTCTATGTCTTCAGAGGATGGAAGTAAGACCAATAGGCAGAAATATTAGAAAGGCAGATGTTAGCACAGTATAAGATGGTACTTGTGATTAGTAAAGACATTGTGGGTTAAAGTGAGTCCCCTTTTTGAAGAAGGCCAGTCAGTGGCTTGGGGCATACTTCAGTAGTGGATAGAGTGATGGGCTGGGAGTCAGGAAAACCTGAATTCAAATCCAGCATCAGATACTCACTAGCTGTGTGACCCTGGGCAAGTCACTTAACCTGCCTAATCCAGTTGAGAGGGAAATAGCAAAACACTCTAGTATCTTTGCCAAAAACAAAACAAAACCCAACAAAAACTCATGGCGGGGGGGGGGTCACAAAGAGTCAGATATGACTGAACAAAAATCTTAATGATCTAGAAATGACTCACACCTTGAGTAATGGTTGGATTAACTGAATATTCTTCCAACTCTTGAATCTATAAAACAGAGATTCTCTGACCTTGGTGTTCGGGCAGATTACAGTGAATGACTCCCAAAGACTAAAGTTATGTAAAAGGGTGAGAACCTAGTTTGTGTGATTGTGGTTTTCCATATACATTTGTACAGGTGCCATTGGCTAATATTTTCAAGAAAAAAAAACCGAATCATGTGAATTCAAGATGTAGAACAAATGAATATTGCATGTATGTTGACATCATAAAGTACTCTTTTTAAATAAAATTTGATACATCATATGCATTCCAGATACTTTGAAACATTGGAGAAATGGCCCAGAGTTGCAGAAGCATAGAACTTAAGAGCAAGAAAGGACCAGATAGTAGAGGGGTAGGCAGCAGTGGAAAGATAATTGGATTTGGAATCCTAGAACCATGATTCCATTCTTTGCTCTGCTGCTTTCTTGTATGTGACCTTGGACCTGACCTCTGAGCTTCATTTACTTTCCTCATTAATAAAGTGCAGGGGTTGGGTTAGATGATCTTTGAGGTCCTTTTTATCCTTAAAATTCTATGGCTCTGCTTATGTCTATTGTTAGAATTTCAGGCCTTCTTTAGCCTTGCTGAATGAGAAAATTTGGCCTGGTGGGTACCATTGTAGCATCCCATAAATTCAATTCAACTTAACAAATACTTGTTTAGTGCCTACTGTGTACAAATGACTGGGGTTAGAAAGCCAAAGCTAAACAGTTCCTATCCTCAAGGAACTTACATTCTACTGGTGATATACAAATGAATATATAACCCACATGTTAATAATGGTATAAATTGTGAAACTGAGTCCTCTTAGCCCTCTTGATAAAGCAGTTGATGGTGCAGTGGATGGAGTTCTAGGCCTGGAGTTAGGAAGACTCATCTTCCTAAGTTCAAATATGACATCAGACCACTTACTAGCTGTGTTACCCTGGGCAAGTCACTTAACCCTGCTTGCCTCAGTTTCCTCATATGTAAAATAAGCTGGAGAAGGAAATGGCAAACCACTCCAGTGCCTTTGCCAAGAAAACCCCAAATGGGGTCACAAAGATTCAAACACAACTGAAAAATGGCTAAACAGCAATGCTCTTAATGAAATTATAGGTTATAATGGGTAGATAACAAAGACCTTATGTGTTAAAGTTGTTTACACTCAAACTTTGAGAGACTGGAATCACAGCTTGTCAAGGATATGACTCACCAAACAGATAATACTTCTTTACTCCTTTAGAAGGTTAGAAGAAGCTCCTCAAATATCTTAATGGAAGTATAGAGAAGCTAGACTTTTGCTAAATGATAAGCCATGCTCATGAAGTATTTAAAAAAAATTAAAAAAAGCTCTGGGAAAGCTGTCATCTCTGATGGTCCAAAGGAGATTCAACAAGTGTTCTCCAATTTTTCCTTTTTTGCTCCTTCCAGAGCACAATGGAAGAGATGAAGGGGGAGTAATTCTCTTCTTGGAATCAAATTAAGAGGAAAAGGCTAGTGGTGCCCAGAGGAGTTCAGCTAGCTAATTGTGCCCTTTGATTATGAACCACAGTTTTATGAGCATGAGCTCACAGAACATTTTGAACTTGATATAGTTATCTCCTGGGAAACTAAACCTACCAGTGCAGATAAGGGGGTAGCCCCATAAGGATCAACATACCATCTTCCACCCAGCTGCCAAAGTGAATTTCCTAAAGGTCGAATCTGAATGTATCACTTTCCTTGTCAACACATTCTCCTGGCTCCCTATTACCTCCAGAATTAGAAACAAAATCCTCTGATATATATATATATATATATATATATATATATATATATACACACACACACACACACACACATATATACACATATATACACACATATGTATATATAATATATGTACCTGTATATGCGTATGTGTACATATGTATGTATATGTATACGTGTATGTGTGTGTATATATATATATATATTTATATGTATGTATGTATATATCCTTTACTTTATTTCTCTCCACATATTTTAGAATCCAGCCTCTTTACTGGACACAACACTCCAATTCATGATTTTCAATGGCTATCCCTCATACTTAGAATATTATCCCTCCTTATCTCCACTTCCTGACTTCTCTGCTTCTGGCAAAACTCAGTTCAAATCCCACCTTCTGCAAGAGGATATTACTAATCTCTCTATGTCTTTCTCTCTCTCTCAGTCTTGCTGTCTCTCTACTTCTGTCTCTCTCTGTCTCTGTGTCTCTGACTGTCTTCTTCTTTCTTCTTCTCTTTTCTTCTTCTTTCTTCCTCTTTCTTCTTCTTCCTTCTTCTTCCTTCTTCTTCTTCCTTCTTCTTCTTCTTCTTCTTCTTCTTCTTCTTCTTCTTCTTCTTCTTCTTCTTCTTCTTCTTCTTCTTTTCTCTCTCTCTCTCTCCTGTTCCCAGTGCATTCTGAGATTAATTACCTCCCAAGAATTCCGTAATTATCTTCAGTGTACATAGTTGTTCAGCTATAGAAATAGCTGTTGTTAGCAGGTAGGTGGTGCAGAGTACTGAGCTTGGAGTCAGGAAGATCCAAGTTCATATCCAGTCTCAGATACTTATTAGCTATGGCCACCTTGGACAAATCATTTAACCTCTGTGTGCTTCAGTTTCCTCACTGTATATTGGGGATAACTAATAGTACCTACCTCCCAGTGTTGTGGTGAGGATCAAAAGAGACAATATTTGTTAAATATTTAGCACAGTGCCTGGCACATAGTAGGTGCTATATAAATGCTAGCTATCATTAGAGTATTATTATTTTTTGTGTGTTGTTTCCTCCATTAGAATAAGAGATCCTTGAGGGTGGTGAACTATGTTTTGTTTTGTTTGTTTTTTTTTTCCCTTTTACATTAGCACAGTGCTTTGGAAGTAAGGTAAATACTTAATAAATGCTCGTCACCTAACTGACTGGCCCTATACAAAAGGCAAAGTACTTTCAGGAGAGGGAGAAGAGGAACAACTAGGAATAGCATTAATAAGTCATGCTATGTGGACAACGGCCTACTCTGCCTAAGTGGAAGCCTCTTCCAGACCCCAGCATACACCCATAAGTAGGTATCAGGATTTATAGTACTATGATGGCTTTAAAATGTGTACCCACTGAACATCTAGCATATTCCTAGCCTTGCTCTCCAAAAGTTGCATCCCTTAGTTATGATTCATGGCTTGGCATTGTGCAATTTGCCTGGCAGATCCAAAGGGGGTATTCAGATTTCTGACCTACTGTTACCCTTCCTGCTCCTTTCCTCTTGGAAAGATGTATTTGCTGCTATATAATGACTCTGTACAGAGAACTGCCTCAGTTACATATGCTAACAAGAGTCAGGAAGGCCAAAAAAATAATAAAGAGCAGAGGATTAGATTTATATTGCCTGTAATATGTAAGTGGTAGCATTCTTGGTCATTTTCCAGGGATGCTGTGCCAGTATTTATATGTGAAGTGAAAGAACCAGAAAGGACCCAATTCTTTGGGTTATTGCTTTGACAGAGAGCGCAGCTGACAGAGTAAACATATCACCGGCCCTGTGAAAACACTTTGGCACTCGGCTACCTTTTAGGATCCACCATGAAATAATGGTGTGGCCCATCTCCTCCTTGAGTCTAAGAATTTGACTAGACACTCATTTTCAGATCGAGCAAATTTGTTCCTAAGTGACTATTTTTTAATATGGTTTATAGAACAAATATTTTTGTGGTTGTTTTAGCCACCTTGTCAAGTGAAGAAAATCCCCAAGTGATCTCTAGCAAGTCAAAAGCTTTCCTCAACAATATTTGGAAGAGAAGGTTCTTAAGTGTACTCAAGGGATCCCTGGAACAGCTGGGGGCTATGTGTGAGTACTGGAGAGTGGACAAACATAACAGATAGGCCACACTGATTAGCTAATGACTTGCAGTAAGGAATTCCATTCAATTACTTTCCTTCTTCTGAAGGACAACAACAACTTTTCTCTTACATTGCATCACATTGGCTTTGATGTAGTCAGTTCAAGGATATTATTGTGCTCTTGTTGAGGAGTCACATTGTAATTGCTGTTTTTTTTCATGGGTATAAAGTGTATTTTAAATCAAAGAATCGGGATTTTAGAGATAGAAGGGACATTAAAGACCATCTAATCCAATCAAACTGAGGGTACGGGGGCTAGAAGAATGAATTAAGTTACCCAAAGGCACGTACAAAGTGCTGGCAGAGTTGGTACTTGAACCCAGATCTCCTGGCCTCCTAGTCTCTTCTTCTTCTTGGGCAAAAATCTTATTTTTAATGGTTTTGTCTCTCCTCTAGTGATTAATTCCCCTACAATGTCTAACATTTTACACACATTCTGAACTCCATACCAGCCTATCAGTTGAATATTTTCATATAAATTCTTAGCATAATTTTAATAAAAAAATAGGTGACAAGGAGATGGTTCTTCTACTGTCATAGGTCAGACCTAGCTTAGCTTGCACTGGTAACTCAGGTTTGAGATCAGAATGAAATGAGATCACAAAGGCTATCTCCTGTTAACAAAAGGAACTTTGCTTAGCCAAACCAAGAGAAGAACATTTAGAACATTCAAAGAACATTAAAAGATATTCATGGAGGACACAGCCTTGATTCAGATAAACAAAGCCATCTAGTGCTGGGGTTGGTCATAGTGCTGACTTAGTGTCTGAAGCCTGAACTCCTGTTTTTTGTACTCAGGCAACCAGGAAGCTATATCATTGACCTAAGCCTTAGTCTCCTGAACCAATTAAAGCTTGTGGAAAGATTTAGCACCTTATAAGAATAACTTATATGAGGGACAGCTAGGTGGTGCAGTGGGTAGAGTACCGGCCCTGGAGTCAGGAAGACCTGAGTTCAAATCTGGCCTCAGACACAAAACACTCACTAGCTGTGTGACCCTGGGCAAATCACTTAACCCTATTGCCTAGAAAAAAAAGAATAATCTATATAAGCAGGGCCTTGGGATTTTTTTTCCCACCATACCTGCTATGCAACTTTTGATACAGTTGAAAAAACACTGGCCTTGGATGTAAAAGACCTAAGTTTAGGGTCTGCCATTGATGTTATTTTAAAGTGCTATGTAATGTAAGTGATTATGGTAGTTTTGAGAAGCCACATGATGATATTATCTTTAAATTATTTTATAAGATTCATGCCCATGGTTTCTTCTATTCATCCATTTATCTTGAAATTTGTAAGATTCAAAACTTTGTATAAATTCATATATTAGTATATAATTGGAATTCACTATCATATGGTTTAAATAGAAGTTTGTATAGATAGTGGGTAAAATTATGTCTATTAAATATGTTGACATATTTAATGGCTGCTTTTACTTACTAGGATTGGATTAGTTAACTTAAGTTTCTACACTAAGGAGATGGTTAGTTTTCTTGAGTGCCATGTGTGCAGCTTGAAGAAGTCATACAATTACCTTCTTACAGACAGAGAAGACACTGTTAGCCTTTAATCTGAGTATTTATCTCATCTTGTCTGGGTGTGGAGAGAGTGAGAGTCAAAGGAAGAACACATGACAATTCTCTTGTATTGTGAATATATCAAAGACCACCTGTGCAGCACAGGAATAGTTTCATGAACACAAAGTTGAAGTCAGGCAAGATATAGTAGTGATGGTCTATGTCCACTAACTGAACATCTGCTGGAGACACCTTCTTCCTGAAATCAGAGCAGCTAAGACATTTGTGACTTGGCCCATTGATCATTTCTTCTCAAAGGCATCATTTATGAGAGAAACTACTATTTGGACTTCCTTCTGGGAAATGAGAAGGAACTGGTTGCTGAAGTAGAAAGGGCAGGAACACAAGGAGAAAGGGTCTAACACATCTTAGACTTCATAATAGACAAGGAGAGGAATGTTGGGCACAGTCTTTCTTACTTTCACTCTAGAGTTTAGAAGAGTCGATTTCTAAATCAGAGCAAAAGAATGCTATGATCTAAGATTCTACAAGGTAAACCAATTTTAGAATAAAAGGAGGCCCTCATGAGTGATATCCTGACAGAGAAGCACAAATTATTCTGAAAAGGAAGCAAATGATTCTAATATCTATGTAAATATCTAAGTATATTTGTATAGCTATCTATAGAGATCTAGACTGCTGCACAAAAGAATCATAAACTAAAATTTTGCATAATACATTGAAGCAAAGATAGATACCTGAAGATGAAATGGAAGAGGGTCAAGTTTCTATAAGATGGTATTTGTTTTTGTTTTGGCCCATAACCTGTGATTTTATTTGGGTAGGGAGTTCCCAGAGAGGAGCTCCTTTCATCCAAGTGAACCAGCACCTACTCTAAAATTTATAGTTTTAGAGAGTTGGGTGTATAATTGAAAAGTCATATGATATACTTAGAGTCACACAGGATATGTTTCATAGACAAATCCTGAAGCCAGATCTTCCTGACACACACTATCTTTCTCTGACATTAGGAAGGCTAAAAGTCAAGTGTGAACTGAGATTGGCAATGAACACTAAGGGTCAAGAAGAAACGAAAGGAATTGTAGGATGACAGCATGGGATAGATGGGATGATAATGCTAGATGATGGAGAGATGGCAGAACTACTCAACCCTTATTTTAATTCCCTGTTTCCTACCAAGGAGAATAACCTTTAGGTAGGGAATTATAGAACAAAAATTCTTAACAAGGAATTGAACATAAAATAAAAGGAAAGAAAATATCTACCTATTCTTCTTGAGTTCAAGTTGTGAAGCTTGGATGGATTACATCCCAAGGTTCTGAAAAAATCAGAGAATGTGTTTGCTAAATCAATGTCATTGATATTTGAAAAAAATGGTTAATGAGAGGAATGGAAGGTTTTTGAAAAAAAATTAGGTGAATTCTATGAGGGTTAGTGGATATGGCATTAATTCCTGGTAAAATTCTAAATAGCATTTTTAAAAGGATGGTTTATAAAGAGTTAGAGAGGGAGGTGATAAGTTCTATGAGTTAATAACACATTTTAGTATAGATGTATTTATCTTGACATTTATTCATATTGTTCAAGACATGTTGTTCAAGAATGAAGTCAGTAGTAAAAGTCTGATGACTTCAAATGCCTATCCACAAATGTCCATAAATCGGTTAACTAGCAAGTAGGACCAGAAGTCCTAAGACAGGGAAATGAATTTGATCTCATAGATGACTGAAATTTGGTGAGATGGAAACTGTGACCAAAATATGACTCTGGATGGTTGGTTATTCTTTATTCAAAAGATAGGTAAAAGGGCATGAGTGTGGAGTAGCATTGTATATTAAACAACTATATTCTTATGATGAAAATCAGAAACCAGAGATAGGAAGCAAGGTTGGGATCACTTTTTGAGATCTATAGAGAAAGAAGCAATTGATTGAGTCAACAGAGTCCTCTACAAACAACATAGTGAGAAAGAGGAAAAATACAAGGACTTTGGAAAACAGGCACAGTAGCATGACGTAATAGTGATGGAAAACTTCAATTATCCATATATCTGATGGATCTTTCACTGCCAGAGCACAGCAGTTAATAAACTTCTTGCCTTAGTGATAATTTTATCCTTCAAAGGTAGAAGAATCCACGAGGGGAAAATGTGGATTGAATTTTCACTATTAAGTAGGAGGAACTGGTTATTGGGGTAGAAATGATGGGGATTTTGTGTGGAGGTAGGGGAGGAGTAATTATTTCCTCCTAGAGTTTGTGCTAAATAAGGTGAAGAAAGTAAAGTACAAACTAATATGCTCCCTAGATTTGGAGAGAGAAAATTTTAAAGGCTGATGAGAAGAGACAAAGTTTACTCCATAGACTAAAATTCTACTGAGGTAGTTAGTTTAGGAGGGTTGGGAAATAGCCAAGAATGAAATTCTGAATACACAAAGGGAAACAATTTGAATGAAGAGGGAAAAATATGTATGATACTGGAAGCTCCTTATTTGAGCACTCAGGGAATTCACCAAGAAATTTAGATGGAAAAACACAAAGTATGTTAAGTCAACAAGAAGTTAATTCAGCAAGCATTTATCAAATGAATGTTGTATGCCAGACACAAGTCAACAAGCATTTATTAAATGAATGTTACATGGCAGACACTGTGCTAGAGATACAGAGAAGCAAAAATAGTCCCTGCTTTCAGGGAGCTCATAGTCTCATGGGGGAGATAACATGCAAACAAACAGTTCTGTACGTGTGAAATATATACAGGGTAAAGTGGAAGTGAGCTCAGAGGAAAAGCCACTCGAATTGAGGATGGCTGAGAAAGGCCTCTTGCACAAGATGAGATCTTTGCTGAGACTTGAAGGAAATCTGATCAGTGACAAGGTGGTGATAAGAAGGGAGAGCATTCCATGCTTGGCAGCCAAGGAAACGGCCCAGAGTCGAGAAATTCTGGGTTGCGACGACAAGGAAGACAGTGATTCTGATTCAAAGAGTATACAGAGGAGATGGAAGCAAGATGGTCACAGATGATGAATACAAAAACATAACATAGTAGAGAAGAGCCAAAGATAGCTGAGGCCCAGAGTTTGGATGACTTGGGCAAATGATTGTTTCATTTCAGTTTGATTCAATTCAATACAGCAAATGCATTAAGTGCTTAATATGTTTTAGGTATTGTCCTGGGTACTAGGATACAAAAAGGAAAATTGAAAATAGCCCCTGCCTTCAAGATGCCTACATTCAACTAAGGGGAGGAGAGGGAGGAGAAGGTAATGAAGTAGATAACATGCATACACAGAGAAGTAAACACAAAATACAAACACAAAGTAAATACAAAGTTATTGGCAAGTGTTTTTCAGTTGTGTTCAACTCTTTATGAACCTATTTGGGGTTTTCTTTGCAGAGATACTGGAGTGGTTTGCCATTTCCTTCTCCAGCTCATTTTACAGATGAGGAAACTGAGACAAATAGGATTAAGTGACTTGCCCATGGTCACACAGCTAGTAAGTGTCTGAGGCCAGATTTGAACTTGTGAAGCTGAATCTTTCTGATTTCTGATTTCTGACTCCAGGCTCAGAGCCCTATCTACTATGCCACCTACCTGCCCTGTTGATAGGGGACAAGTACTAATAACTTGAGATGGGAGAGGAAAGGTCTTGTGTAGGAGATGGCACTTGAGCTAAATTCAGAATGCAGCTAGGAACTCTCATGGAAATGTGAGGAGACAGTTCATTCCAGGTATGAGAAATAGATTATTCTAAGTAGAAAGATTAGATGATATATACAGAGATAGCAAGTGGGCTAATAGAAACATGCAGTACATGACAGGAACTAATAATCAACCTAGAAAGATATAAGGATGCTAAATTATGGCTTTAAATATACCAAACTGAAGAATTTATAAGCTACATGGTCAAGTTTGTGTTTTAGGATTATCAATTTTGCAGCTACATGAAGAATGGATTAGAGAAGAGAAAAACCGGAGGCAAAGAGACCAACTAGGAGGGTATTGCAGTACTTGAGGCAGGAGGTGATGAAAGTCTGAACTAGGGTGGTGAGTGGATGAAAGGGGAGTAGACATGTGTGAGAAATATAATGGAGGCTGACTGTACAGGTTTTGGCAAATGATTGGATGTGGAAGGTGAGGAAGAGAGAAGAATCAAGGAAAATTTTGAGGTTGTGAGCCTGGTTGACTGGAAAAGTGGTGCCCTCAATAGATACAGGAAAGCCAGAAGTAGGAGTGTTTCAGAGGAAAAGCTACTCTTTGGAACATGCTGAAGTTGGGATGAGAAGCAGCATGGTGTAGTGGATAGAGAAGTGATGCACATATAGCTGTATGACCCTGGGCAGGTCACTTAAACTATCATATCCAAATGTAATTAGAAAATAGTTTACAAAATAAATAAAAACTACAATAGAACATAGATAATGTTAATGTGTGGTTTTCTAAGTCAATATGTGATGGCAGGGATCCTTATGTATGGTTTAGTGGCTTCTTGTTACTATTTGAGTTTGACACCACTGATAACATATATGCTTGAGGGGGACAGGGGATCACATAGGATTATTGATTTGCACTTGGAAGGGACTTTAGAGGTCATCTAGTCCACCCCCTCATTTTATGGATGAGATTAAATGCCTTTTAGCCACAAAAGTTATAAGTGGAAGAGGCAGGATTTGAATCCAGGTCATCTGACTCCAAATTCAGTGCTCTGTCCATTGACCCATCATGTTGTGCCTCTAGGCAATGAGGAGAGCAAGTAAGGATATAACCAGCTACTTAGGGAGGGGGGTGTCCAAAGGAATAAATATCATGGTGTGTTTACTGGAAATATGGGGAAAGAGGAGAGAGTCCTGTGTTTGGCAGGGGGGCCAAAGACAAATTTGGTCTACTTTTCTGTTTTACTCAAGGATGGCCTTGAATTCTGGACTGTTTTAATACTGGGTTAATATTTCTTGGGAAGCTCTATTTCACGATTACTAATTCTTCAGCATTTATTGCATGCCTAATGTCCCTCTCCCTGTGCTTTGGGACCAAGAGACAAAGAATTAAAAAAAAAAACCAACAACAAAACCTTCAGAAAATATATCTGTGTGGAATTTATGGCCCAGCTGCAACCAGAAAACACTAGAGTCCTTCCAAGGTAAAGTTGGTCTAAGAAGCTTTCCAATTTTACTGCCAGATTGAAGTGTTTTGTATACATTTAGATAACCTCAGTCATCCAACTAGTAGTAGGAGTATTCAATGAGCCCGAGTTTTTTTTTCTTTTTTGTAGAAGAAAATAAAGGCCCAGTAATATAGGTATGATTCATGGTATTTCTTTTCAATCTGCAAAATCTTCCTCTCCTCTCCTCCTCACCTTGTCATTGGTTTAGCAATAAAAGTTGCTTTATTGTACATTATTGTGCAGAGGTTTAGAAAACTATTTCTCCCTTATGTAGACTGTTGTAAAAGCAAGATATGTTTGTTTGAGGGGCGAAAAGAGTTTAAAGAAGCATCACGATCAGTGTATGATACTTTTTCTACAGACATTTAAGTAATTAGATGTTTTGCTATTAATATTTCAAACACAGTCTTTCTTCCTGAGCCCTTACAAATGCATTCCTGAAGTTTCTGTGTTCCTTATTTAATGGTATGTGGAATGTGTAAGGTGTTTGTCAGGAATTTTATTATCTTTGTCTCCTGAGAATCTTGAGGGTTAAATTGGCAAAGACTTATTTAAGTCCATATGTTCCTCTAGAGGTAAATCTGCTCTGGAGTATTGCTTTAAAGGCCATTTCAACTCAACAAATTCTTATTGAGTTCCTGCTATATTCATTATACTCATCAGGAAATTAATGATCTGGGAGACTGCATCAGATTTGGTACCCATAACTCATCAGGACCCTTAGTAGCCTCACATGGAGGCATGATGATGGTAGAGTCAAATCCAAGGAATGGGAAATGGTTGGGCTGTGAATCATCGGAGCCCTCTTTAAATAGAGGCTCCCTGGGAGGATTTTTTTTCTTTTGGCTCTGCTCTCCAGCCCTCCAATCAGAGGGTCAAGATACCTTGAGGAGCCTTTGAGCATTATATTCCAAGCTCCTTGAGGGCAGGGATAGTTTTTGTCTTTTTCTGTATCTCCAGTGCTTAGCACAGTGGTTGGCACATTGTGTGTGTGTGTGTGTAGTCATTTTCAATTCTGTCTGACTCTTCGTGACCCCATTTGGGGTTTTCGTGGCAAAGATACTGGAGTGGTTTGCTATTTCCTTTTCCAGTTCATTTTACAGATGAGGAAACTGAAGCCAAACAGGGTTAAGTGACTTGCTCAGGGTGACACAGCTAGTAAGTGTCTGAGGCCAGATTTGAACTCACAAAATGAGTCTTCTTAACTCTATCCACTGCACCACCTAGCTGCCCAGAGTAGACACTTAATAAATGTTTGTTGATTGATTGTTCAATGTCCAAATTTCCAGACATGTAGGTTTCCTCATCCCATACCATGTGGGTGGGAATAACCTCCTTTGATTGGCTGCCTGCTTCTTTAAAACTGGAGTGACAGGAAGGACTTTTTAAGGACTTGAATCTTCAATCAAATTTGGAAGACTTTATAGCTTAGGATTTGGAAATGCTTCCTGGAGAAGATGGGATTTTAATTTGGACTTAAAGGAAGTGAGGAAAACCAGTAGTCAGAGATGAGAAGAGAGAGTATTCAAGGCTGGGGGACAGCCAGAGAGAATGCTGGGAGAGGAGAGGTGGAGTGACTTGTTTGTGAAATGGCAAGGAGGTCAGCGTCACTGGATTGAAAAACACATGCTGAATACACCCTTTAATATTTACAAATGACTTTACACTTATTTGACTTGAACCAAATGACAATCCTGTAAAGTCAGTATTACACGTATTATTATCCCAATTTTACAGATGATGGAAAATGCTAAGAGAGATTAAGTGACTTTTCCGTGGTCTCACAGCTAGTATCTGCAGCACAATTCAAACCCAAGTCTTTCTGAGTCCAGTCCCAGCACTCTAGCCTTTAGGAAAGAATATCAAATAAATATGCAATAGTAACCTCATTCATCTACACAGAGCCCACAAACACACCTAAGAAGGAGGAAGGCCTTGCCTGGAACAGCTATTTCATCCGCCTTCTCACTTTCTGCCACAACTTTCCGTGCATTCCTTATGGGGTCCCTTCCACCACCATCACCACCACTTTACGGTTCTGCACCATTGCCTGAGCCCCAGAATGACTCTACTCTGAGGATTCTGAGAACATCCATACAGTGAGAATGTCAAGCTTCACTGCTCGTTCTCCACTACCAGCTCCCCTCCTTCAACTTGCCCCACCTCCACACTAGCTGTCTGGCCCTCGGGTGATTACGAAAACAAGACTGAACTCCTTCCTCCATGATTAGCATGCTCCCATTTCAGCAGACCCTCCCTGTGTCAGTGAATCTGAACGCTCAGCTATCATTGTACAAACCCTGTTCCTCATGCCCCACTGACAGCTCCCTTTCTTTCGTTCGGCTGAATCTGATCTTATACAGCCAACATCCCATCCAAGATTACTCTTCCCTTCTGCTGTACTCTTGAGAATGCCTGCTTTATAGCATAAAAGCAAACTTGCTCTCATCTTGAACCTTTTCTTTTCTCAATACATTTGTCTCCTTGCACTGAGACCCGACTTGCTCCTGATGATTCTGTGTACCTGGCCACCCTGTCTAGCACTGGTCGAGCTCTTCCCTCACCCCTCTTCAGTCTTCACTTTCTGGTCATGGTAAGGGAGCGGAAATACTACTTTCTTCCCATCACAGCTTCTAGACTTTTCTTCTACTTCCATCACTTAGTAACTTCTGCGTTGAAGCTCATTCTATGCATTTTTTTCATCCAATCAAGAGTCAGGCAGTTGTTATCTGCCGACCTCAAAGACCCACCTCCTTCCTTCCTCAGTGAGTTCAGTGCCTTTCTCAGCAGTCATTCTTTCCTCCTCAATTCTTGGCCTCATACTAGGGGACTTCAACATATATATTGATACTCTTTCAAATACTATAATTTCACAGTTCTTCAACCTACTCATTTCCTATGAACTACTCTTTCACCTCAACTACCCACAAAGATATATTCTTGATCTTATAATCACCCATGCACTTTGACATTCATGAACTCTGAAATTTCTTCATCTGATAATATTTTGTTATTCCATCTTTCCCTATGCCATACTACTCCTAACTCTGTTCTCCATCCTTATCATTACCTCCAAACCCTGCACGCCCTCAGTTATTTCCTATGCCATCACCAATTTCAGAAAACTCTCTACAATCGATATGTCAACTTCCTTTCCTTTAATTCCCTTTTTAAGTCTCTGTAACCTGTCCTCCAGGCAGCTAGGTGGTGCAGCGGATAGGGCCTGGAATCAGGAAGAGTCATCAACCTGAGTTCAAATCCAGCCTCAGACACTAGCGTTGTGACCCTGGGCAAGTCTTTTAACCCTGTTTGCCTCAGTTTCCTCATCTGTAAAATGAACTGAGGAAAGAAATGGCAAACTGCCCCAGTATCTCTGCCAAGAAAACCCCAAATGGGGTTATGAAGAGTCAGACACGACTGAAATGACTGAACAACAACAAACAACAAATCCATCTTTCCCTATGCCTTACTACTCCTAACTCTGTTCTCTATCCTCATCATTACCTCCACACTCTGCATCTCCTCAGCTCTTTCCTAGGCCATTACCAAATTAAGAAGGCTATCTACAATTCATACCTCCACTTCCTTTCTCTTCAATCTCAACTCTTTGTAATCTGTCTTCCAACCTTATCACTTAACTGAAACTCCTTTCTCCAAAGTTATCTATGATCTCTTAAGTGACCAATCTAAGGTCCTTTTTCCAGTTCCCATCCTTCTTGACCTCTCTGCAGCTTTTGATACTATCCATCACCCTTTTCTTCTTGATGTTCTCTTCTATCCAGGTTTTTGTGACGCTGTTCCATCCTGATTCTCCTGACAGTGTAACCATTCCTCAGTCTCCTTTAATTAATCTTCATCCAACTTATACCCATTAACTGAGATTGTCCCCCAAAGTTCTGTCCTGGGTCCTATTCTATGATATTTTCCTTCGCTATCTCATCAGATTCCCTGGGTTCAATTATCATCTCTGTGTAGATTGTTCTCAGATCTACTCATGCATACCTTACCTCTCTGCTGATTGCCTGTCTTGTACCTCTGTCTACTGGACATCTCAAATTGAATGTCTTTATTCATCTTAGATTCAATGTGTCCAAGACTGAACTAATTATCTTTCCCCTAGAACTCACCTCTTTCTAACTTCCCTTTTACTGTAGAAAGCACCATCATCTTCCCAATCCCCAAGTCTCACAAACTAGGTGTCATCCTTCATTCCTTACTGTCTCTCACTCCCCATATTCAATCTGTTGCTGAGCCTATTGATAATACTTTTATAAGAGCTCTCCTATATGCTCCCTCCTCTCCACTGACATTAACTTTATCCTAGAGTAGATTCTTATCACCTCATGTTTGGACTATTGGTCCAACCTTTGCTGGTCTCCTTGCCTCAAGTCTATCCCCACCTGAAGTGAAGGTCTGAGCATATCACTTCCTCTATTAAATAAACTTCAGTGACTCTGTATTACTTATGGGAATAAATATGAAATCTGCTCTTTGGCTTTTAAAGACCTTTTCAATCTTCTTATACCTTAATTTCCTTTACTTACTCTACAATCCAATGACAGAAGTCTCTTGTATGTTCCCCCCATATGACATACCATCTCCCAAATCAGTAGATTTTTGCTGGCTGTTCACCATGCTTGGAATAGTCTCCTTCCTCCTTTTTGTCTCCTTGCTTCCCTGATTTCCTTAAAGTCTTAGTTAAAATTCCACATTTTGCAAGAAACCTTTCTTGGTCCTCTTTAATATTAGGGCTTTCCATCATAGATTATTTCCAATATATTCTGTATATATCTAAATTGTACATAGCTGTTTACATGGGGGACAGCCAAAGCAAATACCCAAAGCTGAGAGATGGTGTGTCCTGTTCCCAGGACAGCCCGGAGGCCATTGTCACCAGATTGAAGAGTACAAATTGGGGAGCAAAGTATAAGAATATTGAAAAGGTAGAAGAACATTAGATTATGAAAAGCTGTGAAAGTCAATCAGAGCATTTTGTATTTGAGCCTGAAGATAATAGGAAGCCACTTGGGTTTATTGAATAGAGAGGATGACATGATTGGATCTGTGCTTTAGGAAAATCACTTTCGTGGCTGAAAAAAGGATGGACTGGAGTGAGGAAAGACTTGAGGTAGGTAAATTCACCAGCAGGTTAGCATAGTGATACATGGGTGAGGTGATGAGAGCCTTTACTAGAGTGATGGCAGTGTTAGAGGAGAGAAGGGGGCATATTCAAGAGATGTTGCAAAGGTCAAATCAACAGGCCTTGGCAACAGCTTTGATGTGGAGGATGAGAGATGGTGAGAAATTCAGAATGACTTCTAGGTTGTGACCCTATGGGACTGAGAGGATGGTGTCACCCTGTACACTAATAAAGGAAGTAGGAAGTACATGTGTGCATATATGTATGGGAGTTAATGGAAAGAATAATGAGTTCAGTTTCAGAATGCTATTTAAAATGTCTATGGGTCATTCATTTTGAGATATCTGAAAGGCTGTTGGAGATGTAAGATTGGAGGTCAACAGCAAGTTTGGGGCAGGATAGGTAGATTTGAGAATTACAGGCATGGAGATGGCACTTAAATACTTGTGAGCTAATGAGATCACCATGTGTTGTAGTATAGAGGGAGAAGAGAAGCCCAGGACAGACCCCTGAGAGACACCTACTGTTGGAGGAGGTGATTTTGACTGGGCTCCCACAAAGGAAACAAAGGAGGAATGATCCAATAGGTAGGAGGAATGGTATCCCTAGAAACCTAGAGAGAAGAGAGTATCAAGGAAGAGAGAGTTATCAAAGCCTGCCAAGAGGTCAAGGAGAATGAGAACTGAGAAAACAATGAGAACTTGGATTTGGCAAGTATGACATCGTTAGTGAGTCTGTAGAGAGTGGTTTGGATGGAAGGGTAAAGTTGGAAGTCAGATTGTAAGGGGTCAGAAGAGAGTGAGAAGAGAGAAAGTAAATGTTGGAATGGAATAGAATCAGCATTTTAGAGCAGGTAGATCTTCTATGATTTAAGGACCAAAAAGGAAACTTGTGAGACCACTGAAAGATATACTTCCATTACTGGCATAATTCCCAAAATAGAATATAACTTCATTTTTCAGTCAGGGTAACAAAAAGGAGGTATAATTTTAGGGAAGTTCTCCATATGCTCTTCTATCTTCTCAAAAAGTAAAGAATCACAAAAAGGAAGGTGTTACATTTGAATTCAGCCCTAAATCAAAGGTCTCTTTTGTATCTAAAATTGTATCTATGATAGACTCACATATTTGGATTTGTTCACAGATTCTACTGAGGTCATTTTTTAATGTCAAGTTACAGTGAAAAGGCTAACAATATTGTCATGAAATTATTGAGTTCTTTTGAATCCTTCCCAAGATTCCAAAGAAAATGTTTGAGTAAAGAACATTTTTCCCTTTAAAATTCATATTCAAAATAAAGGTCAGGATATTCAGTCAAGTAAATAAATAAACTACAACTTGAGCCCAAAGAGACACAGAGTGCAGGTGTCTTACAGTGTTGCTTGAGGACATTTAAACACACTGGTTCCAGACACATATAGCACAGAAAGTCCAAACATCCAGTTGATCACTGTTGTCTCTTACTCAGATTGTCTTAGCCACATTTCTTTGGGAATTATATTCCCTGCCAGATTTAAACTGTAATAGATTCTATTCTATAAAAGAGAAAAACTTACTTAGAAACTTGGTAGAAGGTAAAAAGCTTTTTTTTTTTTCAGGAAAAAAGTGAGAAACTTAAAATATATGCTTAAATATGTATATATATGGTGTCTGTGCACGTATATACATATATGTTGTATTTGTCCAGTGAATCAATAAACAAAAATTCTGTTTTCATCTTTTTGGATAAAATTTTTATGGAAATAAACAATATTCTAAAAAGTTGTCAAGTAAGAAAGTTGTCTGTATTTGTTTTGTTTTGTACTTTTAGAAAACAGTGGAAAACATGAGCAAAGTCTACAGCAAAGTCATATATCTGCTATACCTTTCTCAGCTGGTTGGTAATAAACTATTTATTTTCCAAATTTCACTTTGCCATCATAGATTTCTTAGCCTGAATTATTAGTTTAGGGGAAAAATATAATTCCACTAGACATATTAATATATCAGTTACACTAATAAAATTCCTAGCAGAGAATTTTTCCCATGGATTGAGTTATATTTTGTTACTGCAATGAAGCTATGATCTCATTAATGTGGGTATGCCATGTGTTGGCACAAATTGCTTCCTGTCCTCACTTGCTCATCCTGTTCTGTTCTTTCTTGTGTGCTCCCATAAAGCCTTCTTAAAAAGATTTTCCAAACATGCTAGAAGTTTTCTTCTGGGTCCTTTAATATTTTGTGGTTATCAGAGATCTAGTCATGCATTACTACTCTCTTACACTCTACAGCAGCTAGGTGGCGCAATGTATAGAGAGCCTAGCACCTGGAGTTAGGAAAAGCTAAGTTCAGATCTGGCCTCAGACACTTACTAGCTTTGTATCCCTGGAGAAGTTCCTTAATTGCATCTGCCTGAGTTATCTCTCCTATCTATTGCTGTTGTCATTAGTATTACTATTTGATTGGCCCTCTTCTTTTCCTTACTTGAATGACCATTTTATTTTGGACCAGATCTGTGATTCCACTGGCATAATGAACTCCCAGGGAGGAAACTCCCTCTGCTAATGCAAATTGTTTGTCTTCTGCAATTCATCTTTGTATCTCTGAAACTTGGCAGCTAAAATCCTAGGATTCTAGAGTTGAAAAAGAAGTTAGAGCTCATCTGGGCCACTGTCCTTATCTTAGAGATAAGGAAAATAAAACAAATCTGTCAAGTGTCATGCTCGAGGTCACATGAATTGGAAGGGTAGAATTGGGCCTCCAATGCAGGTCTTCTGACTCCCATCAATCCTCTTTCCATAGAACCAAGACTATCACAAGCGTTCAATAAACACTTATTGATTGACCAATGAGTCAATCTCCTTTTCTCTTCTTCTTTACAATAATTATGACTCCAATCTAGAAGAATAGTATTCATTCTTCCCTACCCTTGCTTTAAAACTCAAGTGGGTACATCACCAACCAAAGAAGCTGGTCCATCCCATGAGAGTTTTCTCCATGTCCTCCTATAATTTCACCACAGGAAGGCCATTCAATGTGCTAGAGACATTGTTTGCCTTTCTCTTTTCATGATAAGAACAGTGGAGGAACACATAACATACCTAACAGATACCCCTCACTTTCTGGATATGACCGGCCAATCTCCTTTTAGGTCACACAATTCTTTGATGACATCTTTTTTTGTTTGTTCTCTTTCATGCTTTTTTATTTGTAATATATTTTAGACTACTCATGTCCGCTATGTGCTTTTCTATTGCTCTTTGGGTAATTCCTCAATTGAAAATTTTTAGAAGCTGCTGTGTTCCATGACTCATAGCTATACAACACCACCAGAAAAAGACTATTATTAAAAAGATGTTTTTAGAGATATTGCTTCATTTCCCTAATTTGTAAACACTTGAAAAATAATTGCTAAATTAAATGGAACATCTCTGAGACACTTTGATTTGTGTCTGACTTTCCATGATCTCGTATGAGGTTTTCTTGGCAAAGATACTGGAGTGGTTTGTCATTTCCTTCTCTAACTCATTTTACAGATGAGGAAACTGATGCAAAAAGTTCTAAATGACTTGTCCAGGGCCACACAGATAATAAATGTCTGAAGTCATATTTGAACTCAGGTCTTCCTGACTCCAGGTGTATCCACTGCGCCACCTAGCAGTCCTCCTCTGAGAAATAGGTACTTGGTTAATATCCTTATTTTGCAGAAGAAGCAACTAGGCCTCATAGAGTTTAAGGGATTTGCTGAGATCATCTTGCTTATAACTAGCAACAGGATTAAAATTAGGCCTTCTGACTTTGAGTACTGTGTTTTTTGAAATACACCAGGTTTCCTGCACATTTTTTACAACAGTTGGTTAACTGCACCATATTTTTTAGGGAAATCTTATCAACAAATGTGGTCTCTTTCTATCTTTCTTCCTGTTATGAAGTCCTTAAAGAGACTTCAAAGAAAGAGAGAAGATATGCTAATCATAGCTAGAAGGTTAAAATATTTATAATGTCATTTTAAAATGACTGAAGGTCCGCAATATTCATGATGCTGTAGAGCTCAAAAGATATAGTTCTTGCTTTCTAGGACTTTATATTCCAAGGAAAAAAAAAGATAGACATATATTTCATTTTATGCTGCTTTTATGTTTCTCCTTTATAGCAATAGGCCTGCAAACCTCTATTTTTATTTTTATTGTTTTTTGGATCTTTGATAATCTGGTTACTTTTACTCTCCCAAGCTTCCATCCCATTATTGATGGAGCCTCTGAAAACCAGTATGAGATATTACATCCAGAATTGTAATTCTCTTATACATTTTCAGGTTAGTAATAATTATTTACATAGATGAATTACACTAAGGATCTGTTCATTTGTTTTTTCAGCTTGGGGAATTGATCATGTGGGAATAACCTTCAGCAAAGCAGATAGAAGCTCATCTAAGACTTAGTAGATAGGTACTAGGAAATTCTCTGAAATATACAGAGATTAAATGACTTGTCCAGGATCAAACAGGTAGAAAGTTTCAGAGGAGGGATTTAAGTCCTGATCTTCTTGTCTTCAAGGACAGCATACTATCTATGATGCTACCCAGCTGCTATATAAAGAAATTATCAATTATAGATATAAAGTTGGATGACTGCATCTAGTCCAGCCCCCTAATTTCACTGATGAAGAAACTGAGTCACAGAAAGGTTAAGCGACCTGCCTAGGATCATATAAGTAGTAAGTGACAGAGATGCAATTCTAACCATGGTCGTCTGTCTCCAAACCCAAGCTATCTTTCCATTATACCATGCTGCCTTTCACTTGTAATATGCTAATGGTAATAATAAAATTAATCTGTCTATGTCCTTGTGCTTTTAAAGATCATTCAGATTTAGAATATATTTTCATATCCCATTCATTTTCAAAAATATCCTAGCCCCTCTTATCCAGACACTCATCGTTTGCAACAAAAAAGAAAAAAAAAAGAGGAATAAAAGCAGTTCAACCTATCTAACTAATCCATCAGTCCGAAAATATACACAATTATACATCCATAGTGTCCCTCTGCAAAGAACAGAGGGAGGTACATTCTCATATTTCTTGTTTGGGACCAAATTTGGGCATTATAACTTTATATCATTAATTTTCAATTGTTATTCCGTTTACACTGCATCAGTCATTCCTGCTTCTGTTTACTTCATTTTGCATTTGTTATAGTACTTATATATACATACATCATTCAGTCATCACCATTGTTAATTTCATTTTGCCTAAAACTAATTTACTAAAGCCAATTGACTTACCTAAAATCAATTTGATAAATACATCTTGTCAGAATTATGAATTTTAGGTCAAGTGAGATCAATGTAAAGTGCTTTGCAAAGCTTAAATCCCTTTATAAATGTTTCTTCTTCTTCTTCTTCTTCTTCTTCTTCTTCTTCTTCTTCTTCTCCTCCTTCTTCTTCTCCTTCTTCCTTCTTCTCCCAAATTATAAAATAAAAAAATACCTCTTAAAAGCTTAAAGTGATACAAAATTCCTTTAAAAAGGCTAGGACTCTTGGGTATTGAATACAATAGCTTTGATACATACTTCTTATAGGAAATATGAATTTAGGGCAAGTGTGCCATAAAATGACTTGAGCAAATTGGCTATTAATTTCACTGGCCACTTTTCACCTACAATAGGTCTGTGAAGTTGGAAAAGCAGATTTTTCTTTCTTCATTTTATAAATCAGAAAACTGAGACTCAGCAGGGATGAGTGACTAAAACTCATAGAATCATTGAGATAAAAGTCACTCCAAGGACTAGGCAGTTCAGGCTTTTCATTTTGTGGATGTGGAAACAGACTCAAAGAGATTTAGCCATTTGTCTGAGATTACCCAGCAAATCAGCATCAAGTTTCTGATTTGGCCTTTTCCGTCCCATATACCATGACATAATCCATGCCAAGCCTTAACTCAGAAAATCCTATGAGGAGAGATAAAGCTGTATTCCTGAGAAGTGACTAAGGAGTTGACAGAGGCTGGAAGGTATTTGGAAATGAAATTGATTTGTAGACAAGATCAGGTGACCTCTAACCTCATCTTTGTGTGGTTTGGAAGATCCTATCATCAGAACTGCCCATCAGCATAAAATGTTTCTTTTTGAGTTTCCTTTTTCAAATAAATGGACTTGTTTTCTTGTAGGATGACAAAGCTTTGCCCAGATTTCCTGAGTAGGGCAGGGCAGGTGATAGTTCAAACTCATTTATCTGTCCTCTGCTAATCCATTTTTTTTGGAAAGCAAAGAAGAAATGCAGGAATTCATTTAATGTAATTCAACAAAACTTATCTGAATTTAGGCTGTACTTTCCTCTAAGGCCTTAATCTACATGATTTAAAATTTGGGTGTATTTTATAAACATAAGATTTCCCAGAATCCCAGGATTTGGGAGTTGGAAGTATTCTTAGCAGCCATCTAATCTAACCCCAATCCAAAAGGAATTCCTCATTGTAACATAGCCAGAAAATGCTTGTACCATTTCTGCTTGAAGATTTCTAAGGAGAGGGAATCCTACCATTTTCCAGGAAAGTCTATTCTACTTTCATTAGGAAAATTTTCCTGACAATAAGCATAAATTTTCCTATTTGTTACCTCTGTCCATTGTTCTTGATTATGGCCCCTAGGGCCTAACAGGACAAGCCTAATTCTTCTTCTACATGAGAGCCCTTTAAATACTTGAGAAAAGCTTTTCTGATTCCAGGCCTGATGTTCTATCCGCTGTATCACCTAGCTGCCCTAGTGGGACTACCATCTCCCAATTCCTGGAAGCTATGTCCCTTTTAAAACAGGTCGACTGAATTTTTTGTTTTGTTTTGGGCTTCCACATAACACTTCTGGCTCATATTGACCTTGCCATCCATTAAAACTCTCAACTCTTTCCCCAAACAACTGCTATCTATTTATGCCACTTTCCTTTTATATTTTTTGAAAGACTTTAGATAGGCAACTAGGTGGTATAATGGTTAGGGCACTGGACTTGGAGTCAGGATAAATCTTGAGTTCAAATCCCACCTCAGATACTTACTAGCTATGTGACCCTAGACAAGCCACTTAAACTTTGCTTGCTTTGGTTTCCTTATCTATAAAATGAAGATAATAACAGTGCCTTACTGCCAGGGTAAGATATGAAGATAACATTTTTAAAATGTTTTATAAACTTTAAAGTGATATATAAATGCAAGCTGTTTATCCCTATTCGGGTAAATTTCTTTTTATTATAATCAGCCCAATGTGCTAGTCTGTCAAGATCCTTTCGAATCCTGATTCAGCCATCCAGAATATCAGCTATGCCATTCAACTTTGAATCACTTGCAAATTTAATAAGCATACAATCTATGCTTTCAGCCAAGCCAGGGATTAAAATATTACACAGCACAAACAATCCCTGGGTTCTCCACTGGAGATCTCTGCTGTGTTGACATTGAAGCATTAATAACTACTTTTTGAATCCACCCATTCACCCAGTTCTGAATCCATATGTTTGCACTGTCTAATCCATATATCGCTATCTTCAACACAAGAATAATATGAGATACTTTATCCAAAAATTTGCTAAAGTCTAAGTATATTCACAATGTCCTCCTTACCAACTAATTCAGTAATCCTGTCAAAAAAGGAAACGGATTTAGTTTGGCATGAATGGTTCTTACTGAAGCCATACTGACTCTTTGTAATGACCACTCTCTTTTGTAGATGTTCACAATCTATATCGTTAGTGATCTGTTCTAGAAATTCCCCAAGAATCAAAGTCAAGCTCACTTGCCATAGTTTGAATACTCTTTTCTCTTCCTTTTTTTTTTAAATGAGGACATTTGCCCTTCTTAGATTTTGTGATAATTCTCTTGTTTTCCAGAAGTGTATAATAGGTGCATAATAAATGTTAGTTGACTGACTGATTGACTAACCATTCAGATACCACTGACAGTGGCTCTGCAGTCACAGTTTCCAGTTTCTTCAAAGCAAGGATTTAGTTTATCTAGGCCAAATGACCTGCCTTCATGAAATGTTACCAGGTATTCTGTTACTATCTCATTATTTACCTCGGATATCAACTCTCTGTCAATTATTTTGTTTCTTCAAGTTTTGTTACCTTCAAGTAAAACTGAAAAAAAGTTAATTATATTGGCTAAAATGAAGCACTACAATAACACCAGAAGAAGCAAACTATTTCCCTTTAGAAGTGATTCAAAATCATAGTTTTATATCAATAATTATAAAGGAATTACTTTAGAGAAGTAGAAAAGTAACAGCAAAATACATCTGGAGGAACAAAATATCAAGCAAGATATTGAGTTCTTAAGAGGATTAAGTAAGATGGTATTTGTAAAATATTTGCCACAGGGCCTAGTACATAGCAGGTACTTAATAAATGTTTATTCCTTTCTCCTTCCCTTCTCTTGCTTTCTTCAAAAATGCAATTGCACCATTTTCTATATGAAAACTTTTTGTATTACGTCTCCTGTTAATGATCTCCTTTTCAACCACCTTGGCTTAAGGAAACTGAGGTAAACAGGGTTAAGTGACTTGCTTAAGTGACACAGCTAGTAAGTGTCTCAGGCTGGATTTGAACTCAGATCTTCCTGACTCCAAAGACTCATCTTTCTGAGTTCACTTACTAGCTGTAATAAGTATAGGCTGGGGAAAGTTGTAGAGGAAAAAAATCAGGGTTAATGTTTAAATTTTTAATTCATCACACTTAGTTGACAAAGGAAACAACAGGCTATAAATAATTGATGGTAAAAGGTCTGTGGTGGGGGCAGCTAGGTAGCACAGTGGATAAAGTTCTGGCCTTGGAGTCAAGAGGACCTGAGTTCGAATCTAGCATCAGACATTTGACACTTACTAGCTGTGTGACCCTAAGCAAGTCACTTAACCCTGATTGCCTCATTTAAAAAAAAGTCTGTGGAGGTAGAACTAGGAATTCATGTAAATATTCTGGAATGTATTTGGATGTATGCTTAAAAAAGTATCTTTTGACCCAGGGAGCATATAACCAAGGGAGGTTAAAGATGGAAAGGTCTCATATACACAAAAATATCCATAACAGCACTTCTTGTGTTATCAAAGACCTAGAACAAAAAACCTGCCCATCCAATTGGGAAATGGCTGGACTAATTGTGTTACATGAATGTTATGGACTATTACCTCCTTGAAAGATATGAAGAATATGACAAATTCATTAAATTATGGAGAGACATATAAACTGAAGCAAAGTGATGTAAGAACAGGGGAAGCTAGGTGGCACAGTAGATTTAGTGCTGGGCCTGAAGTCAGAAGATTCGTCTTCTTGAGTTCGAATCTAACCTCAGATACTTACTAGCTGTGTGACCCTAGGCAAGTCACTTAATCCTGTTTGCCTCGGTTTCCTCAACTGTAAAATGAACTGGAGAAGGAAATGGCGAACCACTCCAGTATCTTTGCTAAGAAAACCCCAAATAGGGTCATGAAGAGTCAGATTCAACTGAATAAGAATTAAGAACAAAGTAAACTATATGAACAATGATTACAACAATGTGAATAGAGAAAAAAATGAAACTGAATAACATATAATTATAATGATGAAGCTTGGCCCTATGGGAAAGATAAGACACCACCTATACTTTTTGCCAAGATGGGGGAACTATAAGTGTGCAATATTGCATATAGTGTTAGGTATGACTGATGTGATCCTTGGTTTTACCAACTTATTTGTTTTACTTTCTTTTTAAATTCTTTGTTATAAAGGATGAATAATTGGATTGGAGAAGTTATAGGAATTTATTAAAAAATAAAGGTGAATAAAAACAAAAGATATCAATAAATTAAAGGATTTCCAAAGAAATGATTCAAAATCGACTGTTCATCTAATAAAGAGAGGCAGAATGACATAATGGAGAGAGTGCCAGACATGGTATTAAGAAGACCTGGGTTCAAATTCTGCATTTATTAGTGGTTACTTCATTTCAATTAATCATAGGAAACTCTCTAAGGTAATCTACTAAATCATAGATGAGCAATCAAATAAAATACCTTATAAACATGATGTTATTATTAAGCAGTAACTATCAGGATAGCCTATAGAATATGACTAGCAACTAGTTAGCAATTAATATAAAGTTAACTTTTTAAAATGACTTTTAAATTATCCACTGGGAAATGTATTTTATTTTTACTTTTTTTGCAGAAAAATCTGGGAAATAACAGCTTATGAAATCTTAAATGACACCAGAAATTCTAATAGAAGAGTTAAAACAATATTCAGTTCCCTTCTATTTAAAAACCACATGTTAGCCTTTCAGTAACAATTTGAGCAGTATCAGGTGCATGAACTGAATCCAAGAACCAGTTCAGATGGGGAATGCTGCTACCAATTAAGAGTGCTGTACTCTCCCTGCCTGTGAGGCCATTCCATTAAAACAAGTGGCTTTTCCAGGAAAAAAAAAAAAGATCTTGGGATTTTCTTGGTCATCAGATAGCCTTCCACCAGATATTAACATAAGACATTTCTTTGTGTGAGCTGAGATGTTTTCTGAAGCCTGTGTCATATTACAAAAATGGAGTTGGGGGGGAGATTAAAGTGCTTATTTCAGTTCCTTTTCCAAACATGGAAAATTATATACTTGTGCAACCTCAGCTCTTTTTGGGGAAGATCTCATCACCAAAGTAAACTTCTCTGAGCAGTCACAAATGTTTCATAATATTGCAAAGAAGCCGGGCTTCACCCAGATTCAAGGTGGTACATGCAAATTCTAGTTTGAAACAATGAAAGTGTTTGCCAAATCAGAAGTCAAAGGATTCTTTCCAATAGAGTCTGACTTAACTAATTTGCATTCAGTTGCTGTCAAGGAGATCCTTGCTTATTCTGTTAACTGATAATGTTTCAGGATGCTGTTAGTTGCTTATATAGCCAATCAGTGGTAGAACTGGGGCTCAAACTTCCAAGCACTTGAGTCTAAGACCTATTGAGTATTAGAACTATATAAGCTTCCTATGAGGTGGCATGGTAAATCCTAGGTTTGTCCTACAGTGTAGTATAGTATGTTAGACATTGGGATAGAAATCAGAAGAAATGGACTTTGAAGACCAGCTCTAACACATATAGTCCAAAAGACATTGGTCCAGCCTCAATAGACTCATCTGTAAATTAGGAATAATATTTCCTTTCCTATTTATTTAATAGTATTGTTGTGAATTGACAATGAGATAATGTTTTTGGAAGTGCTTTGAAAATCTGGTCATGGTATACAAATTTAACTGGGCTCCCTGGGAAATGCCATCTCATGCTGAGGCCTGCTGTGAAGCAATTTTCCAGATGCTTCCCAGATCATAGCAACACTATCTGCCATGAGTCTAGGCAGTTGAAGGCTGTGGTGAAACTGCAAAGTTTCTATGAATATTCCAGACCAGGGTCTTCATTGATAGGCACTTATAATCCATTGATACTCTTCCTGATCACTCATTCCTCAACCCTACAGTGGTTAACATACTCTGAAGAACAGCCCTTTTCCTGGCTCAACCTCAGCTGTCTGTTCTCTCATTCCACTTATTTTACCCTCATTCACTTCTTTCCCCCTAAATCTACTTATCCCTTCCACTGTGGACTCTGAACCTCTTGCTCCATAATTAATATGCTTCCTTTCTTTTTAGACCTCTTCTTCTTTTGTTCTTTCAATCTTCTGGCACTCAAGAACTGGTTTCTCCCATGACGCTACACTCAGTCCTGGCTGTACTTTTTCTGATACCCCCTGCTCACTGGTCCCAATAGGCAATCTGAATTTTCTTTGCTTCCCATTACAGCTTCTAGATTGAACTTGGGCCACTCTCTCCACAACTTCATTTGTTTTGAGGTCAATTCCATCAAAATTTATTTTCCAATCTAGACTTCACATCACTCAAAAACTTCCTTGGTTTTGAGGGGTTGTCTCTATCCAAATTTATCATGCAATTTAGACTCTAGTGGTTATTGTCTGGGCAGTTAGGTGGTACAATGTATAGAATGCTGGACGTGGAGTCAGGAAGACCCATCTTCCTGAGTTCAAATCTGGCCTCAGATACTTACTGGCTGTGTGACCCTGGGCAAGTTACTTAACCCTGTTTGCCTTAGTTTCTTTATCTGTAAAATGAGCTGGAGAAAGAAACAGCAAACTACTCCAGTATCTTTGCCAAGAAAATACCAAATGGGGTCATGAAGAGTCAGAAATGACTAAAAACAACTGAATAATAACAATAACAAAGGCTATTGTCTATTAACCAGGATATTTTACCTCCTTTCTTAATGAATTCCATTTGTGGATTATGGTCTTCCTCTCCACCCCAACTTCTGCCTTCATTTGAGGGCACTACAACATAAGTCATATGTGCCCTCAAATATTTCAACTTAACTGATTTCTCAATCTACTCAATCCTTGACCTACTCCTTCATTCCACCTCTGTTACAGACCCTTTGTCTTTCCATCACCTTGTGGATCTTCCATTTCCATGTTTAAAAACTCTGAAATCCATTGATCTGATCATAACCTTTTGTCATTCTATCTCTCCTTGTGCCTTGCCGTATCTATCCTGATTCTTTGAGTACCATAACCTATCATTTCTCCATCCCTAACCTCTGCTATGACTAAATTCTGCTCCCTTCCCAATCTCAACACACTAGTGAACCCATTCAATTCTATGTTATTTTTCTACCCTTGAATCCCTCACTCCCTTGTCCTAGTGAAAATCACACCTTCCAACCCCCAAGCCCAGATTACTCTCACCATCTACCTCCTTTTGCCATGTTCAGATGCTGCTTAACAGAGCAGGGAGAAGTCATCATACTAGGCTAGGCTCCATTACCCATTAGATAAATTAAGTTATCTCATATTTACCACATTCTCACTGTAGATGTGCAATCTTTCTACTTCCAATTGATTCTTTAGCCAACTAGGGAGGAATGTGGCTCTGTGGCTAGATTAGTTCAAATCCAGCCTCATGTACTTATTATCTCTGTAACTCTGTTAAGTGGGCAAGTCACTTAACCTTTTTTCTGCCTTAGTTTTCTCAACTATAAAGTTGGAATAATAATAGTGCCTGCTTCCTAGGGTTGTTGTGAGGATCAAGTGAGATAATATTTGTAAAGGACTTAGCACAATGCCTAACACAAAGCAGATGCCTCAAAATTCTTTGTTCCTGTCCCGTTCTCCCACTTCACCACATAGGCTATTCCAAACCATCTCTTCACTACTCAAGCTTTCTATGGCATCCCTCCCCCAACCCTCCTCAACTGAGAACCTACCCATACTTAACTGAAAAAATTGGGGACACTCACAGAGATCTTTCTCTTTTCCCTTTCTTCTCATATCACATCAACCTGACATCTTTCCTCACTATTTCCTCCTTCACTCATGTCTGATGAAGTGATCCTATTTCTAGTGAAGACCCATCCCTTTACATATACCCTCCATCTCATGCCCTGTGTCTTCTCTAGCAGAGTACCGCATTACCATTACCTCTCTCTACTCTTCAGTTGTTCTCTATTGATTCCTTCCCTGATATCTACAAATAAACACTTCTTTTTCCCTTCCTTAAAAACCCTAATTAGGTCTTACAGTCCTCACTAACTATCATCCTGAATCTCTACTACTTGAAAAAGTCACCTACATTCAGTGTCTCCTCTTGCTTTCATTGTATTATCTTCTAACCCCTTTGTAAAGTGCCTTCCACTTATTCAGCTGAAATTACCATCAGCAAAGTTGCTGCTGATCTCTTTCTTGGCTAATCTAAAATCCTTGCTGTGATCCTCATTCTTCTGTGCCATTACCACATTCTCTTAGATTTTCTCCTTTCTCTGAATTTCCAGGAAAGAGCTCCCTGTTGCTTTGTCTTCTCCCTGTGGCCACTCAGTCGTCATATCTTAGTGTTCATCCATGTCATGCCCGTTAACTGTGGATATGCCACTGAGGGTCTGTCCTTGTCCCTCTTCTCTTTTCTCTTTCACATGGTGACCTCATCAGCTTTCATAGGTATAATTATCATCTCCACGTAGATAAAGTGAAAAACAACAACAACAACAACAACATTTAATAAGTTCTTACTTGGTGCCAAGCACTGTGCTAAGCACTGGGTCTACAAAGAAAAACAAAAGATAATCCTTGCTCATAATCTAATGGGGAAGACATCTAAACAGTAATGTACAAATAAGATCTATACAGGATAAATTAGAAGTAATCTCTGAGGGAAGGCATTGGTAGTAAAAGGCTTCTTGCAGAAGATATGATTTTAGTTGGAACTTGAAGAAAACTAGGGAAGACAGGAGCCAGAGATGGGGAGAGACAGTATAGTCAATGAAAATGAAGAGTGGTGAGATAGAATATTTTGTTTAAGAAACTAGATAATTCCCATATCCATATCCCAAGGCCTAGTCTCTCTCCCAAGCTCCAGTCCCACATCACCAGCTGCCATTGGATTTTTTAGACTGGCTGTCCTGGAGGCATCTCAAAGTCAACCTGAGTTCAAATCCAGCCTCAGACACATAACACTCATTAGCTGTGTGACTCTGGGCAAGTCACTTAGCCCCAATTGCCTTGCAAAAAGAAAAAAAAAAGAAAAAAAAGAAAAGAAAGATGTGTCAATCTACTCCCATACGGTACCACTCACTACTTCATAGCCATATCCCTATATGTGTTGTTTTCACCTATTACAATGCCCTTATGGATGGGGGCTATCTCATTTATGTGTTTGTATTATCAATGTTTAGCCCAGTGCTTGGCACATCATAAGCACTTAAAAAATGTTCATTCATTCATATAGATGGAACATGACCCCTATTTTATACCCTCCTTATCTCTCATTTAGGCTATTGTAGCCTATAGGACATTCCCCACTCCCTCTCCCCCCATGTTTCCCTGTTAGCCATCTCTCACCTCAATCCATATTCCATCTGGCTGCCACAATAATTTTGCTGTAACACTTTCCTCTTCAATAATTTTCAATGGTTTCCTATCACCTATAGAATCAAATACAAACACTTCAGCTTGACATTTGCAGTCCTAACTTTGCAGACTTGTTTTGTATTACTCTCCTTCATGTACCACGTGTTGCAGCCGCACTGCCCTATTTACTCTTTCTTGAGCTCAGATTCCAACTCTGGCCTCTGACTTTAAACAGGCTTTTCTATGTGTCTAGAAGGCTCTCCCCACTAAGTTCTGCCTCTTAGTATCCCTAGCTCAGCAAAGTTCCTGTAGGAAGCCTTTATTTTTCTTCCCAGTTAAATATTGTTCTCTCCCTCCTCAAATTACTATATAGGATGGACTTAAAGCCAGAAATATTTTTGCTGGTTCATATAGAAGTGAAAAACCAGGAATGTGGTTTGCAATATATTGACAACGATTTTGTCACCTGGGCTTTGTTTTTGTGCTAGTGTAGAACCATTTGCAAAGCATATGCAAGGCACCTTGGGTTCCCCAAAATAATGTAAGGGATCAGACCCCCACAGCTCTGAGGCAGTTTGCTGATGTAATGAATAGAGTGCTGGATTGGAAGCCCGCCTCTGCCCCCAAACAAAATACTGTTTAAATTTTGCTGCAGACACCAATTAGCTGTTTTGACCCTGGGCAGTTCACTTAACCTCTCTTAGCCTCAGTTTCCTTAGTTATAAAATGGAGGTACATTTATAGAGTAACAATGTTACTCTACAATATAATCTGAGTTATTTTCATTATTTTGTAACTGAAATAAAAACCCAATTTTCACATAGATGGCACAAAATCAACTTATATGTTGGTTTTATTATGGAGTTAATAAAACCAAGTTAATAATGACAAGTGCTTAATAGAGTTGTTATGAGGAACAAACGAGATAACATATTTAAAACATTTTGCAAAACTTAAAGTGGTAATAAAATGACAATTCTACCTAAATTAATTTACTTATTCAGTGTCATACCAGTCAAACTACTAAAAATTATTTTATAGAGCTAGAAAAATAATAACAAAATTCATGTGGAAGAACAAAAGGTCCAGAATATCAAGGGAATTAATGAAAAGAGATGCAAAGGAAGGTGGCCTAGTCATACCAGATCTTAAATTGTATTAAAAAGCAGCAATCATCGAAACTACTTGGTGCTAGCTAAGAGATACAGTGGTGCATCAGTGGAATAGGTTAGGTACACAAGACATAGTAGTCAATGATTATAGTACTGTTTGATAAACCCAAAGACTCTAGCTTCTGGGATAAGAACTCACTATTTGACAAAAACTACTGGAAAAATGGGAAAATAGTATAGCAGAAATTAGGCATAGACCAAAATCTTACACCCTATACCAAAATAAAGTCAAAATAGGTACACAATTTAGTTATAAAGATTGATACTGTAAGCAAACTGGGAGAGCAAGGAATAGTTTACATGTCAGATATATGGTTTCTCCAATTGGTTCTGATTCATCTTTACAACATGACTAACGTGAAAATAGGTTCAATATGAATGAATATATAGAGCTTATATTAATTTACACACTGTTTTGGGGTGGGGGTAGGAAAGAGATGGGGAGAAAATTTGGAACTCAAAATCATATGGAAATGAATGTTGAAAACTAAAAATAAATAAATTCATTAAAAATAAATAAATAAATAACACAATAACAAATAAATAATAAATAAACTCATTAAAAATAAATAAATAAAAATATAATAAATAAATAAAATATATAAGTAAATATTATAATTAAATTAATGTTAATATAATTAATTAATAATACAATTAACATGTAATATACAATATATTGTGTATTAATTATCACATATTATATAATATAATTAATATTGATATAATTAATATAATTGAATTAATATAATTAAATAAATGATAAATATAATGAATAAATAATAAAAATATAAAAATAAATAAATTCATCAAAATATTAAAAATAAAGTTAAATAAATTCATAAAAAACTTAAAGTGCTATATTTTTATTGCCTCTGTTGGATTTAAGGAACAGAATTCCAAATTGGAAATTATACAGAATCATACAGATTTTAGATTTTCTAACCCTAAGACAGAGAAGGGTCTCTGATGGAGGTACAAGTCACAGTGAAAAGGAAATATAATTTTAAAAATAGCATTAAGCCTGAAGGCATGAATTAAGGACACTCACTGCTGCTATAGGCTCCATGTTCCTATATTTTGTGGCAGAGTGCTCTCCAAATGATTAAGTACATGGTAAATCAGCATCTATACTGGGAGGGGAAAAAACTCACAAAAGACATACATCTAGAAAAGAGATTCACCAAATAATATTCTGGAGAGTCAATATTCTGTAGAGCCTTAGGAAGATTAGCAAATGCTTTCCTCTAAATCCACATTTGGAATCAGTTGGTTGTTGTCCTTGATGCTCAAAGAGGACCTAACTGACATCACTATGTTAGGGTCAGAATCAGTTAATATTATGATAGCCTCAAAAATGATTTTCTTCTTTTCTTCCTTCCAGATTGGGTGCAGTTCCAAATTGCTCTCCAAAATGGTTGGATCATTTCACAATTCCACCAGCATTCCATTAGTGTTCCAATTTTCCTACATCTTCTCCAACATTTATCATTTTCCTGTTTTGTCATGTTGGCCAATCTGATAGGTGTGATGTGGTACCTCAGAGTTGTTTTGATTTGCATTTCTCTAATTAATAGTGATTTAGAGCATTTTTTTCATATGACTATAGATGGCTTTAATTTCTTCATCTGAGAACTGTCTGTTCATATCTTTTGACCATTTGCCAATTGGAGAATGGCTTGTATTCTTATAAATTTGACTCAGTTCTCTATATATTTTAGAAATGAGGCCCTTATCAGAGACAATAGTTGCAAAAATTCTTTCCCAGTTTTCTGCTTTCCTCCATATCAATTCAATTACATTCTACTACAAGAAAGGATAAATAGTACTGGCAGTTACAAAATTCTAAAAAAAAAAACCAAATGTACCTATAAATAAATATACATATATACACACATGCACACACATACATGCATACATGCCTATACATAGATGCATACATGTATACATACAAACAGATTTTGCATATAGATATATACACATACTAATATATGCATGTATACACACATATATACACATGTGTATACACACATTTTGCAGCTGATCCAACAGCAAGGCACTAGCTAACTCCCTGTATTCTAAAAAAGATTGATGCCTATTGCAGGGAGTCACCTTCTAGAAAGGAAGCATATATTTCAACCAAGGCTCAGAGGAACATGAAGACCTCCTTATGGAGGAAAATAGAGGAAAAGAAAAAGAAAGAATGAAATAAACAGGCAGGGATTTATTCCCCAACCTTACCCACATACTGCTATTCAGTCATGACTGATTCTTCATGACCCTATTTGGGGTTTTCTTGGTAAAGATGGGACTCTGAAACCTTGAGATGATTCTGAGTATGGGTAATGAAAAGAGAAAATATGTTTGTTTTTAACTTGCAGTAGTAGAAAATCAAAAAAAAGAGATGACTGAATGAATTAGGAATAGAGGCTAGGCCCACTGATGTAGATAACTCTTGGATGAAGGAACTCTTTGTAACAGTGTAAGACAATACCTTTTCTTGGGAGCACAGAGAGATTAAGTGCCTTTCCCAGCCAATAAGTGTCAGAGGTGTGACTGGAACCAAGGACTTCCTATCTCCCTGGTTTATGTAGGAATAAGTGTTTTTTTTTCAGAAGTAATGATTTTTGAAAGCTGTTTGCAATGCTATTTTCTTTTCTAAAATTTTATTCTATTTTAAAAATTAACAAGCATTTATTTTATTCTCTTTCTTCCTCTCCATTTCCCTGGAAAAATATAAGAACAAATATTTGTAACAAACATGCATAATTAAGCAAAAACAAATTCCTATAGGGACCATGTTAAAATAAATATATGTCTCTTTCTGTATCTTGAGTTCTTTACTTTTCTGTCACAAGGTATCACGGATCATCATTGGTCTTCTGGAATAATGGTTGTTTATTACTTTGATCAATCTGATTAAGTCTTGCAAAGTTTATTGTCTTTACAACATTATTATCAATATATAAGCTGTTCTCATTGTTTGTCCTACTTCACTATGCATCAGTTCATATAAATCTTCTCAAGTTTCTTTGAAACCATTCCTTTCAGCATTTCTCATGGTACAACAGTGTTGAATTTTATTCCTATAGCATAATTTGTTTAGCTGTTCTCCAGTGAATAGACACTGCCTTAGTTAACAGAATATTGTTACTACAAAAAGAGCTGCTATAAATAATCTTGTAGAAATGGGTCCTTTTCCTCTTTCTTTGATCTTTTTAGGGTATTTTAGGATACAAATAATATTGCTGGATCAAAGGGCACACACAGTTCAGTAACCTTTGGATATAGTTCCAAACTGCTTTACAGAATGATTGTACTAATTCATAACTCCACTAACAGTACCTCGATTAGTATAGTTGACCAAAAAAAAAAAAGGCAAAAAACCTAACTTTCATTGTAATTTTTTTCCCTCAACTCTTATAAACGATGAAAAGAAATGTTTGCAGGCTTTTAAAATTGTTTGTGTGCTGTCTGGCACAAGATTATTTCAGGCACTACCTGATAGTTAGGTCTCCTCTCCACTATTTTCTTTTGCCTCTATCTCCTTTGTTGACCTCTATGCTCCCATAGGAGAAGCTTGAAAACAATACTTCTTTGATATCACCCCTTCTGCAATTTATATAAATCTATTAGAAATTGTTTGTCATTTATGAAGTCAGTGAAAGGTATTGGGCATTTCTGACATGTAAGGAGAGAATGAACATAGGATTGCTTCCCCATTTCTATACAAAGTTGATTGGAAAGTTGAGCTGTCCTGTTTGTGGAGGTGAGAGAAACCAGAATCCTACGTGTAGACTTAGAGAGCTGATGGAGAGTTTGGGAGTGTGACAAGTCTTAAGGCAGTCTTCTAAGGACTACTGTTGCTACATTGCTTTTTCCCTTACCACCGCCACCTCCTCCCCCTCCTCCTCCTCCTCTTTCTCCTTCTTCTTCTTCTTGAATGACCTGAAGACCATTGCACCCAAGATTCCAGATAAGTCATTTATAGTTAATCCACACAGTGTTGCTGTTACTGTGTACAATGTTCAAGCAGGAGATTTTTAACAATCTCAAATGCTGTAGAAATAACATAAGACAAGGACTGAAAAATATGCCATTGAATTCAGCAATTTAAAGGTCATTAGCAACTTTTAAGAGAACAGCTTCAAAATAGTAAGTGGTGGCAGTGGTTAAATTAAATTATAAGAGGTTAAGGAGTCAATGGTAGGTAGGAACATAATGATAGATAGGAGATATATAGAGACTACTATTTTGAGAAACTTGGCAGTGAAAGGAAAGAGAAAAGATGCTGATTCCAGGAAGTACCTGATAGGCAAAGCATGTATCAAGCCTAAGTGTGTACTAGGTCCTCTGGTAGGCATGGGGATCACTAATACAAGCAAAGAGAAAGACAGTTCCTGACTCTAGGGGCTTATAGTTTAATAGAGGAAGACAATACACAAAAGAGAGCTGAAAAGTAGAGAAGAGGGAAAGTACTTGTGTTTGCAAAAGAGATAAAAAGAGTCTGTCCTCTGGAAAATCAGGAGCTGAGTCAGGTGAACATGGCTGCTGGAGGAACTTTCTCAAATGGAGGTTTCAAAAAGAAACTCACCAATCAGAGGAAGAGGCTGCAGGGGTGGAGACATCAGTGAGAGAATGCCACTGTGGGCAAAGGTGGAAAAGTAGTTTGGATGTTGAAGGCCTGAGCCAGGCTACAGGTGAGCATGGATGGAGTGGAAACTTCCTCAAATGGAGATTCTGAGGAGGAACTTGCCAGGAAAAGGTCACGTGGTGAAGGCATCTCTGGTGAAAGGAAGGTTCTTTTAGGCCAGAGAGAACATGAATATGTTTGTATGAAAAGAGGAAATAGCTAGCAGGAGACAAAAAAGAAAGGATAATTAATGAAGTAAGTCCTTGGAGGAGATGGGCATGGAAAGCATAAACATTAAACTTTAGGCACTAAACTCTCAGAAGAGTTCCTCAGGTCACCATCAAGAGCATATTGATGGGGCAGCTAGGTGGTGCAGTGGATAGAACCCCAGCCCTGGATTCAGGACGACCTGAGTTCAAATTCAGCCTTAGACACATAACACTTACTAGCTGTGTGTCCCTGGGCAAGTCACTTAACTTCATTGCCTAGCAAAAAAAAAACAAAAAAAGAGCATATTGACTCATTTTAGGCATTATTTTAATAACCTTGGTTATTTGGTTTCATAGAACTGATAGGATGTAGCAAATTTAGAAACAGAGAAAATGCTTCAGATAGACTGTCACAGCAGGGACAGGAATAACAGTGGTAGCAGTAAGATGAACTTGACAGTGACAGAGGAGAAAGAAAACCTCCAAAAGGCCTACAAAAACACCAAAAAATACACTGCAGTCTGCTAGCTCCATCTGCAGTAGACCCTGAGGCTATTGACGTCCATAACAATGATCTAGAACCATTAGAAGAAAGTTAAATTATCAAGAGTTCTACATCTGGAGTGGAACTCAGAGATCATCTAAGAAGCAGCTTAGTTTAGTGGATAGAGAACTGGTGAGAAATAAGAATCAGGAAGAACAGGGTTTGAATCTTGCCTCAGACCTTAACTGCTAGACACTGAGCAAATTGCTTAAACTCTCTTTGCCTCAGTTTCCTTATTTGTAAAATTAGTATAATGTTGTTGTTGTTCAGTCTTTTTAGTCATGTCTGACTCTTCATGTCTCCATTTGGGGTTTTCTTGCAAGGATACTAGAGTGATTTGCCATTTCCTTCTCCAGCTCATTTTATTGGTGAGGAAACTGAGGCAAACAGGGTTAAGTAACTTGCTCAGGTTCATCCAGCTAATTTAAGTGTGTGAGTCTGGATTTGAACTCAGGAAGATGAGTCTTCCTGACTTCAGGGCCAGTGCTCTGTCCACTACACCACCTAGCTGTCTCAAAATGAGGATAATAATAACACCTATTGATGCAGGGAGTTTACACAGTAAGTAGAGTGAGTGCTACGTTTGACGTCAGGAAGACTTCAAACAATGACTACGCTTGTGGTTCTGGGTAAGTCACTTAATCTCTCTTTGCCTCAGTTTTCTCTGTACAATGGAAATAATAATAGTAGCTGTGTCACAGAGTCTTTGTTAGAACTGAATGTCATAATATTTGTAAAATAGTTAGCATAGTGCCTGGCACTATATAAATGTTAGTTGCTTTATTATTATCATTAATATTTTTATTATAACTATGATTACCTACCTCAACAGTCTCAGGGTTATTGGTGGTATCAAATTATATTTTTGTACATATCTATATCTCCATTCAAACTTTAAAGCAACATCACTATTATTATCATCATCTAGGTGACTCAGTAAATAGAGCTCTGGACCTGGAGTCAGGAAGACCTCATTTCAAATTTAGCTTCAGACATTTAACTTAGCTGTGACAACTTGAGCAAGTCACTTAACCTCTGTCTGCCTCAATCTCCTATCTGTAAAATGAGAATAATAATATCTACCTTTGCTGAGCCAGGCTACAGGTGAGCATGGATGGAGTGGAAACTTCCTCAA